>NC_057795.1:387176954-387540507 GCF_018294505.1 Triticum aestivum | reverse complement strand
CCCTACGGTCAGCGCTGTCCACGGCCTCCAGTAGGCTACAAACACCAGAAACTACGTGCAACTCTTGGACAGAGAGCTAGGGTGAATAAGAAGTCGAGCGGGGTCATATTTCAGGGCCCAATGCATGGTAGTAGCTGTTTCTTAAATCACATATACAGATCTCAGTGCTTAAGGTCGGCTTCAATGAAACAACCCACCACGTACTCCTACATGGCCTCTCATCGATACCTTTACCAAATCGTGTTCACCACACCACTCTCATTACTGTCATAATCATTTCACTCTAGCCCATCACCCAGATGAACCAGACCTGACACGACTCTAAGCATAGCAGGCATAGCAAGGTAGGAACAACACATACATAGGGCTCAATCAACTCCTACACATGCTAGTGGGTTTCATCTAGTTACTGTGGAAATGACAGGTCATGCAGAGGAAATGGGTTCAACTACCGTAGCACATAGCAGTTTGAATCGCGTTGTCTTAATGCAGTAAAAGAGAGCAGGAGCGAGAACATGGGATTGTATCGATATGATCAAATGGTTGGTTGCTTGCCTGATGGTTCGATGCACTGATATGGTTCTTCGTTAGGGTAATCACGGTACTCCTCGGGGGCAGAACCTGTCGCAAAGGACACCGATACACAACCATCACCAAACAATGTGCAACAATATGATGCATGCATGAAACATGGCAATATGAGTGTGTTGGGCTAATGCAACTAAAACCAGAGGGGTTTGAACAAATTTGAATCAAGGATTCAAATTTCAAATTCAAATATGGTCTTTTAAAGTGCTTTTCCTTGTTCTGCTTAAAACATCAATTTAACTTGTTTGATCATGCATGAGAATAGTACAGATGGATAGATTGGATTTTTCTGATCATTTTTCATATATAATTTGTCCAATTTGGAGTTACAGAATAAAAGTTATGAATTTTTGAAGTTTAAATAATATTCTGGAATTTCCTGATTTAATTTAAATCCAGAAAATCAATTACTGCGTCAGCCTGACGTCAGTGTGACGTCAGCAGGTCAACGGAACAGGTCTGGGTCAAACCTGACAGTGGGTCCCGCATGTCAGGGTGATTAATTTAATTAAAAGTTAATTAAAACTAATCCTGTTTAATTAACAGGGCTGGGCCCCACCTGTCATTGACTCAGGGGAGTCAACCAGGGCCCACCCGTGGTCAAAGTCAAAGTCGGCTGCCGGCGTTTAGCCGCCGGCGAGCCCGACGCGGCGGCGGAAGTGGTTTTTGCCATTTCGGCCACTAAATGGACCGCGGAGGCCACCGGAGTGGAGTTGAGGACAACCCGCAGCTCTTGGCGGAGTCCGTTGGGGTCGGGGTGGCCGGAGTCGACGCCGGCGACGACTTTGGCGGCCACCGAGGTTCGGTCGAAGGTGAACTTGGTGCTAGAGGGTTCGGTGAGGCTCGTGGAGTGGCTAGCTAGGTGCTGTGGGACGCGGTGAGCAAGATGGACACCATCTTGTGGCCGGAGGATGACCAGGAGCACGTCGGCGACGAGGTCCACGGCGGTGGGTGTGGTTGAGCTCCAGGAGGTTGCTACACAGCTCGGGAGCAAGAACGGAAGGGAGGGGAAGATGGCTAAGCTCACAGTGAGTGCGACGGAGTCCCTGGTGCGGCCGGAGATGGACCGGAGCGACGATGGCGTTGAAGGGGATCTCCGGCGACGGTGAGCTCGGGCGAGGTCGGTGCGGTGGTCTCGGGCGTTGCGAGCGCTCGGGGCTCGGCTGCTCGATGAAGTGGACAGCGGCGGAGCTCCTGGACACGGTGAGACGGCGTGGGGTGGTCGGAGGGCGTGGCTACGGCGAGGGGGTGGCGGCGATGGCGTCGGCCATGGCTGGGGCGTGCGAGGGGGAGGAGCTGGAGAGGAGAGGGGGTGTCTGGGGGGTTCGGGGGAGAGAGGGAGGCCGATCCACGGCGTTAGCCGGGCGAGGGAGGCGGCGAGGCGGCGAGCAGCTGCGTGGCGAGCTGCGGTGCCGCCGCCGAGCACCTTGGCTGCCTGCCTGGCGAGCCAAGCAGCTCGCTGGAGCGGTGGCCGGGCTGGGCCGGCCAGGTGGGCTGGCTGGTGGGCCTGTGGTGGCGCCAGGTAGGTTTTCCCCTTATTTTCTGTTTCTGTTTTTATTTAATATATCTGCAACTTTGTTGAATTTAATAAAATACCTAGGCAACTTCAAAAATCACCAAACTATTCCTGGCCCATAGTTGGATTATTTCCAACATGAAACATTTTAGTTTGGAGATATTTGAGCATTTAAATATTTTATATTATTTTAAATGCCCAAATTCAAATATTTATGATTTAATTCAAAAACCCTAGGATGGCCTAGGAAAATGTGCACCACTTTTGGCAGAGGTTCTGAACCAAGGCAAAAATGATGGGCATTTTAGAAGGGCATTTCAGGTTCATTGAAAAATTATTTTAGTAACCCTAGTTGGTTTCAGAGGGGACTGGGGGTTCTGTCATCCCCATTTCAAGTTTCTGATGAAAGAGTAAACATGATGCAACACTCTAATGCATGACTAGCTAGGGTGTGACAACTCACCCCCACTCAAAAGAATCTCGTCCCGAGATTTGGGTTCCTCCGGGAAGAAGGCGGGGTACTCGAGTCGAAGACGATCCTCCCTTTCCCAAGTTGCTTCATCCTCAGAATGGTGCGACCATTGAACCTTGAGAAACTTGATATTATGTCGTCGCGTGGTACGTTCGGCCTGATCGAGGATACGAATGGGGTTCTCTCGATATGTAAGATCATCTTGGAGATCAAGCGTTTCGTGGTCCACTCCACGGATAGGATCCGAAAAGCAACGCCTGAGTTGAGAAACGTGGAAGACATCGTGAACTCTGGAGAGGTGCGGAGGTAGTTCCAACTGGTAGGCAACTTCTCCTCGTTTGGCGAGAATGCGAAAAGGTCCAATGTAACGAGGAGCCAATTTGCCTTTGATACCGAAACGATGGGTTCCCTTCAGAGGGGTGACCCGAAGATAAGCCTTCTCGTCAACTTCGAAAGTCATAGCCCTATGTTTTCGGTCATATTGACTCTTTTGACGAGATTGGGCTGTTTTCAACTTTTCACGAACGATGCGAACTTGTTCTTCTGCTTCCTGAATCATATCTGGGCCAAAGAATTGTCTTTCCCCGGTCTCTGACCAGTTAAGGGGTGTTCGACACCGTCGTCCATAGAGAACTTCAAAAGGGGCTTTACCCAAGCTAGATTGATAGCTGTTGTTGTAAGCGAATTCGGCAAATGGAAGGCACTTCTCCCAGTCCATTCCGAATGAGATAACAGAGGCTCGAAGCATGTCTTCTAGAATTTGGTTGACGCGTTCCACTTGACCACTCGACTGAGGGTGGAAGGCGGTGCTAAAGGAGAGACGAGTCCCCATAGCATTTTGGAAACTTTCCCAAAATCGAGAGGTGAAAAGACTTCCTCGATCCGAGTTAATTTCCAAAGGAACCCCATGGAGAGACACTATTTGGGAGATGTACAAATCTGCCAGCTGACTAGCGGTTATACTCTCACGAACAGGTAAGAAATGAGCTACTTTGGAAAGACGATCGACCACGACGAAAATAGCATTATTCCCTCTCTTGGTCCTGGGAAAACCGGTAATGAAATCCATACCAATTTTATCCCATTTCCATTCAGGAATAGCTAAGGGTTGAAGGGTGCCAGCAGGCCGTTGATGCTCTTCTTTTACACGACGACAGACGTCGCAATTTGCAATATACTGAGCAATTTATCTCTTCATCCTGGTCCACCAGAACCTCTGGCGTAGGTCCTGATACATCTTAGTACTACCGGGATGAATGGTGAGAGGAGATTCATGAGCCTCCTTAAGGATCAGCTGCCGTAGATGCTGGTTCTTGGGAACCACTAGACGGTTCTCAAAGTACACAACACCATGATCATTTGTAGAGAAACAACTAGCACCTCCGCTAGCAATGTTCTCTTTGATTTTAGACATTCCCTTATCTCGTTTTTGGGCAGCGATGATTTGATCCGTAAGAGTAGGTTTTGCCAACAAGGTGGAAAGAAAACCTTGAGGAACAATGTGAAGGTTTAGCTTCCGAAATTCCTCATGGAGAAGCGATTGACTTTGTTGTAACATCAGGTTGTTACAATAAGATTTACGACTTAGCGCATCAGCCATGACGTTGGCTTTCCCTGGGGTGTAGGTTATTCCTAAGTCGAAGTCTGTGATCAATTCAACCCAACGTCTTTGCCTGAGATTCAGATCCGGTTGGGTGAAAATGTACTTCAGACTTTGATGATCAGTGAATATTTCGCAACGATTACCGAGGAGGTAATGTCGCCAGGTCTTAAGTGCATAGACTACGGCTGCAAGCTCTAGATCATGAGTAGGATAATTCTCCTCATGTGGGTGCAATTGCCGTGAAGCGTAAGCAATTACGTGTCGATCTTGCATGAGAATGCAACCTAGTCCTTGTCGCGAGGCGTCGCAGTAGATAACGAAGTCCTTGGAGAAGTCTGGCGGTACCAGCACGGGAGCAGAGGTCAGGCGTCTTTTCAGTTCCTGAAAGCTGTGCTCACATTGTGGAGTCCATTCGAACTTCTTATCTTTCTTGAGGAGTTCGGTTAGAGGTTTAGCAACTTTGGAGAAGTTCTCGACAAAGCGACGGCAATAGCTCGCTAAGCCTAGAAAACTCCGAACTTGCTTGACCGATTCAGGTGGAGTCCAGTTAAGGACGGCTTGAACTCGCTCAGGGTTAACAGCAATACCTTTACCAGATATTACATGACCCAGATAGGTCACTTCTGACAACCAGAATTCACATTTAGAGAATTTGGCATAAAGGCGATGCTCTCGAAGTTTCTTCAACACTAGCCTCAAATGTTCGGCATGTTCTTCCTCGTTCTTGGAGTAGATGAGTATATCATCGAGATAAACTACGACGGATTTATCCAAATACTCCATGAAGATTGAGTTCATTAACCGAGAAAAAGTGGCTGGAGCGTTGGTTAACCCAAAGGACATGACGGTGTACTCGTATTGGCCATAACGAGTAACAAAGGCCGTTTTAGGAATGTCCCCGTTTCTGATTTTTATTTGATGGTAGCCCAACCTCAAATCCATCTTGGAGAAGACTGAGGATCCAGCGAGCTGATCATACAGATCGTTGATCCTGGGAAGTGGATATTTGTTCTTGATTGTGACCAAATTGACAGGTCGGTAATCTACAACCATCTGGTCCGTACCATCCTTCTTCTTGACGAATAGGACGGGGCAAGCCCACGGAGATGAACTAGGGCGGATGAAACCCTTTTTCCAGGATTCATCGAGTTGTTTCTTAAGCTCGGCTAGTTCTAGTGGTGCCATCTTATAAGGTCTTCTAGCAATCGGAACAGTTCCGGGGATGAGGTCGATTACGAACTCAACATCCCTGTCAGGTGGAACACCTGGCAATTCTTCTGGAAAGACGTCCGGGAAGTCACGGACTACCGGAATGTCCTCAAGGTCTGGCAAAGGGCTGGCGTTAAGAGAATATAATTGTCGCTTGGCTATTCGGGTCAAGACATTTACTATCTTCCCCGAAGGATGGGTGAGTTGAACAGTCCTAGAGAAGCAATCAATTTTGGCTTGATGAGCTGACATCCAGTCCATACCCAAAATGATATTAATATCTGAAGATTTAAGGGCTATCAAAGATGCGAGAAAAACAAGTCTGTCGACTTGGATTTCATTTCCATGGCTTACTCTAGAAGTTTGCCATTTGGATCCCGGAGTTTTAGTTACCATAGAGCTTGGCATATCACCGAATGCAACGTTATGCAAACGAGCATAATTTTCAGATATAAAAGAATGAGAGGCTCCTGTATCGAAAAGAACAGATGCCGGGTGGCAATTAACAAGAAGCGTACCGAGAACGACATTGGGATCCTCTTGAGCTTCTTCGGCGGAGATACAGTTGACATGGCCACGTGAAGCGGTGACCGGTTTGGCGTGGAACACTTTCCCTGTCGGCTTGCCACGGCCAACAGCTTTAGCAGATTGATTGGGGTTAGTCTGGGGACACTCACGCATATAGTGACCAGATTCCCCACACTTGAAACAAGTCACGGAACTGGTACGTGGAGGAGCATTGTTGATTGGACCCCCATAGGGCTTGGCTGGAGCAGACTGTTGAACGGGGCGAGGCGCCTGGAAAGATGGCCTCGGCGTGAACCTGGGTGGCAGGGCGGTGTTAGGCACCCACACGCGGCGCTTCTGAGGACCAGCACCGGATGAGGAACCCATATCACGGCCATGCTTGCGTGTTGCGTCATAGTCAGTCTGACCAGTTTCAGCACTGATGGCTTTGTTGACAAGTTTCTGAAAAGATGTGCACTCATGCAGACGGAGATCGCGGCGAAGCTCAGGACTAAGGCCCTTACGGAACCTTGCTTGCTTCTTGGCGTCAGTAGAAACTTCCTCAGTTGCATATCGGGCGAGATTACCAAACTCCCTGCTATAGGCATCCACAGAAAGTCGGCCTTGGGTGAAACTGCAAAATTCTTCACGTTTACGGTCCATGAGACCCTCCGGAATGTGATGTTCACGGAAAGCCTCGCTGAACTCAGCCCAAGTAGTGACATGGCCCGCTGGCCGCATAGCTCCATAATTCTCCCACCATAAACTGGCGGGGCCTTCAAGATGATATGCAGCAAAGGTGACCTTGTCAACCTCAGCTACTAGCGCGGAACGCAGCTTGTGAGAGATACTGCGAAGCCAATCATCAGCGTCGAGAGGCTCGACGGAGTGGTGGAACGTGGGTGGATGCAATTTGATAAAATCACTGAGTGACACCACGTTAGCCCTCTGATGGTGTGCTGTATTCTGTTCAATACGCTCCAACAAACGGTTTGTCTCCCGCTTGTTTCTCTCAGCTTCCATCATAACCTCGGCTAGTGAAGGAGGATGAGGCAGATTTGCATCCCTGGCTTCACTGCCTTCGGCCTGCTCTTGGAAAGCAGGGTTAGCGCGTGTGTTGACCATCCTAGGTAAACAAGACAATGATTTAGTCAGGATGGTAAAATTCCGACATAGGATACATAATGTAAGGAATAACTCGGAATGCAAGATGATCATCCGTATGACATGGTAGATACAGGAACTGCTTCTTTTATTCCATCGTCATACACACCATACAGGGTTTAGTACAAGACCAAACAAAGTACTAATACGGTGAAAAGAGGATTACATCTCATCGGAGGCATCCCAAGCTCCTATACATTATTTTTCTACATCTCCGGAAAAGAGTACAACTAGGTCATATCCCACGAGTCACGCAGGACGATAGACGACACGGCTAGTGCGAACTAGTGATACTACCGCTAACTCAGACTGATCCGTAGTAGTCCTCGTAGAAGTCGCCTCCATAGCCTGGAAGTTCAACATGATCATCCGGAAACAGACGGTCTCGCGGAGCTTGTGGACCATAGGGGCTAGGATGAGGCCTTGGACCAACAGACGGTGGCCTGCGGGGACCGCGAGGTGGGGTGATGCCTCCTACATCACGCCAAACCATCACGTCCGGCAGAGCAGATCTCACAGGATAGAGATCGCGCATATCTGAATATCCAGCTTGCACCGCCGGTGCGAACCGAGTCAAAGTGGCCCAGTGGTCAGCACGGGTATTGAAGAGCTCTAACCTCAAGGCCCGATTTTCACGGTCCTTATCCTCGAGCATCTCAGCAGTGGTGCGAGTCCGTGAATCCTCCTGAGTGGGGTCAGCATAGATAGCCTGGAGATACCCTTGTGCTCCCGGAAGTGATCCTGGCATATACCGGAAATCAGAGTCCCGAAACAAACCAGATTTGACTCGCATAATGGTCATCATAGAGTAGGCGGCGTCCTGCACAGCCATCTCAATAGTAACCCCGAGTCCATAGGAACAGTGAAGAGGCTCGGTGGATCCAGGATAAGATGGAAATATCCTGACAGTGCAGAGATACTGGCTTTGATTAAAATCTCGGAATTGCTCTTCGACCGTGTACTCGGGATACCAGCGGTATCCAGCCTCAGTCATTACCCTGACCAACTTAGCAGTGTGGCCGGGTACATCTAGACATCGAGTCAGGCGAACCACTTGATTGAGGTCGCGAGTGGCCATCTGAAAGCACAATCATAATGCAAAGGCATTAGAATTTCTAGCAAAATTTCGGCAGCATAACAGCTGTAAATGCTCAAGAAGGATTTGAGACATTTGACAAGGGATTTCGTACATACTCAACATCATCATATCAAAGTTCTGAATCCATTCTAACAACATCATGTGGTAGTAAAACTGAACTAGGCTTGAACTCATCAACTTATAAGGTACTACTGATTAGTAACTCGTGATCCTGATAGAGAGAACAGATCCTAATTCCTTAACCCCCGGTGGAAGAATGGACTGACTCAGATCAGAAGGTCATAAGATAAAGGAGTAAAAAGAGCCTTACGTTCCAACCCACAAACAATTCCCCTACATATAACTAAAGAATTTCTAGACTCAACATCGACCAGTTTGGCTTGGAGAACCTACAGGCAGTCCGGCTCTGATACCAACGCTGTCAGGACCCCGACTCGATGTCACATCGATCTAGCCGGTAACACCTCATATCACTTTGCGGCCTCACGCACGGTATCCTCACGGGTGTCGTCTTACCTTTTCCCGGGACCGTTTGCACCTTTTGGCTCACGTATATGATAGTGTCGCTAGCATCCATATGATAAGGAGCCCGGGCTGACATGACTAGTCGTAAACCCAAAGTGGCACGGACTTACAGGGACAGGCATCCATGACCCAGCTTCGAACGTGTCGGTCATCAGCAAGTGGGTCCGGGCTGTAGCACTGGGCTAGCAGGACTCCGGTAAACCGGGCTGTAGCGGGCTAACAGGACTCCGGTACTCAAAGCGTGACATTTCCCCGAAGGGACAGACACAGGAACGAAGAAGGACACATGCCGGCCAGCCTAAGTGTTCTAGAGCAGTAGCAAGCTACCATGGCTCAGCGGTAACACTAGGAGACATTTCCCGGTAAGAAAGGCTACTAAAGATAAACAACTAGATAGTCAGATCCCACACATACCAAGCATTTCAATCATACACACAATATGCTCGATATGTGCAAATACAACGAAGCATCACAACATGACTCTATGACACAAGTATTTTATTTAAGGCTCAGGGAGCCATACATAACATACACAAAGGTACGGGTCTCACGACCCCACATACAAGTCATACAGTCATACAAACCAGCAGCGGAAGTAACTTGTCTGAGTACAGACAACTAGTAAAATAAAAGAGGCTTGGAAAGCCTAGCTATACTATGTGGTCCTTCACAAGCTCAGGGTCACCACCTGGGTCTTTAGCCTACTCGTTGATGTCAACGTCTACATAGAACCCATCAGAAGGGGTTGCAGCGTCTTCTGTAAAAATGTAGATTATAGCAACATGAGTACAAAGGTACTCAGCAATACTTACATCAGATCCTACATACATGCATAGTATCAATAAGGGTTGGTGGAGTTATTGCAGCAAGCCAGCTTTGACTCTTGGCTAGGCTATCCTACGATACTCCAACTTGAAATGGTTTTGCGCACACGAGTCCACTACTCACCACTTCAATACACTACCGAGGATCCACCTCCGTCTTCCTACGGAAGAGCCATCCTCGGCACTCACACTTATCTTGAGGCTTTTAACAGTTTCCATTTACTTGTCTATGAAATGTATAGGCAACCAAGTAGTCCTTTACCGCGGACGCGGCTATTCGAATAGATTATGATAACCCTGCAGGGGTGTACTTCTTCATACATGTTTCCACCACTTAGCGTCTGCACACGACATGTGCTCGGCAGACTTCAAGCGAAAGCCGACGTGGGTGTAGACCACGACCTACCTAAACACTTAAGCCTCTAGTCCAGGTTTATCGCCTATTCAGGTTCCATCCGCAGGGAGTCCGGCCGAGGTTTCCCATACGGCCCCGAACCATGTGAACAGGGTTCCCGAGATACCTAACGGGTATTCGGTACACCATGCCACGTACCTACCGCATCACAGCCCACCCTACGGTCAGCGCTGTCCACGGCCTCCAGTAGGCTACAAACACCAGAAACTACGTGCAACTCTTGGACAGAGAGCTAGGGTGAATAAGAAGTCGAGCGGGGTCATATTTCAGGGCCCAATGCATGGTAGTAGCTGTTTCTTAAATCACATATACAGATCTCAGTGCTTAAGGTCGGCTTCAATGAAACAACCCACCACGTACTCCTACATGGCCTCTCATCGATACCTTTACCAAATCGTGTTCACCACACCACTCTCATTACTGTCATAATCATTTCACTCTAGCCCATCACCCAGATGAACCAGACCTGACACGACTCTAAGCATAGCAGGCATAGCAAGGTAGGAACAACACATACATAGGGCTCAATCAACTCCTACACATGCTAGTGGGTTTCATCTAGTTACTGTGGAAATGACAGGTCATGCAGAGGAAATGGGTTCAACTACCGTAGCACATAGCAGTTTGAATCGCGTTGTCTTAATGCAGTAAAAGAGAGCAGGAGCGAGAACATGGGATTGTATCGATATGATCAAATGGTTGGTTGCTTGCCTGATGGTTCGATGCACTGATATGGTTCTTCGTTAGGGTAATCACGGTACTCCTCGGGGGCAGAACCTGTCGCAAAGGACACCGATACACAACCATCACCAAACAATGTGCAACAATATGATGCATGCATGAAACATGGCAATATGAGTGTGTCGGGCTAATGCAACTAAAACCAGAGGGGTTTGAACAAATTTGAATCAAGGATTCAAATTTCAAATTCAAATATGGTCTTTTAAAGTGCTTTTCCTTGTTCTGCTTAAAACATCAATTTAACTTGTTTGATCATGCATGAAAATAGTACAGATGGATAGATTGGATTTTTCTGATCATTTTTCATATATAATTTGTCCAATTTGGAGTTACAGAATAAAAGTTATGAATTTTTGAAGTTTAAATAATATTCTGGAATTTCCTGATTTAATTTAAATCCAGAAAATCAATTACTGTGTCAGCCTGACGTCAGTGTGACGTCAGCAGGTCAACGGAACAGGTCTGGGTCAAACCTGACAGTGGGTCCCGCATGTCAGGGTGATTATTTTAATTAAGATTTAATTAAAACTAATCCTGTATAATTAGCAGGGCTGGGCCCCACCTGTCATTGACTCAGGAGAGTCAACCAGGGCCCACCCGTGGTCAAAGTCAAAGTCGGCTGCCGGCGTTTAGCCGCCGGCGAGCCCGACGCGGCGGCGGGAGTGGTTTTGGCCATTTCGGCCACCAAATGGACCGCGGAGACCACCGGAGTGGAGCTGAGGACAAACCGCAGTTCTTGGCGGAGTCCGTTGGGGTCGGGGTGGCCGGAGTTGGCGCCGGCGACGACTTTGGCGGCCACCGGGGTTCGGTCGAGGATGAACTTGGCGCTAGAGGGGTCGGTGAGGCTCGTGGAGTGGCTAGCTAGGTGCTGTGGAACTCGGTGAGCAAGATGGACACCATCTTGTGGCCGGAGGATGACCGGGAGCACGTCGGCGACGAGGTCCACGGCGGTGGGTGCGGTTGAGCTCCGGGAGGTTGCTACACGGCTCGGGAGCAAGAACGGAAGGGAGGGGAAGATGGCTAAGCTCACAGTGAGTGCGACGGAGTCCCTGGTGCGGCCGGAGATGGACCGGAGCGACGATGGCGTTGAAGGGGATCTCCGGCGACGGTGAGCTCGGGCGAGGTCGGTGCGGTGGTCTCGGGCGTTGCGAGCGCTCGGGGCTCGGCTGCTCGATGAAGTGGACAGCGGCGGAGCTCCTGGACACGGTGAGACGGCGTGGGGTGGTCGGAGGGCGTGGCTACGGCGAGGGGGTGGCGGCGATGGCGTCGGCCATGGCTGGGGCGTGCGAGGGGGAGGAGCTGGAGAGGAGAGGGGGTGTCTGGGGGGTTCGGGGGAGAGAGGGAGGCCGATCCACGGCGTTAGCCGGGCGAGGGAGGCGGCGAGGCGGCGAGCAGCTGCGTGGCGAGCTGCGGTGCCGCCGCCGAGCACCTTGGCTGCCTGCCTGGCGAGCCAAGCAGCTCGCTGGAGCGGTGGCCGGGCTGGGCCGGCCAGGTGGGCTGGCTGGTGGGCCTGCGGTGGCGCCAGGTAGGTTTTCCCCTTATTTTCTGTTTCTGTTTTTATTTAATATATCTGCAACTTTGTTGAATTTAATAAAATACCTAGGCAACTTCAAAAATCACCAAACTATTCCTGGCCCATAGTTGGATTATTTCCAACATGAAACATTTTAGTTTGGAGATATTTGAGCATTTAAATATTTTATATTATTTTAAATGCCCAAATTCAAATATTTATGATTTAATTCAAAAACCCTAGGATGGCCTAGGAAAATGTGCACCACTTTTGGCAGAGGTTCTGAACCAAGGCAAAAATGATGGGCATTTTAGAAGGGCATTTCAGGTTCATTGAAAAATTATTTTAGTAACCCTAGTTGGTTTCAGAGGGGACTGGGGGTTCTGTCATCCCCATTTCAAGTTTCTGATGAAAGAGTAAACATGATGCAACACTCTAATGCATGACTAGCTAGGGTGTGACAAAAAGGAACCAAAATAGGAAAAAAACCGGAACGAAACAATAGAAAACCGGACAAAACAGTGGAAAAACAGGAAGCAAAAAACCATAGAAGAAAAACGAAAAAAAAAACCGGAAGGAACAGAGAAGGAAGCAGCAGCGAGCGAATCAAACTAAACGCAAATCCCTTTACGTGGGCTGGCCCAACCGGAGGCTCGCCTCAGCGAAAGCGCAACGTTCTGACGCTAACTAGCGTCAAATAGGATTTGCCCACAGGACGGCTCCTTTCTTCTTGTCAAAAACTCGCGTCTCTTTGCTCAGTCCCTTCGTCCGCTATTTGTTATTGGACTGACTGGCCGAGGCCCAGCAGAAGGGGTAGATAGAGTGGGCTGCGCCCCTGGCCAACTTCTTTTTCTACGCTCGGGAATTTCCTCACGCCCTCACGCGGCTGCCTGGGGCCCATCTCCACCATTGAATTACATCATTCTCCTAATGATGTGATCCCCTTATCAATGACATCCAATGTCCATAGTCAGGAAACCATGACTATCTATTGATCAACGAGCTAGTCAACTAGAGGCTCACTAGGGACATATTGTGGTCTATGTATTCACACATGTATTACGATTTCCGGATAATACAATTATAGCATGAATAAAAGACAATTATCATGAACAAGGAAATATAATAATAATCCTTTTATTATTGCCTCTAGGGCATATTTCCAACAGTCTCCCACTTGCACTAGAGTCAATAATCTAGTTACATTGTGATGAATCGAACACCCATAGAGTTCTGGTGTTGATCATGTTTTGCTCGCGAAAGAGGTTTAGTCAATGGATCTGCGACATTCAGATCCGTATGTACTTTGCAAATATCTATGTCTCCATCTTGAACATTTTGACGGATGGAGTTGAAACGACGCTTGATGTGTCTGGTCTTCTTGTGAAACCTGGGCTCCTTGGCAAGGGCAATAGCTCCAGTGTTGTCACAGAAGAGTTTGATCGGCCCCGACGCATTGGGTATGACTCCTAGGTCGATGATGAACTGCTTCACCCAAATTGCTTCATGCGCTGCCTCCGAGGCTGCCATGTACTTCGCTTCACATGTAGATCCCGCCACGACGCTCTGCTTGCAGCTGCACCAGCTTACTGCTCCACCATTCAACATATACACGTATCCGGTTTGTGACTTAGAGTCATCCAGATCTGTGTCGAAGCTAGCGTCGACGTAACCCTTTACGACGAGCTCTTTGTCACCTCCATAAACGAGAAACATGTCATTTGTCCTTTTCAGGTACTTCAGGATATTCTTGACCGCTGTCCAGTGTTCCTTGCCGGGATTACTTTGGTACCTTCCTACCAAACTTACGGCAAGGTTTACATCAGGTCTGGTACACAGCATGGCATACATAATAGATCCTATGGCTGAAGCATAGGGGATGACACTCATCTCTTCTTTATCTTTTGCCGTGGTCGGGCATTGAGCCGAGCTCAATCTCACACCTTGTAACACAGGCAAGAACCCTTTCTTAGACTGATCCATTTTGAACTTCTTCAATATCTTATCAAGGTATGTGCTTTGTGAAAGACCTATGAGGCGTCTCGATCTATCCCTATAGATCTTGATGCCTAATATGTAAGCAGCTTCTCCAAGGTCCTTCATTGAAAAACACTTATTCAAGTAGGCCTTAATGCTGTCCAAAAGTTCTATATCATTTCCCATCAAAAGTATGCCATCTACATATATATGAGAAATGCTACAGAGCTCCCACTCACTTTCTTGTAAACGCAGGCTTCTCCATAAGTCTGCATGAACCCAAACGCTTTGATCATCTCATCAAAGCGAATGTTCCAACTCCGAGATGCTTGCACCAGCCCATAAATGGATCGCTGGAGCTTGCATACTTTGCTAGCATTCTTAGGATCGACAAAACCTTCCGGCTGCATCATATACAATTCTTCCTTAAGATGTCCGTTAAGGAATGCCGTTTTAACGCCCATCTGCCATATCTCATAATCATAGTATGCGGCAATTGCTAACATGATTCGGACGGACTTCAGCTTCGCTACGGGAGAGAAAGTCTCATCGTAGTCAACCCCTTGAACTTGCCGATAACCCTTAGCGACAAGTCGAGCTTTATAGATGGTAATATTACCATCCGCGTCCGTCTTCTTCTTAAAGATCCATTTGTTTTCTATCGCTCGCCGATCATCGGGCAAGACTGTCAAAGTCCATACTTTATTTTCATACATGGATTCTATCTCGGATTGCATGGCCTCAAGCCATTTGTTTGAATCTGGGCCCGCCATTGCTTCTTCATAGTTCGAAGGTTCACCGTTGTCTAACAACATGATTTCCAGGACAGGGTTGCCATACCACTCTGGTGTGGAACGTGTCCTTGTGGACCTACAAAGTTCAGTAGCAACTTGATCCGAAGTACCTTGATCATCATCACTAATTTCCTCTCCAGTTGGTGTAGGCACCACAGGAACATTTTCCTGAGCTGCACTACTTTCCGGTTCAAGAGGTAGTACTTCATCGAGTTCTACTTTCCTCCCACTTACTTCTTTCGAGAGAAACTCTTTTTCCAGAAAGGATCCGTTCTTGGCAACAAAGATCTTGCCCTCGGATCTTAAGTAGAAGGTATACCCAATGGTTTCCTTAAGGTATCCTATGAAGACGCATTTTTCCGACTTGGGTTCGAGCTTTTCAGGTTAAAGTTTCTTGACATAAGCATCGCATCCCCAAACTTTTAGAAACGACAGCTTAGGTTTCTTCCCAAACCATAATGCATACGGTGTCGTCTCAACAAATTTAGACGGAGCCCTATTTAAAGTGAATGTAGCTGTCTCTAGAGCGTGTCCCCAAAATGATAGCGGTAAATCGGTAAGAGACATCATAGACCGCACCATATCCAATAGAGTGCGATTACGACGTTCGGACACACCGTTACGCTGAGGTGTTCCAGGCGGCGTGAGTTGTGAAACGATTCCACATTTCCTTAAGTGTGTACCAAATTCGTGACTTAAATATTCTCCTCCACGATCTGATCGTAGGAACTTTATCCTTCGGTCACGTTGATTCTCTACCTCATTCTGAAATTCCTTGAACTTTCAAAGGTCTCAGACTTGTGTTTCATCAAGTAGACATACCCATATCTACTCAAGTCATCAGTGAGGGTGAGAACATAACGATATCCTCCGCGAGCCTCAACGCTCATTGGACTGCACACATTGGTATGTATGATTTCCAATAAGTTGGTTGCTCGCTCCATTATTCCAGAGAATGGAGTCTTGGTCATTTTGCCCATGAGACATGGTTTGCATGTGTCAAATGATTTATAATCGAGAGACTCTAAAAGTCCATCAGCATGGAGTTTCTTCATGCGCTTGACACCAATGTGACCAAGGCGGCAGTGCCACAAGTATGTGGGACTATCGTTATCAACCTTACATCTTTTGGTATTCACGCTATGAATATGTATAACATTACGTTCGAGATTCATTAAGAATAAACCATTGACCATCGGGGCATGACCATAAAACATATCTCTCATATAAATAGAACAACCATTATTCTTGGATTTAAATGAGTAGCCATCTCGTATCAAACGAGATCCATATACAATGTTCATGCTCAAACTTGGCACTAAATAACAATTATTGAGGTTTAAAACTAATCCCGTGGGTAAATGTAGAGGCAGCGTGCCGACGGCGATCACATCGACATTGGAACCATTCCCGACGCGCATCGTCACCTCGTCCTTCGCCAGTCTCCGCTTATTCCGCAGCTCCTGCTGTGAGTTACAAATATGAGCAACGACACCGGTATCAAATACCCAGGAGTTACTACGAGTACTGGTAAGGTACACATCAATTACATGTATATCACATATACCTTTAGTGTTGCCGGCCTTCTTGTCCGCTAAGTATTTGGGGCAGTTCCGCTTCCAGTGACCCTTCCCTTTGCAATAAAAGCACTCAGTCTCAGGCTTGGGTCCATTCTTTGACTTCTTCCTGGCAACTGGCTTACCGAGCGCGACAACATCCTTGCCGTCCTTCTTGAAGTTCTTCTTGCCCTTGCCCTTCTTGAATTTGGTGGTTTTATTGACCATCAACACTTGATGTTCTTTCTTGATTTCTACCTCTGCTGACTTCAGCATTGAAAATACTTCAGGAATAGTTTTCACCATCCCCTGCATATTGTAGTTCATCACAAAGCTCTTGTAGCTCGGTGGGAGCGACTGAAGGATTCTGTCAATGACCGCCTCGTCCGGGAGGTTAATGTCCAGCTGGGACAGGCGATTGTGCAACCCAGACATTTTGAGTATGTGCTCACTGACAGAACTATTTTCCTCCATCTTACAACTATAGAACTTGTCGGAGACTTCATATCTCTCGACCCGGGCATGAGTTTGGGAAACCATTTTTAGCTCCTCGAACATCTCATATGCTCCGTGTTACTCAAAACGCTTTTGGAGCCCCGGTTCTAAGCTGTAAAGCATGCCGCACTGAACGAGGGAGTAATCATCAGCACGTGACTGCCAAGCGTTCATAACGTCCTGGTTCTCTGGGATGGGTGCTTCACCTAGCAGTCCTTCTAGGACATATGCTTTCTTGGCAGCTATGAGGATGATCCTCAGGTTTCGGACCCAGTCCGTATAGTTGCTGCCATCGTCTTTCAGCTTGGTTTTCTCTAGGAACGCGTTGAAGTTCATGTTGACATGAGCGTTGGCCATTTGATCTACAAGACATATTTGCAAAGGTTTTAGACTAAGTTCATGATAATTAAGTTCATCTAATCAAATTATTTAATGAACTCCCACTCAGATTAAACATCCCTCTAGTCATCTAAGTGTTACACGATCCGAGTCGACTAG
The DNA here is from genome assembly GCF_018294505.1 of Triticum aestivum. Lineage (NCBI taxonomy): Eukaryota > Viridiplantae > Streptophyta > Magnoliopsida > Poales > Poaceae > Triticum > Triticum aestivum. Next base: position 387,523,011 of record NC_057795.1, on the reverse strand, counting down.
GCCGTGTCCGATCATCACGTAAGATGGACTAGTCATCATCGGTGAACATCTCCATGTTGATCGTATCTTCCATACGATTCATGTCCGACCTTTCGGTCTCTGTGTTTCGAGGCCATGTCTGTACATGCTAGGCTCGTCAAGTTAACCCTAAGTGTTTTTGCATGTGTAAACCTGTCTTACACCCGTTGTATGTGAACGTAAGAATCTATCACACCCGATCATCACGTGGTGCTTCGAAACGACGAACTTTAGCAACGGCGCACAGTTAGGGGGAACACTTTCTTGAAATTATTATAAGGGATCATCTTATTTACTACCGTCGTTCTAAGTAAACAAGATGCATAAACATAATAAACATCACATGCAATTATATAATAGTGACATGATATGGCCAATATCATATAGCTCCTTTGATCTCCATCTTCGGGGCTCCATGATCATCTTCATCACCGGCATGACACCATGATCTCCATCATCGTGTCTCCATGAAGTTGCTCGCCAACTATTACTTCTACTACTATGGCTAAAGGTTTAGCAATAAAGTAAAGTAATTACATGGCGTTAAATCATTGACACGCAGGTCATACAATAATTAAGACAACTCATATGGCTCCTGCCGGTTGTCATACTCATCGACATGCAAGTCATGATTCCTATTACAAGAACATGATCTCATACATCACAATATATCATTCATCATTCATCATTCATCACAACTTTTGGCCATATCACATCACAAGGCAATTGCTGCAAAAACAAGTTAGACGTCCTCTAATTGTTGTTGGATCTTTTACGTGGCTGCAATAGGGTTCTAGCAAGAACGTTTTCTTACCTACGAAAAAGCCACAACGTGATCTGTCAACTTCTATTTACCCTTCATAAGGACCCTTTTCATCGAATCCGCTCCAAGTAAAGTGGGAGAGACAGACACCCGCTAGCCACCTTATGCAACTAGTGCATGTCAGTCGGTGGAACCTGTCTCACGTAAGCATACGTGTAAGGTTGGTCCGGGCCGCTTCATCCCACAATACCGCTGAAGCAAAATAAGACTAGTAGCGGCAAGAAAGTTGACAACATCGACGCCCACAACAAATTTGTGTTCTGCTCGTGCAATAGAGAACTACGCATAGACCTAGCTCATGATGCCACTGTTGGGGAACGTTGCAGAAAATAAAAAAATTCTATGGTTTCACCAAGATCCATCTATGAGTTCATCTAGCAACAAGTGATAGGAGTGCATCTACATACCTTTGTAGATCGCGAGCGGAAGCGTTCAAGAGAACGGGGTTGAGGGAATCGTACTCGTCGTGATCCAAACTACCGATGACCAAGTGCCGAACGGACAGCACCTCCGCGTTCAACACACGTACGGAGCGGATGACGTCTCCTGCACCTTGATCCAGCAAGGAGGAGGGAGAGGTTGATGAAGATCCAGCAGCACGACGGTGTGGTGGTGGATGCAGCAGGATTCTGGCAGAGCTTCGCCAAGCTTCTGCGAGAGGGAGAGGTGTAGCAGGGGAGAGGGAGGCGCCAAGACTTCAGGGTGCGGCTGCCCTCCCTCCCCCCTCCTTTATATAGGCCCCCAGGGGGCGCCGGCCCTAGAGATGGGATCTCTAGGGGGGGCGGCGGCCAAGGGGGGTGGAGTGCCCCCCAAGGCAAGTGGAGGCGCCCCCTCCCCTAGGGTTCCCAACCCTAGGCGCAGAGGGGGGCCCAGGGGGGGCGCACCAGCCCACCAGGGGCTGGTTCCCCTCCCACTTCAGCCCACGTGGCCCTCCGGGATAGGTGGCCCCACCCGGTGGACCCCCGGGACCCTTCCGGTGGTCCCGGTATAATACCGGTGACCCCCGAAACTTTTCCGGTGGCTGAAACTGCACTTCCTATATATAATTCTTTACCTCCAGACCATTCCGGAACTCCTCGTGACGTCCGAGATCTCATCCGGGACTCTGAACAACTTTCGGTTTGCTGCATACTCATATTCATACAATCCTAGCGTCATCGAACCTTAAGTGTGTAGACCCTACGGGTTCGGGAGACACGCAGACATGACCGAGACGGCTCTCCGGTCAATAACCAACAGCGGGATCTGGATACCCATGTTGGCTCCCACATACTCCTCGATGATCTCATCGGATGAACCACGATGTCGAGGATTCAATCAACCCCGTATATAATTTCCTTTGTCAATCGGTACGTTACTTGCCCGAGACTCGATCGTCGGTATCCCAATACCTCGTTCAGTCTCGTTACCGGCAAGTCACTTTACTCGTACCGTAATGCATGATCCCGTGACCAAACACTTGGTCACTTTGAGCTCATTATGATGATGCATTACCGAGTGGGCCCAGAGATACCTCTCCGTCATACGGAGTGACAAATCCCAGTCTCGATCCGTGTCAACCCAACAGACACTTTCGGAGATACCTGTAGTGCACCTTTATAGTCACCCAGTTACGTTGTGACCTTTGGTACACCCAAAGCACTCCTACGGTATCCGGGAGTTACACGATCTCATGGTCTAAGGAAAAGATACTTGACATTGGAAAAGCTCTAGCAAAACGAACTACACGATCTTGTGCTATGCTTAGGATTGGGTCTTGCCCATCACATCATTCTCCTAATGATGTGATCCCGTTATCAATGACATCCAATGTCCATAGTCACGAAACCATGACTATTTATTGATCAATGAGCTAGTCAACTAGAGGATCACTAGGGACATATTATGGTCTATGTATTCACACGTATATTACGATTTCCGGATAATACAATTATAGCATGAATAAAAGACAATTATCATGAACAAGGAAATATAATAATAATCCTTTTATTATTGCCTCTAGGGCATATTTCCATCAAAACGGGCTGGCCCAATTATCACCTGTCTAGCGAAAATTCGAAAAAAATAAGCTCACGCATGGGATCGAACGCCCGACCTCATTGTGGATTCTAGCGTGCCTAGCCACCCGAGCTAGCGACGTACAACCATATAAACTCAGCGCCATCCTTAAAGTATAAAAGCCAGCGCCAAATCCTTTTTAGAAAATTCAATATTTTAATGATATACGTTGAACAAATTTTAAAATATAGTGATCTTTTTCTGTAAACAAACACTGAACAAATTTCAAGTACACAAATGAATATTTTTAGTATACATTGAACAATTCTTTAATACATGATGAACAACTTTTAAATACACAATGAACATTTCTTAATATATGTCGAACAATTTCATAATACACGCTGAACATTTTTATAATACATGATGAACTTTTTCATAATATACAATGAACATTTTCTGAATATGATGAACTTTTTTTAATACACAATGAAATTTTTATATAATACGCAATAAAGAGAAGAAAAAGAGAAACAGAAAATAAAAAGGAAAAATAAAAGAAAATATGAAATAAAAAAGGAACCAAAACAGGAAAAAAACCGGAACGAAACAATAGAAAACCGGACAAAACAGTGGAAAAACAGGAAGCAAAAAACCATAGAAGAAAAACGAAAAAAAAAACCCGGAAGGAACAGAGAAGGAAGCAGCAGCGAGCGAATCAAACTAAACGCAAATCCCTTTACGTGGGCTGGCCCAACCGGAGGCTCGTCTCAGCGAAAGCGCAACGTTCTGACGCTAACTAGCGTCAAATAGGATTTGCCCACGGGACGGCTCCTTTCTTCTCGTCAAAAACTCGCGTCTCTTTGCTCAGTCCCTTCGTCCGCTATTTGCTATTGGACTGACTGGCCGAGGCCCAGCAGAAGGGGTAGATAGAGTGGGCTGCGCCCCTGGCCAACTTCTTTTTCTACGCTCGGGGATTTCCTCACGCCCTCACGCGGCTGCCTGGGGCCCATCTCCACCATTGAATTACAACACTAGAGAAGCCCTCAGAGAAATGTACTAACTCCGTAGTATATGAAACTCCGGGAAAAAAAACTTCAGCATGAGGAGAATTTAGTCTCCTGATAGCAAAACCTGGACGCATGAACAGTACTCCATTCTCTCTCTTTTTTTGCGAAAACCCTTCATTTTTATTTACTCCGCATATTTGCTTTGTATCAAGTCAAACTTTGATCAAGTTTACACAAAATTATTAACATCCACAAAACCAAATCAATACCACTAGAATTAACATTGAATATTTTTTCGCATCACATATATTTGTTATTGTTAAAATTTATATTATCCATCTATTATATAATTAAAACAAGAGGCAAACGAGAGCGGCGTTTTGGCTCCTAGGTGCATATGCACCCATTATCGAAATACACATTTCGAAAAATTGAAAGATTCGGAACAAAAATTTCACGTGTATATCCGGACATTTTATGTGTGTTCACAAGGTTTCGGCGAAAAACGACGTTTTTTGTGGCTTGTGTAAAAAAGATAAAGAAATGTCTCGTGAATAGTTAGAATGAAGCATCAGAAATTGTCTTTTTTACACAAGCCACAAAAAACGTCGTTTTTCACTGAAACCTTGTGCACGCACATAAAATGTCCGGATATACACGTGAGATTTTTGTTCCGAATTTTTTAACTTTTTGAAATGTGTATTTCGACAATGGGTGCATATGCACCTAGAAGTCAAAGGCAATTACCGGAGGCAAATATGCAATTATGACGCCTCCGTTTATAATCATGCACGATCACGAACTGTGATTCACTATAGTACCACAACACAACTCTACGACACAAATTACACATAAAACAATATTTTGCAAGCCAGGGTCATAGCACCCAATATTACAACAAGAGTTGGGTCTGTCTACAAATAATTACAAAGGTGCCTTAAGAAAGAAAAAAAATAATGACTCTAGATCGAAAAGGCGCATGCCTCCTGCCTGGGACCTTCAAACAACTCCTGGGCGTCAGCCTCCACGTAGTAATCGTCAGTGAAGGAACCTGCATCCGGGGCTCTACTATTTGATAGCAGCAACCCGGTTGAGAGAAAAAGGTAGCAAAACAACCGTGAGTACTCATCCAAAATACTCGCAAGACTTACATCAGAACTATGTTAAGTATGCATTGGTATCAAAGAAGGGGGTTATCTCGATGGACTATACCGCAGAAATGCCGGAACTATAGGGGGGAAGCTCTATGCATCACAAGGGCCACCATCTTGCAGCAATAGACGAGAGGAGAGCAGATCATCTTGCAGCAGGGAAAAGGAGTATGAGCGCATATGATACCAACTTGTAATTAACACAACAATACAACACCCTGAGATCCTTTCTTGACTCCATTAGAGAAAAGATCCGTGGGCATTCCATATATATTTAGCAATGTATTTCAACAAGTATCTGGTTCAAGTTGTATAAGATCAGGATACTCTCATATATCCAAGCGTCATGTTACCGTGGACACGACTATTTGAATAGATTTGTCTTCCCTACAGGGGTGCACTACATAACCCGATACGCTCGATTACCTCTAGCCGGACACACATTTTGGGGTAATGCCTAGCCTCGGATAATCGACACACCGTAGTCCTACCTGGACTTGATACGTCTCCGTCGTATCTACTTTTCCAAACACTTTTGCCCTTGTTTTGGACTCTAACTTGTACGATTTGAATGGAACTAACCCGGACTGACGCTGTTTTCAGCAGAACTGCTATGGTGTTGTTTTTTGTGCAGAAAATAAAAATTCTCGGAATGTCCTGAAACTCCACGGAACACCTTAGAAAAAATAAATAAAAATCCTCGCAAAAGATGAAGACCAGGGGGCCCACACCATGCTCACGAGGGTGCCCCCCCCCCCGGGCGCGCCCCCTACCTCGTGGGCCCCCTGGTGGCCCTCCGACGCCAACTCCAACTTCATATATTGGCTTTCGGGGAGAAAAAAAATAGAGAGAAGAAATCATCGCGTTTTACGATACGGAGCCGCCGCCAAGCCCTAATCTCTCTCGGGAGGGCTGATCTGGAGTCCGATCGGGGCTCTGGAGAGGGGGATTCGTCGCCGTCGTCATCATCAACCATCCTCCATCACCAATTTCATGATGCTCACCGCCATGCGTGAGTAATTGCATCGTAGGCTTGTTGGACGGTGATGGGTTGGATGAGATTTTTCATGTAATCGAGTTAGTTTTGTTAGGGTTTGATCCCTAGTATCCATTATGTTCTGAGATTGATGTTGCTATGACTTTGCTATGCTTAATGCTTGTCACTAGGGCCCGAGTGCCATGATTTCAGATCTGAACCTATTATGTTATCATGAATATATGTGTGTTCTAGATCCTATCTTGCAAGTCTATAGTCACCTACTATGTGTTATGATCCGGCAACCCCGAAGTGACAATAATCGGGACCACTGCCGGTGATGACCATAGTTTGAGGAGTTCATGTATTCACTATGTGCTAATGCTTTGTTCCGGTTCTCTATTAAAAGGAGGCCTTAATATCCCTTAGTTTCCAATAGGACCCCGCTGCCATGGGAGGGAAGGACAAAAGATGTCATGCATGTTCTTTTCCATAAGCACGTATGACTATATACGGAATACATGCCTACATTACATTGATGAACTGGAGCTAGTTCTGTGTCACCCTATGTTATGACTGCTACATGATGAACCACATCCGGCATAATTATCCATCGCTAATCCGGTGCCTACGAGTTTTCCATATACTGGTTTATGCTTATTTACTTTTTCGTTGTTGCTGTTACAATCACTACAAAATACCAAAAACATTACTTTTACTGTCTTTACTTTTGTTACCGTTACCACCACTATCATATTACTTTGCTACTAAACACTTTGTTGCAGATACTAACTTTCCAGGTGTGGTTGACTTGACAACTCAGCTGCTAATACTTGAGAATATTCTTTGGCTCCCCTTGTGTCGAATCAATAAATTTGGGTTGAATACTCTACCCTCGAAAACTGTTGCGATCCCCTATACTTGTGGGTTATGAAGACTATTTTCTAGCGCCGTTGCCGGGGAGCATAGCTCTATTCTTTGAGTCACTTGGGATTTATATCTGTTGGACACTATGAAGAACTTGAAAGATGATCGAACTACTATTTTGCCCTCAACTATGAGGGGAGGTAAGGGACTGCTATCTAGCCTTGCACTAGATTCTCCTTCTGTTATGAGTAAGTTTGCGACACCTAAACCTACCACTGCTATTGATTCTGATATGTCGCATGTTATTGATGATGCCACTTCTGGTATGCATGATACTTATGATGAAACTACTTCTATGCTCGATACTACTGTGCCACTTGGTGAATATCTTGATGAGCAAATTGCTAGGTCCAGAGAAAGAGAAATTATTAAACCTGAACACGATGATGTTAGTGATGATGAACCTATGCCTGCTATTCCCGAGGGTTATCTTTTTGATGTTGAATCTTCTGCAGCTATTTTTGCTTGCCAGGATAGACGTGAACTTAAGAGGTTGCTAATTAAATGGAGTAAAGAATCTTTTAGAGGTAGAATGAAACCCGACCCTGCTTTTGCTACTTCACCTATCTGTGTTCCTGATCAGGACTATTATGATTTTTCTGTTGATCCAGATATAATTACTTTGGTTGAATCCGATCCTTTTTATGGCTATGAATCTGAAACTGTTGTGGCACATCTTACTAAGTTAAATGATATAGCTGCCCTGTTTACTAATAATGAGAGATCGCGCTACCTTTATTTACTTAAGATATTTCCATTCTCATTAAAGGTAGATGCTAAGATATGGTATAACTCTCTTGATCCTGGTTGTGTGCAAAGTCCCCAGGATATGATTTGTTACTTCTCTGCTAAATATTTCCCCGCTCATAAGAAACAAGTTGCTTTGCGGGAAATATACAATTTTGTGCAAATTGAAGAAGAGAGTCTCCCACAAGCTTGGGGGAGGCTTCTCAAGTTACTTAATGCTTTGCCTGATCATCCTCTTCAGAAACCTGAAATATTTGATATCTTTTATAATGGACTAACTGATGCTTCCAGAGATTACCTGGATAGTTGTGCTGGTTCTCTTTTCAGGGAAAGAACACCGGATGACGCTGAAATTTTGTTGAATAATATGTTGGCTAATGAAAATAATTGGGCACCTCCCGAGCTACCTCCTGAGCCAGTTTCTGAGCCAATTACTGAGCCTATTCCTAAACCAACTCCGAAGAAGAGAGGTGTTCTATTTCTCAGTCCCGAAGATATGCAAGAGGCAAAGAAATCTATGAAAGAAAAAGGTATTAAAGCTGAAGATGTTAAGAATCTACCTCCTATTGAAGAAATACATGGTCTTAATTTACCGCCTGTTGAAGAAGTTTATGATCTCAATTACTTATTTAATGAAGAACCTCCCGATATCCCGACACAGGTAGTAAAGGTAAATTCTCTCTATAGATATGATAAAGCTGAAGTCCCTCCTACTAAAATTGCTAGTCGGTGCTTGGATGAGTTTGATGACTTTATGTTTAAGCAAGATGACTTTAATGCTTATTTTGGTAGACAATTAAAACAGAATACCTTTACGATTAAACGCTTGGGTGATTATATGGCTGATATTAGAGGTGAACTTAAACTTGTTACAAGCATGCTTCTATGGTTACCACTCAAGTAGAACAAGTACTTAAAGCTCAGAAAGAAGTGCTTGATGAAATGAATAGTAAGAAAAATGATTATGTTGTTAGAGTGGCTACTAGAACTGGTAGAATGACTCAGGAACCTTTGTATCTTGAAGGCCACCCTAAGATAATCGAGCAAGATTCTCAGAGAAACAATATTGATATACCTAGTTCTTCTAAAAGGAAGAAAAAGAAAAATGATAGGACCTTGCAAACTTCTAGTGAACCTATCGCCGAGTCACCTGAGAATCCGAATGATATCTCTATTTCTGATGCTGAAACACAATCAGGTGATGAACATGAACCTAGTGATAATGTTAATGATAATGTTCATGTTAATGCTCAACCTAGTAATGATAATGATGTAGAAGTTGAACCTGCTGTTGATCTTGATAACCCACAATCAAAGAATCAACTTTATGATAAAAGAGATTTTGTTGCTAGGAAACATGGTAAAGAAAGGGAACCATGGGTTCAGAAACCCATGCCTTTTCCTCCGAAACCATCCAAGAAAAAGGATGATGAGGATTTTGAGTGCTTTGCTGAAATGATTAGACCCATATTTTTGCGTATGCGATTAACTGATGTGCTCAAAACAAATCCTTATGCTAAGTATATGAAGGATATTATTACTAATAAAAGAAAGACACCTGAAGCTGAAATTTCCACCATGGTTGCTAATTATACTTTAAAGGGTGGAATACCAAAGAAACTTGGAGATCCCGGAGTGCCTACTATACCATGCTCCATTAAAAGAAGTTATGTTAAAACTGCTTTATGTGATCTTGGAGCCGGTGTTAGTGTCATGCCTCCCTCTTTATATCGTATACTTGACTTTAATAAGTTGACACCTACTGAAATATCTTTGCAAATGGCTGATAAATCAACTGCTATACCTGTCGGTATTTGTGAGGATGTGCCTGTTGTAGTTGCAAACGTCACTATTTTAACGGACTTTGTTATTCTTGATATTCCCGAGGATGATAGTATGTCTATTATTCTTGGAAGACCTTTCCTTAATACTGTAGGGGCCGTTATTGATTGCACCAAAGGCAATGTCACTTTTCATGTTAATGGCAATGAGCACACGGTGCATTTTCCAAGGAAACAACCTCAAGTTTATAGTATCAACTCTATTGGAAAAGTTCCATCGATTATATTTGGAGGTTTCGAATTTCCTCTCCCTACTGTCAAGAAAAAGTATGATATTCTTATTGTTGGGGATTTTCATATCCCCGTTGAGGTAACTTAGTGTCATTCGAAATTTCTCTGGTTCCGGGATTATTCGGAATGAGTTTGTTAACAAGACTTGATCAACCTTGTTAGTGGGTTCATTTTGATGATCACGAGATGGATGAAACTAGAAGCACAACTTTCTGTACCCTATTTATATTTTATGTTATTTAGTAGAAATAGAGTAAAATAATATTTTTCTGTCTGTTTCCTGATTTATCCATGCAATATAAAAATATCCCGAAAATAAAAGTCCTCAGAATGCCATGCCAATTTAATATGATTTTTCGGGAATATTTGAGAATTTACTGTGCAAAAATTACCACGGGGGGAGCTGCCACCTGGCCACGAGGGTGGAGGGCGCGCCCTACCCCCCGGGCGTGCCCCCCTGCCTCGTGGGCCCATGGTGGCCCTCCTCCACTTATTCCTACACCCATCTTCTTCCTCTGCCTCACACAAACACGAAAAGCCAACTCAAGCACGAGTTCCAGCCCCCGTTGTTGTGATTTTCGATCTCCTTGCTCAAAGCACCTCTCGCAAAACTGCTTGGGGAGATTGTTCCTTGGTATGTGACTCCTCCATTGGTCCAATTAGTTTTTGTTCTAGTGCTTTATCCTTTGCAAATTTGTGCTGCATAGGTGACCATGTTCTTGAGCTTGCATTTCAAATTTATATGGTTCCAAGTAGTTCCAATGCTTTATATAGGCCCTAGGCACTTGTGGGAGTTGTTGCTATCAATTTTATTGAAGTTGGTTCACTTTTATTTGAAGTTACTAAAAATTTCAGATTGTTTCAGAAATAATGAAGATACTTCTGAGGGGCTCGTCGAGCGGAAGCTCTAAGGAAAAACAAAAGGAAGAAGAGGAGAAGCCCAAATTTAATTTACCTCGCACCGCGGAGGTCCGGCCTTGTGAATGGCCTTCTGATGACTTCTTGAGGAGAGCTGGGATTCATGAGGATTTCTATTTATTGATTGAGAATGCTGGCCTCACCAACTTCCTCCACGACCAACGTCATCAGTATGTCTTACTCACAAATACTTTTGTGCAAAACTTCTACTTTTTCCCTAAGAAATCACCTCCAACAGTAGAGTTTCATTTATATGACGTTGTTAAAGAGATGACATTAGCAGAATTCTGCGAGGTTTGAAGAATACCCTTTGAGGGCACCTTAGATGAACCCCACCGTAACGAATTAGAAGCTTTTGTTAACACCATCACGGTGGGAGAAACCAGGAAGGTTTCTGATGCAAGGATCACTAGCATTCATTATACTGTTTTACGCTACTTTGCCCTATTTGCTAGACGTTGCTTGATTGGACGCGGGAACTATGGGAACCTTAGTATTCCTGATATTATTATTTTGCTCCATGGTTTATACCGCAATAACTCTGTTAGTATGGGTGGAATTGTTGCTAGACGGTTAAGTCTTAACCATACTAAGGGCCCCATCTTTGGAGGCATTTATGCTTCACGCCTAGCTGAACATTTTGAAATGCCTATTAGGCATGAGGAGAAAGAAGAAACAACACTGCCCCGTGTTTATTTAGATTACAAGAGTATGATAGCGCATGATTTCCTTGTTAAGAGTCACGATGGGGAGCTCAAATATAAATTATACTTTGATAAACATCACCCTGAGACTATTACCTTGCCTGCTCCTTCCTTGTTTAACTTGTTTGCAGAACCTCACATCATTTCATGGTCGGCTGTTCAAGCCTATCGGAACCCTGGACCAGCCCCGGAGTCGGAGCAACAAGATGAGCCTCCACGACTATCTGTTTATTCTTGGGATCCAGAGGAGGCTGCCAGCCAGTGGCAGCCGGAGTCTTCTTCATCAAAGTACAACCCCAGTTTCACCTACGGATATCCGCCAGGCCATCCCTGGCAATAGACCAACTTAGGCCAAAAGCCTAAGCTTGGGGGAGTACGTATTTCCCACCGACATTACATTTATGTTCACACACACTCATTGCTAGATGTCGGTGCTCATACTCTTTCACTGTAATATCCCTGCTAGTTTAAATTTCTTTTTCTGTTTTCTTCTTGTGTGTTTGATAAACTTTAAGAAAAACCAAAAAATAGTGAGTTTACTTTTCATGCTTGTAGTAGAATTAAAAAGAAAACACAAAAATATTTCCCGTTCTTCTTTTACTTGTTGGGAGTTTTCCCGTGTAAATAGTTTTTATTTCTTTTCCTTTCTTTGGGGGTCGAGAAGACTCTATTGAAAATGCTTAGTGGCTCTTACATGCATGATTGATTATTTAAACTTAGAGCCCATATTACTTGTCTTCTCTCTTGAGTTGAATGCTTGCAGATTCCAGCTTAGTCCAATGCACGTGCACTCTTATTATTATACACACCATTCGGTCGTGCAAGTGAAAGGCAATGATGATGATATATGATGGATTTATTGGGAAGAGAAAAGCTGGTATGAACTCAACCTCTCTTGTTTTTGTAAATATGATGATTCATCATTCTTGATTCAGCTATTATGAAGTAAACATATTTGCAATGACATTTAGAGATTATAGTTGCTTGTGCCATGCTTGATTAGCTATGAGTTATAATGGTTTACCTTGCGTGCCAACATGCTATTAGAATGATTATGATGTGGTATGATGGGGTGGTATCCTCCTTTAAATGTATTGAGTGACTCGACTTGGCACATGTTCACGCATGTAGTTGAATAAAATCAACATAGCCTTCATGATATTTATGTTCATGGTGGATTATATACTATTTCATGCTTGTACTCGGTGTGAATTAATTTTAATGCATGTCTACGACTGTTGTCGCTCTCTCAGTTGGCCGCTTCCCAGTCTTTTGCTAGCCTTCACCTGTACTAAGCGGGAATACTGCTTGTGCATCCAAACTCCTTAAACCCCAAAGTTATTCCACATGAGTCCACTATACCTACCTATATGCGGTATTTACCTGCTGTTCCAAGTAAATTTGTATGTGCCAAACTCTAAACCTTCAAATAAACATTCTGTTTTGCATGCTCGAATAGCTCATATGTCAACTAGAGCTGCCCTTATCTTCCGTGTTAGGCGGGTTATTCTCAAGAGGAGTGGACTCCGCTCCTCATTCACGAGAAAAAGGCTGGTATCCGGGATGCCCAGTCCCATGCTTTGTGCAAACTAAATCAAAATAACTGCAAACAAAACTCCCCTTGGGACCCGTTGAATGTTGGAGGCACTCGTTGTTTTGAGCAAGCCATGGATTGATGCTTGTGGAGGAAGGGGAGTATAAACATTACCATTCTGTTTGGGAACCGCCTATAATCTGTTTAGCACGGAAGATATCGTCGTCTTTTAGTTGTTATGTTGACAATGAAAGTATGCCGCTCAAAATATAATTTATCTCTATTTCCAAACCGAGCTCTGGCACCTCTACAAATCCCTGCTTCCCTCTGCGAAGGGCCTATCTATTTACTTTTATGTTGAGTCATCACCCTTCTTATTAAAAAGCACCTGCTGGAGAGCACACTGTCGTTTGCATTCATTATTATTGGTTTATATTGGGTATGACTTGACTGGATCTCTTTTACCATGAATTACAATGTTTAGTCAGTCCTTGATCTTTAAAGGTGCTCTGCATTTATGTTTTGCGGTCTTAGAAAGGGCTAGCGAGATACCATTTTGTTATATCATGTTATGATTATTTTGAGAAAGTGTTGTCACCCGAGTTTCATTATTATGGCTCGCTAGCTGATTATGCTATTGATATGAGTAATTATGAGACCTACGTGTCATTGTGAGTATGGTTAGTTCATAATAATTGCTGAGACTTGAATGCTGGCTTTTCATGTTTACAACAACAAGAGCAAACAGAGTTTGTAAAAGTTTTTCTTTTTCTCTTTCAGTTTGTCAACTGAATTGCTTGAGGACAAGCAAGGGTTTAAGCTTGGGGGAGTTGATACGTCTCCGTCGTATCTACTTTTCCAAACACTTTTGCCCTTGTTTTGGACTCTAACTTGTATGATTTGAATGGAACTAACCCGGACTGACACTATTTTCAGCAGAACTGCCATGGTGTTGTTTTTTATGCAGAAAATAAAAACTCTCGGAATGTCCTGAAACTCCACGGAACACCTTAGAAAAAATAAAGAAAAATCCTCACAAAAGATGAAGACTAGGGGGCCCCCTGGTGGCCCTCCGACGCCAACTCCAACTTCATATATTGGCTTTCGGGGAGAAAAAAATCAGAGAGAAGAAATCATCGCGTTTTACGATATGGAGCCGCCGCCAAGCCCTAATCTCTCTCGGGAGGGCTGATCTGGAGTCCGATCGGGGCTCTGGAGAGGGGGATTCGTCGCCGTCGTCATCATCAACCATCCTCCATCACCAATTTCATGATGCTCACCGCCATGCGTGAGTAATTGCATCGTAGGCTTGCTGGACGGTGATGGGTTGGATGAGATTTATCATGTAATCGAGTTAGTTTTGTTAGGGTTTGATCCCTAGTATCCATTATGTTCTGAGATTGATGTTGCTATGACTTTGCTATGCTTAATGCTTGTCACTAGGGCCCGAGTGCCATGATTTCAGATCTGAACCTATTATGTTTTCATGAATATATGTGTGTTCTAGATCCTATCTTGCAAGTCTATAGTCACCTACTATGTGTTATGATCCGGCAACCCCGAAGTGACAATAATCGAGACCACTCTCGGTGATGACCATAGTTTGAGGAGTTCATGTATTCACTATGTGCTAATGCTTTGTTCCGATTCTCTATTAAAAGGAGGCCTTAATATCCCTTAGTTTCCAATAGGACCCCGCTGCCACGGGAGGGAAGGACAAAAGATGTCATGCAAGTTCTTTTCCATAAGCACGTATGACTATATACGGAATACATGCCTACATTACATTAATGAACTGGAGCTAGTTCTGTGTCAGCCTATGTTATGACTGCTACATGATGAACCACATCCGGCATAATTATCCATCGCTAATCCGGTGCCTACGAGTTTTCCATATACTGGTTTACGCTTATTTACTTTTTCGTTGCTGTTGTTACAATCACTACAAAATACCAAAAACATTACTTTTACTGTCTTTACTTTTGTTACCGTTACCACCACTATCATATTAGTTTGCTACTAAACACTTTGCTGCAGATACTAAGTTTCCAGGTGTGGTTGAATTGACAACTCAGCTGCTAATACTTGAGAATATTCTTTGGCTCCCCTTGTGTCGAATCAATAAATTTGGGTTGAATACTCTACCCTCGAAAACTGTTGCGATCCCCTATACTTGTGGGTTATCAGGACTCCGTAGAGAGGTCCCCGTTGGTCTACATCCTAAGCGCGAAGGGGTCATGGACCGATTGCCCTAAGCACTCCTGGTCATTACGAGTGGGGTCGTGAACCAAGCCACCTCTGCCTGGATAGCCTGTTCGGCCATGCCACAATGCTGAACTGGACATCTAACAGAGCTTTCGGAAGAAACGTACGACGCCGAGGGCCCCATAAACCATTATCCCGCGTGATGGTTAGTGCGTATATGCCAATGGCAATCCCAAACCCGTTAGTGTATTATTAGTAGCTCGCGGAATCGACCAGGGGCCAGGCCACTACTAGGGAAAACCCTAGTAGTAGCACGGGGGCCCGTGCTACAGCTAACTTTTAGCAGTAGCACGGGTGGTACCCGTGCTACTTCTACTTCTAGTAGTAGTAGCGTGAGCCACCCACGCTACTACTACTTAGTTATAGCGCGGGTCACCCCCCCGCTACTACTAACTAATTGAGAATTAAAAAAATAAATTCCATCCATGGCAGCTTCTGCTGATGGGCGTCATCGTCCTCTCCATCCATGGCTGCTATTGGTCCTGGAGGGGATGAAGTTGTCAATGGTGATGGTGCTTCCCCACCCAACTTGTGCATGCAGCTCTCGTCTACTACTGTTATAAGAGAAGAGAAAATTATTAGAAAGAGGAAGAGAGAGATAGAGAGCAGTAGGAGGAGGAACTCACCGGTGGCCGTCGGAGTTGGAGCCGACGCCCGGTGACCTATTGTTGCTTGTCATGGGACCCTTGACCATTTTGTTCACATGTCCTCACGAGGCCCTGTCCCGGCGAGGAGGTGCAAGTGGCTGCGTCCATGGCGCATCTGGCCGTCGCCATGGACGATGCTTTGCTGGTTTCCCTCTCCTTCCAATAGCGGAGAAGAAGGAGGAAGGAGGGGGAGGGGAGGGGTCTGCTGTGCGAGAGGAGGTCGCCGGATTTGTGAGTGGCGCTGAGGTGCGAGGCCGGCAATGGCGGTGCGTGAGGAAGGGAATCGCGGGTGGTAGGAGAAGGGGAATCAGAAGAGTGTGGGTTTGGATTTGGGCCTCCGCACGCTATGTGTACACATGTCTTGGTGCGTCGATAGTAGTAGCGCGGGTTTATACCCCTCGCTACTACTATGGCATGTCCCGGCGGGGCACAACAGAGACCACTTAGTAGTAGCGAGGGTTATAAACCCGCGCTACTACTATCAACTTAGTAGTAGCACGGGTTTATATCCCTCGCTACTACTATGGCATGTCCCGGGGGGCACGGCACAAACCACTTAGTAGTAGCGAGGGTTATAAACCCGCCCTACTACTATCAACTTAGTAGTAGCGGGGGTTATAAACCCACACTACTAGTAAGTAGCAGTGGCGAGGGGTATAAACCCACGGTACTAGTAAGCGTCTGCGTATAAGCTTTTCCCTAGTAGTGAGGCCCACCTTTCATTGGATGGTTCCGCTTACCCTATCGATCCGACTAAGAGGATCATTCGCTGGTACCCTTGGGGTGGACCCGTCTTTAACATCAGGAGCTGTCGGGACTAAGGTCCATCTCTTATTGTATGGTACCACCTACCCTTCAGCCACGTATTTACATTGTATCTTTGTCCACATATGCTAATACTTTTTGCATTGTTTGATTGGAAAAGGTAAAGTAGTGGCTGTACCCATGTTTGGTGCACCCAGACTACACCCCCTTATCCACACCGTTGAGTTGCTATGAGATTTGTTAATTTGTGATCCAAATTCTACCATATTGGACTAGACGTAGTACATACGGTGTGGGCCTTTGCGTTGGTACCGACACGTACGAGTATGATACGTCCATTTTGCATCATGCTTTTATGTCAATATTTATTGCATTATGGGCTGTTACTTCACGTTATGTCACAATATTTATGTATATTCTCTCTTATTTTACAAGGTTTACATGAAGAGGGAGAATGCCGACAGCTGGAATTCTGGGCTGGAAAAGGAGCAAATATTGGAGGCCCACTCTGCGCAACTCCAAAAGTCCTGAAACTCCAGGGAATGTCTTAAAATAAATAAATAAAAATCATCGCCAAAGATGAAGGCCAGGGGGCCCACACCCTTCTCACGAGGGTGGGGGGCGCCACCCCTGGGCGCGCCCCCCTACCTCGTGGGCCCCCTGGTGGCTCTCTGACGCCCATCTTCTCCTATATGAAGTCTTTCGATGAGAAAAAAATAGCAAGCAACCTTTCGGGACGAGACTCCGCCGCTACAAGGCGGAACCTTGGCGGAACCAATCCAGGGCTCCGGCAGAGCTCTTCTGCCGGGGACACTTCCCTCCGGGAGGGGGAAATCATCACCATCATTATCACCAACGCTCCTCTCATCAGGAGAGGGCAATCTCCATCAACATCTTCACCAGCACCATCTCATCTCCAAACCATAGTTCATCTCTTGTATCCAATTCTTGTCTCCAAGTCCGGGATTGGTGCTAGTAGGTTGCTAGTAGTGTTGATTACTCCTTGTAGTTGATGCTAGTTGGTTCATTTGGTGGAAGATCATATGTTCAGATCCTATATGCACATTATTACCCCTCTGATTATGAAGATGAATATGCTTTGTGAGTAGTTACGTTTGTTCCTGAGGACAAGGGAGAAGTCTTGCTATTAGTAGTCATGTGAATTTGGTATTCGTTCGACATTTTGATAAGATGTATGTTGTCTAACCTCTAGTGGTGTTATGTGAACGTCGACTACATAACACTTCACCATTATTTGGGCCTAGAGGAAGGCATTGGGAAGTAATAAGTAGGTGATGGGTTGCTAGAGTGACAGAAGCTTAAACCCTAGTTTATGCGTTGCTTCGTAAGGGGCTGATTTGGATCCATATGTTTCATGCTATGGTTAGGTTTACCTTAATACTTTTGTTGTAGTTGCGGATGCTTGCAATAGAGGTTAATCATAAGTGGGGTGCTTGTCCAAGTAAGGGCAGTACCCAAGCACCGGTCCACCCACATATCAAATTATCAAAGTACCGAACGCGAATCATATGAGCATGATGAAAACTAGCTTGACGATATTCCCATGTGTCCTCGGGAGCGCTTTTCCTATTATAAGAGTTTGTCCAGGCTTGTCCTTTGCTACAAAAAGGATTGGGCCACCTTGCTGCACTTTATTTACTCTTGTTACTTGTTGCTCATTACAATTTATCTTATCACAAAACTATCTATTACCACTTATTTCAGTACTTGCAGAGAATACCTTGCTGAAAACCGCTTATCATTTCCTTCTGCTCCTTGTTGGGTTCGACACTCTTACTTATAGAAAGGACCATGATAGATCCCCTTTACTTGTGGGTCTTCAAGACTCTTTTTTGGCACCGTTGCCGGGGAGTGAAGCGCCTTTGGTAGGTGGAATTTGGTAAGGAAAAATTTATTTAGTGTGCTAAAATTTTCTGTCACTTGTTACTATGGAAAGTAATTGTCTGAGGGGCTTGTTCGGGGTATCTTCACCCCGTCCAGTTGAGCCAAGTGTAGCTCCTCAACCTACTGAACCTATTGAACCTACTGAAAATGAAACTCCTTTTCAGATTCCTTCGGGTATGATGGAAAAACTGCTAGCTAACACTTTTGCAGGAGATGGAACAAAGCATCCTGACGAACATCTATGCTATGTGGATGATATTTGTGGACTATTTAAGCTTGCAGGTATACCCGATGATGTTGTTAAGAAGAAGGCTTTCCCTTTATCTTTGGAGGGAGACGCATTGACATGGTATAGGCTATGTGATGATATGAGATCATGGAACTATAAAAGATTGAAATTGGAATTTCATCAAAAGTATTACCCTATGCATCTTGTTCATCATGATCGCAATTATATATATAATTTTTGGCCTCGCGAAGGAGAAAGCATCGCTCAAGCTTGGGGGAGGCTTAAATCAATGTTATATTCATGCCCCAATCATGAGCTCGCAAAAGAAGTAATTATGCAAAGTTTTTATGCTCGGCTTTCTGGTAACAATCGCACCATGCTCGATAATTGTTGTGATGGCTCTTTTATGATGAAGCCTATTGAATTAAGATGGAATTTATTGGATATAATTGAACGCAACTCTGAAGATTGGGACCTCGACGAAGGTAAGAAGTCAGGTATGACACCTAAGTTTGATTGTGTTAAATCTTTTATGGATACCGATATTTTCCGTAAGTTTAGCACTAAATATGGACTTGACTCTGAGATAGTAGCTTCTTTCTGTGAATCTTTTGCTACTTATGTTGATCTCCCCAAGGAGAAGTGGTTTAAATAT
Organism: Triticum aestivum; assembly: GCF_018294505.1. Lineage (NCBI taxonomy): Eukaryota > Viridiplantae > Streptophyta > Magnoliopsida > Poales > Poaceae > Triticum > Triticum aestivum. The sequence continues at coordinate 387,503,667 of NC_057795.1, read as the reverse complement.
CATCCTCCCATAGAAGTAAAAGTAGCTGCACCTGTTAAAGTTGAAGAAAAGATTGTCACTTATAATGATCCTATTGTTCCCACTTCTTATGTTGAGAAACCACCTTTCCCTGTTAGAATGAAGGATCATGCTAAAGCTTCAACTGTTGTTCGTAAAAGCAATATTAGAACTTATACCCCTCCTGAGCAAGTCAAAGTAGAACCTAATATTGCTATTGTTAAACATCTCTTGTCTGATAATATTGATGGGCATGTTATTCAATTCTCTGGTGAAACTGCTAGAATTGCTAAACCGTGTGATAGAGATAAACATAGACCTGTAGTAGGCGTGCCTGTTATTTCTGTTAAAATAGGAGATCATTGTTATCATGGCTTATGTGATATGGGTGCTAGTGCTAGTGTTATACCCGTTGACTTATACAAAGAAATTATGCATGATATTGCACCTGCTGAGTTAGAAGATATTGATGTTACAATTAAACTTGCCAATAGAGACACTATATCTCCAGTGGGAATTGTTAGAGATGTTGAAGTCTTGTGTGGGAAAACCAAATATCCCGCTGATTTTCTTGTTCTTGGTTCTCCGCAAGATAGCTTTTGTCCCATTATATTTGGTAGACCCTTCTTGAATACTGTTAATGCTAAGATAGACTGCGAAAAGAATGTTGTTACTATTGGCTTGGATGATATGGTTCATGAGTTTAATTTCTATAAATTTAGTAAACAACATCATGAGGAAGAATTGCCTAGTAAGGATGAAATTATTGGTCTTGCTTCTATTGCTGTACCTCCTAGTGATCCTTTAGAACACTATTTGCTAGACCATGAAAATGATATGTTCATGAAAGAAAGAAGGGAGATAGATGAAGTATTCTTTAAATAGGAACCTATTCTCCAACACAATTTGCCTGTTGAAATTATAGGGGATCCTCCTCCACCCAAGAGTGATCCCGTGTTTGAGCTTAAACCGTTGCCTGATAATCTTAAATATGCTTATGTAGATGAAAAGAAAATATATCCTATTATTATTAGTGCTAACCTTTCAGAGCATGAGGAAGAAAGATTATTGAAAACTCTGAAAAAGCACCGTGCCGCTATTGGATATACTTTGGATGATCTTAAGGGCATTAGTCCCACTCTATGTCAACATAAAATAAATTTGGAAGCTGATGCCAAACCAGTTTGTGATCCTCAACGACATTTGAATCCTAAAATGAAAGAAGTGGTAAGAAAAGAAATACTCAAGCTTCTGGAGGCACGTATAATTTATCCCGTTGCTGATAGTCAGTGGGTAAGTCATGTCCATTGTGTCCCTAAGAAGGGAGGTATTTGTTGGGGAACATAGTAATTTCAAAATTTTCCTACGCACACACAAGATCATGGTGATGCATAGCAACGAGAGGGGAGAGTATTGTCCATGTACCCTCATAGACCGAAAGCGGAAGCGTTATGACAACGCGGTTGATGTTGTCGTACGTCTTCACGATCCGACCGATCCAAGTACCGAATGTACGGCACCTCCGAGTTCAGCACACGTTCAGCTCGATCACGATCCCCGGACTCCGATCCAGCAGGGTTTCGGGGATGAATTCCGTCAGCACGATGGTGTGGTGACGATGATGATGTTCTACCGACGCAGGGCTTCGCCTAAGCACCGCAACGATATGACCAAGGTGGAATATGGTGGAGGGGGGCACCGCACACGGCTAAGGAACGATCACGAAGATCAACTTGTGTGTTCTGGGGTGCCCCCTGCCCCCGTATATAAAGGAGCAAGGGAGGAGGCCGGCTGGCCCTTGGGGCGCGCCAAGGAGGGGGGGAGTCCTCCTCCTACTAGGAGTAGGACTCCCCTTTCCTAGTCCAACTAGGAAGGGGGAAGGGGAAAGGAAAGAGGGGGAGAGGGAGAGGGAAAGAGGGGCCGCGCCCCCTCCCCTAGTCCAATTCGGACTCCCCATGGGAGGGGGCGCACCACCTCCTCGGCTGCTGCCCTCTCTCTCCCCTCAGGCCCACTAAGGCCCAATACTTCCCCGGGGGGGTTCCAGTAACCCCTCCGGCACTCCGGTTTTCTCCGAAATCACCCGGAACACTTCCGGGGTCCGAATATAGTCGTCCAATATATCAATCTTTATGTCTCGACCATTTCGAGACTCTTCGTCATGTCCGTGATCACATCCGGGACTCCGAACAACTTTTGGTACATCAAAACATATAAACTCATAATGAAACTGTCATCGTAACTTTAAGCGTGCAGACCCTACGGGTTCGAGAACTATGTAGACATGACCTAGAACTGTTTCCGATCAATAACCAATAGTGGAACCTGGATGTTCATATTGGCTCCTACATATTCTACGAAGATCTTTATTAGTCAAACCACATAACAACATACGTTGTTCCCTTTGTCATCGGTATGTTACTTGCCCGAGATTCGATCGTCGGTATCTCAATACCTAGTTCAATCTCATTATCGGCAAGTCTCTTTACTCGTTCCGTAATACATCATCTCACAACTAACTCATTAGTTGCAATGCTTGCAAGGCTTAAGTGATGTGCATTACCGAGAGGGCCCAAAGATACCTCTCCGACAATCGGAGTGACAAATCCTAATCTCGAAATACGCCAACCCAACAAGTACCTTCGGAGACACCTGTAGAGCACCTTTATAATCACCTAGTTACGTTGTGACGTTTGGTAGCACACAAAGTGTTCCTCCGGTAAACGGGAGTTGCATAATTTCATAGTCATAGGAACATGTATAAGTCATGAAGAAAGCAATAACAGAATACTAAATGATCAAGTGCTAAGCTAACGGAATGGGTCAAGTCAATCACATCATTCTCCTAATGATGTGATCCCGTTAATCAAATGACAACACATGTCTATGGTCAGGAAACATAACCATCTTTGATCAACGAGCAAGTCAAGTAGAGGCATACTAGTGACACTCTGTTTGTCTATGTATTCACACAAGTATTATGTTTCCGGTTAATACAATTATAGCATGAATAATAAACATTTATCATGATATAAGGAAATAAATAATAACTTTATTATTGCCTCTAGGGCATATTTCCTTCAGTCTCCCACTTGCACAAGAGTCAATAATCTAGATTACACAGTAATGATTCTAACACCCATGGAGTCTTGGTGTTGATCATGTTTTGCTCGTGGAAAAGGCTTAGTCAACGGGTCTGCAACATTCAGATCCGTATGTATCTTGCAAATTTCTATGTCTCCCACCTAGACTAGATCCAGAATGGAGTTGAAGCGTCTCTTGATGTGCTTGGTTCTCTTGTGAAATCTGGATTCCTTCGCTAAGGCAATTGCTCCAGTATTGTCACAAAAGATTTTCATTGGACCCGATGCACTAGGTATGACACCTAGATCGGATATGAACTCCTTCATCCAGACTCCTTCATTTGCTGCTTTCGAAGCAGCTATGTACTCCGCTTCACACGTAGATCCCGCCACGACGCTTTGTTTAGAACTGCACCAACTGACAACTCCACCGTTCAATGTAAGCACATATCTGGTTTGTGATTTAGAATCGTCCGGATCAGTGTCAAAGCTTGCATCAACGTAACCATTTACGATGAGCTCTTTGTCACCTCCATATACGAGAAACATATCCTTAGTCCTTTTCAGGTATTTCAGGATGTTCTTGACCGCTGTCCAGTGATCCACTCCTGGATTACTTTGGTACCTCCCTGCTAGACTTATAGCAAGGCACACATCAGGTATGGTACACAACATTGCATACATGATAGAGCCTATGGCTGAAGCATAGGGAACATCTTTCATCTTCTCTCTATCTTCTGCAGTGGTCGGGCTTTGAGTCTTACTCAACTTCACACATTGTAACACAGGCAAGAACCCTTTCTTTGCTTGATCCATTTTGAACTTCTTCAAAACTTTGTCAAGGTATGTGCTTTGTGAAAGTCCAATTAAGTGTCTTGATCTATCTCTATAGATCTTAATGCCCAATATGTAAGCAGCTTCACCGAGGTCTTTCATTGAAAAACTCTTATTCAAGTATCCCTTTATGCTATCCAGAAATTCTATATCATTTCCAATCAGTAATATGTCATCCACATATAATATCAGAAATGCTACAGAGATCCCACTCACTTTCTTGTAAATACAGGCTTCTCCAAAAGTCTGTACAAAACCAAATGCTTTGATCACACTATCAAAGCGTTTATTCCAACTCCGAGAGGCTTGCACCAGTCCATAAATGGATCGCTGGAGCTTGCACACTTTGTTAGCTCCCTTTGGATCGACAAAACCTTTTGGTTGCATCATATACAACTCTTCTTCCAGAAACCCGTTCAGGAATGCAGTTTTGACATCCATCTGCCATATTTCATAATCATAAAATGCGGTAATCGCTAACATGATTCGGACAGACCTAAGCATCGCTACGGCTGAGAAAGTCTCATCGTAGTCAATCCCTTGAACTTGTCGAAAAACCTTTTGCGACAAGTCGAGCTTTGTAGACAGTAACATTACCGTCGGCGTCAGTCTTCTTCTTGAAGATCCATTTATTTTCAATTGCTTGCCGATCATTGGGCAAGTCAATCAAAGTCCACACTTTGTTCTCATACATGGATCCCATCTCAGATTTCATGACCTCAAGCCATTTTTCGGAATCTGGGCTCACCATCGCTTCTTCATAGTTCATAGGTTCATCATGGTCTAGTAACATGACTTACAGAACAGGATTACCGTACAACTCTGGTGCGGATTTTATTCTGGTTGATCTACGAGGTTCAGTAACAACTTGATCTGAAGTTCCATGATCATCATCATTAACTTCCTCACTAATTGGTGTAGGTGTCACAGGAACAGATTTCTATGATGAGCTACTTTCCAATAAGGGAGCAGGTACAGTTACCTCATCAAGTTCTACTTTCCTCCCACTCACTTCTTTCGAGAGAAATTCCTTCTCTAGAAAGTTTTCGAATTTAGCGATAAACGTGTTGCCTTCGGATCTGTGATAGAAGGTGTACCCAACAGTCTCCTCTGGGTATCCTATGAAGACACATTTCTCCGATTTGGGTTCGAGCTTATCAGGTTGAAGCTTTTTCACATAAGCATCGCAGCCCCAAACTTTCAGAAATGACAACTTTGGTTTCTTGCTAAACCACAATTCATAAGGTGTCATCTCAACGAATTTTGATGGTGCCCTATTTAACGTGAATGCTTCATTAAGTAGATATACCCATATCTGCTCAAATCATCTGTGAAGGTGAGAAAATAACGATATCCGCCATGAGCCTCAACATTCATTGGACCACATACATCTGTATGTATGATTTCCAATAAATCAGTTGCTCTCTCCATAGTACCGGAGAACGGTGTTTTAGTCATCTTGCCCATGAGGCATGGTTCACAAGTACCAAGTGATTCATAATCAAGTGGTTCCAAAAGTCCATCAGTATGGAATTTCTTCATGCGCTTTACACCGATATGACCTAAACGGCAGTGCCACAAATAAGTTGCACTATCATTATCAACTCTGCATCTTTTGGCTTCAACATTATGAATATGTGTATCACTATTATCGATATTCAATAAAAATAGACCACTCTTCAAGGGTGCATGACCATAAAAGATTTTACTCATATAAATAGAACAACCATTATTCTCTGATTTAAATGAATAACCGTCTCGCATCAAACAAGATCCAGATATAATGTTCATGCTCAACGCTGGCACCAAATAACAATTATTCAGGTCTAAAACTAATCCCGAAGGTAGATGTAGAGGAAGCGTGCCGACCGCGATCACATCGACTTTGGAACCATTTCCCACACGCATCGTCACCTCGTCCTTAGCCAATCTTCGCTTAATCTGTAGTCCCTGTTTCGAGTTGCAAATATTAGCAACAGAACCAGTATCAAATACCCAGGTGCTACTGCGAGCATTAGTAAGGTACACATCAATAACATGTATATCACATATACCTTTATTCACCTTGCCATCCTTCTTATCCACCAAATACTTGGGGCAGTTCCGCTTCTAGTGACCAGTCTGCTTGCAGTAGAAGCACTCAGTTTCAGGCTTAGGTCCAGACTTGGGTTTCTTCTCCTGAGCAACAACTTGCTTGCTGTTCTTCTTGAAGTTTCCCTTCTTCTTCCCTTTGCCCTTTTTCTTGAAACTAGTGGTCTTGTTAACCATCAACACTTGATGCTCCTTCTTGATTTCTAGCTACCTCCGCAGCTTTTAGCATCACGAAGAGCTCGGGAATAGTCTTTTCCATCCCTTGCATATTATAGTTCATCACAAAGCTCTTGTAGCTTGGTGGCAGTGATTGGAGAATTCTGTCAATAACGCTATCATCTGGAAGATTAACTCCCAGATGAATCAAGTGATTATTATACCCAGACATTTTGAGTATATGCTCACTGACAGAACTGTTCTCCTCCATCTTACAACTGTGGAACTTATTGGAGACTTCATATCTCTCAAACCGGGCATTTGCTTGAAATATTAACTTCAACTCTTGGAACATCTCATATGCTCCATGACGTTCAAACCGTCGTTGAAGAACTAGTTCTAAGCCGTAAAGCATGGCACACTGAACTATAGAGTAGTCATCAGCTTTGCTCTGCCAGACATTCAGAACATCTGGCGTTGCTCCAGCAGCAGGCCTGGCACCCAGCGGTGCTTCCAGGACGTAATTCTTCTGTGCAGCAATGAGGATAATCCTCAAGTTACGGACCCAGTCCGTGTAATTGCTACCATCATCTTTCAACTTTGCTTTCTCAAGGAACGCATTAAAATTCAATGGAACAACAGCACGGGCCATCTATCTACAATCAACATAGACAAGCAAGACACTATCAGGTACTAAGTTCATCATAAATTTAAGTTCAATTAATCATATTACTTAAGAATTCCCACTTAGAAAGATATCTCTCTAATCCTCTAAGTGATTACGTGATCCATATCAACTACACCATGTCCGATCATCACATGAGATGGAGTAGTTTCAACGGTGAACATCAATATGTTGATCATATCTACTATATGATTCACGCTCGACCTTTCGGTCTCCGTTTTCCGAGGCCATATCTGTTATATGCTAGGCTCGTCAAGTTTAACCTGAGTATTCCGCGTGCGCAACTATTTTGCACCCGTTGTATTTGAACGTAGAGCCTATCACACCCGATCATCATGTGGTGTCTCAGCACAAAGAACTTTCACAACGGTGCATACTCAGGGAGAACACTTCTTGATAATTTTAGTGAGAGATCATCTTAAAATGCTACTGTCAATCAAAGCAAGATAAGATGCAAGAAGGATAAACATCACATGGAATCAATATAAGTGATATGATATGGCCATCATCATCTTGTGCTTGTGATCTCCATCTCCGAAGCACCTCCATGATCACCATCGTCACCGGCGCGACACCTTGATCTCCATCGTAGCATCATTGTCGTTTATGCCGTCTATTGCTTCTATGACTATCACTACCGCTTAGTGATAAAGTAAAGCAATTACAGGGCGTTTGCATTTCATACAATAAAGCGACAACCATATGGCTCCTGCCATTTGCCGATAACTTCGGTTACAAAACATGATCATCTCATACAATAAAATATAGCATCATGTCTTGACCATATCACATCACAACATGCCCTGCAAAAACAAGTTAGACGTCCTCTACTTTGTTGTTGCAAGTTTTACGTGGCTGCTACGGGCTTAGCAAGAACCATTCTTACCTACGCATCAAAACCACAACGATAGTTTGTCAAGTTGGTGCTGTTTTAACCTTCGCAAGGACCGGGCGTAGCCACACTCGGTTCAACTAAAGTGAGAGAGACAGACACCCGCCAGTCACCTTTAAGTACGAGTGCTCATAACGGTGAAACCAGTCTCGCGTAAGCGTACGCGTAATGTCGGTCTGGGCCACTTCATCTCACAATATCGCTGAACCAAAGTATGACATGATGGTAAGCAGTATGACTTATATCGCCCACAACTCACTTGTGTTCTACTCGTGCATATGACATCTACGCATAAAACCAGGCTCGGATGCCACTGTTGGGGAACTTAGTAATTTCAAAATTTTCCTACGCACACGCAAGATCATGGTGATGCATAGCAACGAGAGGGGAGAGTATTGTCCACATACCCTCGTAGACCAAAAGCGGAAGCATTATGACAACGCGATTGATGTAGTCGTACGTCTTCACGATCCGACCGATCCAAGTACCGAACGTACGGCACCTCCGAGTTCAGCACATGTTCAGCTCGATGACGATCCCCGGACTCTGATCCAGCAGGTTGTCGGGGATGAGTTCCGTCAGCATGAAGGCGTGGTGACGATGATGATGTTCTACCGATGCAGGGCTTCGCCTAAGCACCGCAACGATATGACCGAGGTGGAATATGGTGGAGGGGGGCACCGCACACGGCTAAGGAACGATCACGAAGATCAACTTGTGTGTTATGGGGTGCCCCCTACCCCCGTATATAAAGGAGCAAGGGAGGAGACCGGCCGGCCCTTGGGGCGCGCCAAGGAGGGGGGAGTCCTCCTCCTAGTAGGAGTAGGACTCCCCTTTCCTAGTCCAACTAGGAAGGGGGAAGGGGAAAGGAAAGAGGGGGAGAGGGAGAGGGAAAGAGGGGCCGCGCCCCCCTCCCCTAGTCCAATTCGGACTCCCCATGGTAGGGGGCGCTCCACCTCCTCGGCTACTGCCCTCTCTCTCCTCTCAGGCCCACTAAGGCCCACTACTTCCCCGGGGGTTCCGGCAACCCCTCAGGCACTCCGGTTTTCTCCAAAATCACCCGAAACACTTCCGGTGTCCGAATATAGTCGTCCAATATATCAATATTTATGTCTCGACCATTTCGAGACTCTTCGTCATGTCCGTGATCACATCTGGGACTCCGAACAACTTTCGGTACATCAAAACATATAAACTCATAATGAAACTGTCATCGTAACTTTAAGCGTGCAGACCCTACGGGTTCGAGAACTATGTAGACATGACCTAGAACTGTTTCCGGTCAATAACCAATAGCGGAACCTGGATGTTCATATTGGCTCCTACATATTCTACGAAGATCTTTATCGGTCAAACCGCATAACAACATACGTTGTTCCCTTTGTCATCGGTATGTTACTTGCCCGAGATTCAATCATCGGTATCTCAATACCTAGTTCAATCTCGTTACCGGCAAGTCTCTTTACTCGTTCCGTAATACATCATCTCACAACTAACTCATTAGTTGCAATGCTTGCAAGGCTTAAGTGATGTGCATTACCGAGAGGTCCCAGAGATACCTCTCCGACAATCGGAGTGACAAATCCTAATCTCGAAATATGCCAACCCAAAAAGTACCTTCGGAGACATATGTAGAGCACCTTTATAATCACCCAGTTATGTTGTGACGTTTGGTAGCACACAAAGTGTTCCTCCGGTAAACTGGAGTTGCATAATCTCATAGTCATAGGAACATGTATAAGTCATGAAGAAAGCAATAGCAGAATACTAAACGATCAAGTGCTAAGCTAACGGAATGGGTCAAGTCAATCACATCATTCTCCTAATGATGTGATCCCGTTAATCAAATGACAACACATGTCTATGGTAAGGAAACATAACCATCTTTGATCAACGAGCTAGTCAAGTAGAGGCATACTAGTGACACTCTGTTTGTCTATGTATTCACACAAGTATTATGTTTCCGGTTAATACAATTCTAGCATGAATAATAAACATTTATCATGATATAAGGAAATAAATAATAACTTTATTATTGCCTCTAGGGCATATTTCCTTCAGTATTACTGTTGTCCCTAATGATAAAGATGAATTGATTCCGCAAAGAATCATCACAGGTTATAGGATGGTAATTGATTTCCGCAAATTAAATAAGGCTACTAAGAAAGATCATTACCCCTTACCTTTTATTGATCAAATGCTAGAAAGATTATGCAAACATACAAACCATTGCTTTCTAGATGGTTATTCCAGTTTTTCTCAAATACCTGTGTCGGCTAAACATCAATCAGAGACTACTTTTACATGCCCTTTTGGTACTTTTGCTTATAGACGTATGCCTTTTGGTTTATGTAATGCACCTGTTACCTTTCAAAGATGCATGATGGCTATATTGTCTGACTTTTGCGAGAAATTTTTATGAGGTTTTCATGGACGACTTTTCCGTTTATGGTTCCTCTTTTGATGATTGCTTGAGCAATCTTGCTCGAGTTTTGTAGAGATGCGAAGAAACTATTCTTGTGTTGAATTGGGAAAAGTGCCACTTTATGTTAATGAAGGTATTGTCTTGGGGCACAAAGTTTCTGAAAGAGGTATTGAAGTTGATAAAGCCAAGGTTGATGCTATTGAAAATATGCCATGTCCCAAGGACATCAAAGGTATAATAAGTTTCCTTGGTCACGCCGGATTTTATAGGAGGTTCATTAAGGACTTCTCAAAAATCTCTCGGCCTCTGACTAATTTATTATAAAAAGATATACCATTTGTCTTTGATGATGATTGTGTAGAAGCATTTGAAATACTTAAGAAAGCATTAGTCTCTGCACCTGTTGTTCAGCCACCTGATTGGAATTTACCCTTTGAAATTATGTGTGATGCTAGTGATTATGCTGTAGGTGTTGTTCTAGGGCAAAGAGTTGATAAGAAATTAAATGTTATCCATTATGCCAGTAAGATTCTAGATAGTGCTCAAAGAAATTATGCTACTACCGAAAAGGAACTTTTAGCAGTCGTGTTTGCCTGTGATAAGTTTAGACCTTATATTGTTGATTCCAAAGTTACTATTCACACTGATCATGCTGCTATTAAATATCTTATGGAAAAGAAAGATGCAAAACCTAGACTCATTAGATGGGTTCTCCTGCTGCAAGAATTTGATTTACATATTGTTGATAGAAAGGGAGTTGAGAACCCCGTTGCAGACAACTTGTCTAGGTTAGAGAATGTTCTTGATGACCCACTACCTATTGATGATAGCTTTCCTGATGAACAACTAAATGTCATAAGTACCTTTCGTAGCACTCCATGGTATGCCGATTATGCTAATTATATTGTCGCTAAATTTATACCACCTAGCTTCACATACCAACAAAAGAAAAAGTTTTTCTATGACTTGCGACATTACTTTTGGGATGACCCACATCTTTATAAAGAAGGAGTAGATGGTGTTATTAGATGTTGTGTACCTGAGCATGAACAGGAACAGATCCTACGCAAGTGTCACTCCGAAGCTTATGGAGGACACCATGCTGGAGATAGAACTGCACATAAGGTATTGCAATCCGGTTTTTATTGGCCTACTCTCTTCAAGGATGGCCGTAAGTTTGTTTTGTCTTGCGATGAATATCAAAGAATTGGTAATATTAGTAGACGTCAAGAAATGCATATGAATTATTCACTTGTTATTGAGCCATTTGATGTTTGGGGCTTTGATTATATGGGACCTTTTCCTGCCTCCAATGGATATACTCATATTTTAGTTGCTATTGATTACGTTACTAAGTGGGTAGAAGCTATTCCAACTAGTAGTGTTGATCATAACACCTCTATTAAAATGCTTAAGGACGTTATTTTTTCGAGGTTTGGAGTCCCTAGATATCTTATGACTGATGGTGGTTCACACTTTATTCATGGTGCTTTCCGTAAGATGCTTGCTAAATACGACGTTAATCATAGAATTGCATCTCCATATCACCCGCAGTCTAGTGATCAAGTAGAGTTGAGCAACAGAGAGCTTAAATTAATTTTGCAAAAGACTGTGAATAGGTCTAGAAAGAATTGGTCCAAGAAACTGGATGACGCATTATGGGCCTATAGAACTGCATACAAGAATCCTATGGGTATGTCTTCGTATAAAATGGTTTATGGGAAAGCTTGTCACTTACCTCTTGAACTAGAACATAAGGCATACTAGGCTATCAAAGAGCTCAACTATGATTTCAAGCTTGCCGGTGAGAAAAGGTTATTCGATATTAGCTCACTTGATGAATGGAGAACCCAAGCTTATGAAAATGCCAAGTTGTTTAAAGAAAAAGTCAAAAGATGGCATGACAAAAGGATACAAAAGCGTGAGTTTAATGTAGGTGATTATGTATTGCTATACAACTCTTGTTTAAGATTTTTTTGCAGGAAAACTTCTCTCCAAATGGGAAGGTCCCTACGTTATCGAGGAGGTCTATCGTTCCGGTGCCATAAAAATCAACAACTTCGTAGGCACAAATCCGAAGGTGGTAAACGGTCAAAGGATTAAACACTATATTTCAGGTAATCCCATAAATGTTGAAACTAATATTATTGAAACTGTAACCCTGGAGGAATACATAAAGGACACCTTCCAGCCTGTTTCAGACTCTGAAAAGGAATAGGTATGTGGTACAGTAAGTAAACTGACTCCAAAACATTTTTAAGGCAATATTTCTCCGTTTTGGAATATTTAGAAAAATAGAAAAATAAGTAGTAGTCCGGGGAGGACACGAGGCCTCCACGAGGGTGGAGGGCGCGCCCTACCCCCCTGGGCGCGCCCCCTACCTCGTGAGCACCTCGTGTGCCCTCCGGACTCCGTTTCCTTGCACGATACGTATTTTGGTCGGTAAAAATTCATTATATATACTCCCGAAGGTTTTGACTCTCGTATCACGCAAATATCCCCTGTTCTTGTTTTGAGCTATTTTTCTGACAAGTCTAGATCATCATGACAACCCCAAGTGCTTCCAAGGACAAGTTCTTCGAGAAGGTGATCAACCCTTACCTCGCGGAGGTGCTGCAACACCCTCAAACCATTGAGATGCGTGATGGGTTGCTGCACATCCGCGATGTTGAGGGACCAAAGGGAATCGGAAGCGTGGAGTCGAGGCTCGAAGCAATGGAGCAACAAGTTTTCAAGTGCCAGGGGATGGTGGAGCGTGGAATCAACGCTACCCACAAGATGCTCGTGGAGTTCACCAACAACTATGAACCAGATGCCAAGAAGACCGAGGAGGCCATCTTCAAGCTACATGAGAAGATCGAGCACCTCCAAGCCCAAATCTATGATCTGCAAAACCAAAACTGTGAGTATGAATATAGATTCAAAAGGATGAGTTTGGCTGCAGATTTGAGGATTCCGGAGACTCGATCGTCCTTCTATGATTGTGAGCCTATGCCATGGAAGGTGGACGACAAGCTCTCATCATCAACAACACCCCCACCGCCAACAACAAAGAAGGAGACATAATCACATGGGTATGGGCACTCCCCTTGGCAACTGTCAAGCTTGGGGGAGGTGCCCTAGTATCGTATCACCATCACAACTCCTATCTTTACCGTTTTTCTTAGTTCGATCCTTTTAGTAGTATCTTGATTTAGTAGAATAAAGTTATGGCATGATCTAGTTTTGAGTTTGCTTTGTGATCCTTCTCTGTAATCAAGTCTGTGAGCTATATAATAAAGATTAGTGTTGAGTCAAGGGCTTGAGTATTTTGCCATGATCTTGGGTGATTAGAAGAAAAAGAATAAAAGGAATCAAAGAGTTCATATTGATCTTAGTGAAAGTAATGACTTCACATAGAAAGAGTTTGATGATTAAAAGTTGTTGGGAGTTGGCAAATATAGCTTTGGTCATCGTTGCAATTAATAGGAAGTAATAAGGAAAGAGAGGTTTCACATATAGATATATTATCATTGACATCTTTTATGATTGGGAGCACTCATTAAAATATGACATGCTAAAGAGTTGATGTTGGACAAGGAAGACAAAATGATGAGTTATGTTTTCTTACATCTGAGATAAAGTATGTTGTCATGGACCCTCTAACGTGTTGAGCTTGCCTTTCCCCCTCATGCTAGCCAAATTCTCGGTACTAAGTAGAAATACTACTTGTGCTTCCAAATACCCTTAAAACCAGTTTTGCCATTAGAGTCCACCATATCTACCTATGGATTGAGTAAGATCCTTCAAGTAAGTTGTCATCGGTGCAAGCAATAAAAATTGCTCTATAAATATGCATGACTTATTAATGCAGAGAAATAAGCTTTGTACGAACTTGTTGTGGACGCAATAAAAGCGACGGACTGCATAATAAAGGTTCACATACAAGGGGCAATATAAAGTGACGTTCTTTTGCATTAAGATTTTGTGCATCAACCCTAAACGCGCATGACAACCTCTGCGAAGGACCTATCTTTTATTATTATCTTTTACCTTATGCAAGAGTCACGGTGATCTTCACCTTTCTTTTTTATTTTATCCTTTGGCAAGCTCAGCACATTGGAAAGAACATGATATATATATTTAATTGGATGTGGGGGAGCATGAATTATTACTGTTGACATTACCCTTGAGGTAAAAGGTTGTGGGGCAAAACTATAAGCCCCTATCTTTCTCTGTGTCCGATTAAAACTTCGTAACCACAAGTATCGCATGAGTGCTAGCAATTATGAAGGACTAAGTGATAGTTGAGTATGTGGACTTGCTTTTAAGCTCTGACATAGACTCTTTCCGGTGTTATGATAAATTGCAATTGCTTCAATGACTGAGGTTATAATTTGTTGGTGCTCAATGAGGTTTCTGATTCATGCTTTTTGCTTTGTGAATTGATCATCACTTGAACATAAGTAATCATATGACAAAATCTTTATATGTTGTTGTTATTAAAATGATCATGATGCCTGCATGTCCGTATTTTCTTTTTATCAACACCTCTACCTCTAAACATGAGGACATATTTATTGTTATCGGCTTTTCGCTTGAGGACAAGCGAGGTATAAGCTTGGGGGAGTTGATACGTACATTTTGCATCATGCTTTTATGTCAATATTTATTGCATTATGGGCTATTACTTCACGTTATGTCACAATATTTATGGCTATTCTCTCTTATTTTACAAGGTTTACATGAAGAGGGAGAATGCCGACAGCTGGAATTTTGGGCTGGAAAAGGAGCAAATATTGGAGGCCCACTCTACGCAACTCCAAAAGTCCTGAAACTCCATGGAATGTCTTAAAATAAATATAGAAAAATCGTCGCCAAAGATGAAGGCCAGGGGGCCCACACCCTTCTCACGAGGGTGGGGGGCGCCCCCCTGGGCGCGCCCCCCTACCTCATGGGCCCCCTGGTGGCTCTCCGACGCCCATCTTCTCCTATATGAAGTCTTTCAATGAGAAAAAAATAGCAAGCAACCTTTCGGGACGAGACTCCGCCGCCACGAGGCGGAACCTTGACGGAACCAATCTAGGGCTCTAGCAGAGCTGTTCTACCGGGGACACTTCCCTCCGGGATGGGGAAATCATCACCATCGTCATCACCAACGCTCCTCTAATCGGGAGAGGGCAATCTCCATCAACATCTTCACAAGCACCATCTCATCTCCAAACCCTAGTTCATCTCTTGTATCCAATTCTTGTCTCCAAGTCCAGGATTGGTGCTAGTAGGTTGCTAGTAGTGTTGATTACTCCTTCTAGTTGATGCTAGTTGGTTTATTTGGTGGAAGATCATATGTTCAGATCCTATATGCACATTATTACCCCTCTGATTATGAACATGAATATGCTTTGTGAGTAGTTACGTTTGTTCCTGAGGACAAGGGAGAAGTCTTGCTATTAGTAGTCATGTGAATTTGGTATTCGTTCGATATTTTGATAAGATTTATGTTGTCTAACCTCTAGTGGTGTTATGTGTACGTCGACCACATAGCACTTCACCATTATTTGGGCCTAGAGGAAGGAATTGGGACGTAATAAGTAGATGATGGGTTGCTAGAGTGACAGAAGCTTAAACCCTAGTTTATGCGTTGCTTCGTAAGGGGCTGATTTGGATCCATATGTTTCATGCTATGGTTAGGTTTACCTTAATACTTTTGTTGTAGTTGTGGATGCTTGCAATAGAGGTTCATCATAAGTGGGATGCTTGTCCAAGTAAGGGCAATACCCAAGCACCGGTCCACCCACATATCAAATTATCAAAGTACCGAACGCGAATCATATGAGCGTGATGAAAACTAGCTTGATGATATTCCCATGTGTCCTCGGGAGCGCTTTTCCTATTATACGAGTTTGTCTAGGCTTGTCCTTTGCTACAAAAAGGATTGGGCCACCTTGCTGCACCTCATTTACTCTTGTTACTTGTTGCTCGTTACAATTTATCTTATCACAAAACTATCTATTACCACTTATTTCAGTACTTGCAGAGAATACCTTGCTGAAAACCGCTTATCATTTCCTTCTGCTCCTCGTTGGGTTCGACACTCTTACTTATCGAAAGGACTACGATAGATCCCCTATACTTGTGGGTCATCAGAGTACAACTCTTTTACTTGTCCTCTGAGGACTCTCATGTATTGCCTTCATATATACCCCATGTAGTCGCACCTCAGACGGGTTGTCGTCTCGTGCTTGTAATACTCCTCCATCATAGTGGTTTTCTCCCGCAAAGGTTTCCACGTAAAAATCTATGTGCTCTCGTGTCTCGTTTTTCTCGTTATTATCTAACAAGTGGTATAAAGAGCCAAGTTTGACAGATACGAGTTTGGGATCGAGAGGATTAGGGTTAGCATCTGGGCCTCACGCCACCAGACGCGATTCGTCTGATCGCTGCTGCAGCCGAGACCGACAGGCTATTGATTTCCGCTACTGTGCCGGCCTACAAAGCCGTGCACTATCTGCTCTTGTCCGATTTGCAAGTTGCTACTGCTATGTATACAAGCACACGTCGACGCGGTCCTCCAATCGGTTAAACCGCAGGTTCCGCCGAGCCACGCGTTGCTGCAAGCGCATGCATTAATCCGCCGAGTTACCGCTGGTGCTAATCAAAGCAACCGGCTTCAAGTTCCGAGGAGATTGGATCAATCGTTGCTGCTACAACTACTACTCACGCGAAATTACGACGTTACACTGCTCGGGCTTCGCGTCAGCCATCGTCAACTGAACAAGTCGTACTACAATACCACTAGTACTTCTCACATGGTGGTTAAGGCTGATCTATAGATCAGATTGTTTTCGTCCTGACTTTGGTTGCTATAATCGCAGGTATTTGGATACGAGGTAGTAGCGGGGTCTAGTCGAAGCCCGTAAATATCCAGGTACTATCTCTTTCAGTTTTTTGCTTTGCATATTAAATTCTGTCAAGAATTTTTTTCTACCAGCTTATACTACTTTGTGTACACAGATTTGATCTACTCATGGCATCCATGAAGTACGATTTTCTGCTGCTGGATCGTGACACAAGGTTTACCCTATGGCAAGTCAAGATGCGGGCGTTGTTGGCACAGTCCGACTATGATGAAGCACTGGATAGTTTTGGCAAGAATATAATTCAGGACTGGGCTAATGAGGAGAAAAGAATTGATTGTAAGGCTTTGTCACAAATTCAACTTCATTTGCATAATAATATTTTGCAGGAAGTTTTGAGCAAGAAAACTGCCGCCGCTTTATGGTTAAAGCTGGAAGGGATTTGCATGACAAAAGATCTCACCAGCAAGATGCATCTGAAGCAAAAATTATTCCTGCACAGGTTACCCGAAGGAGGTAATGTTTTGAATCATATTTCAGAATTTAAGGAGATCATATCCGACCTAGCTGCAATGGAGGTTAAGTATGAAGAGGAAGATACTGCCTTAATGTTACTTTGTTCACTGCCAAGTTCTTATGCCAATTTTAGAGATACCATATTATACAGTCGTGATACTGTCATGCTTAATGAAGTTTATGAAGCTTTGAACTCCAAGGAGAAGATGAAATTAATGGTGCCTCATGATGGTTCGAGTTCATCCCAAGCCGAGGGATTATCTGTTTGTGGCGGGACAAAGGAGAAGAACTCACATAATGGAAACAGAGGCAAGAGTAAGAACGGCTACAGGGGCCAGTCGCAATCCAGAGACAAGAAGTATTGCAGGTATTGCAAGAGAGACGGGCATGACATCTCTGAGTGTTTCAAGTTGTAGAACAAGGAAAAGAGGAAAGGTAACAAACAAGGTGAAAATTCTGCTAACGCTGGTCGTGATGATAGTTCCAATGATGCTCTTGTCGTTATTGCTGGATGTGCTGAGACCAATGATGAGTGGGTACTTGACACTGCATGCACTTTTCATATGTGTCCACATAGAGATTGGCTTAATACTTTTGATTCCACTACTTCTGCTGGTTCCGTTTTGGGTTTTGATAATTCACCATGCAAGATTGAAGGCATATGTTCCATTCGAATCAAGATGTTTAATGGCACAATCAGAACTTTGACAGATGTTCGGTATATTCCGAAGATGAAGAGAAATCTTATCTATGTTAGTGCCCTTGATGCAAAGGGGTACAAGTATTCAGGCGGAGATAGTGTTTTGAAGGTCACCAAAGGCTCCCTTGTTGTGATGAAAGGTGACTTAAGTTCGACCAATGGTCTTTATTCCCTTCGAGGTTCTACAGTTTCATGTAATGCTACTCCAGTTGTTTCAAAGAATTCTGATTGTGATGCTGCTAACCTTTGGCATATGCGTCTTGGACATATGAGTGAACTTGGTTTAGCAGAGTTAAATAAGAGAGGTCTTCTTGATGGATATGAATCTGGTAAATTGAAATTTTTTGAGCATTGTATCTTCGGCAAGCACAAGAGGGTGAAGCTCAACACTTCAACTCATACAACCGAAGGTATTCTTGATTATGTGCATTCTGATTTAGGGGGACCATCTCGCAAGAAGTCACTAGGTGGTGCAAGTTACATGCTAACTATTATTGATGATTTTTCGAGAAAAGTTTGGCCTTATTTCTTGAAGCATAAATATGAAGCATTCTCAGCATTTAAGGAGTGGAAGATTATGATTAAGAGGCAAACTGAAAGGAAGTAAAAATACTTCGCACTGATAATGGTATGGAATTATGTTCTAAGCAATTTAAGAATTATTGCAAGTCTGAAGGCATTGTCAGACATTACACTGTTCCCTATACTCCTCAACAAAACGGTGTTGTTGAGCGTATGAACAGGACCATTATTTCCAGAGCCCGTTGCATGTTGTCCAATGCAGGTTTGCATAGGCGTTTTTGGGCCGAGGCCGCTTCTGTCGGTGTCAAAATCGACGGATCTCGGGTAGGGGGTCCCGAACTGTGCGTCTAAGGCTAATGGTAATAGGAGGCGGGGGACACGATGTTTACCCAGGTTCAGGCCCTCTCTATGGAGGTAATACCCTACTTCCTTCTTGATTGATCTTGATGATATGAGTATTACAAGAGTTGATCTACCACGAGATAGTAGAGGCTAAACCCAAGAAGCTAGCCTATGATTATGATTGTTGTTATCCTACGGACTAAACCCTCCGGTTTATATAGACACCGGAGGGGGCTAGGGTTACATCAGGTCGGTTACAGAGAAGGGAATCTACATATCCAAATCGCCAAGCTTGCCTTCCACGCAAAGGAGAGTCCCACCCGGACATGGGACGAAGTCTTCTGATACGTCTCCAACATATCTATAATTTTTTATTGTTCCATGCTATTATATTACCCCTTTTGGGTGTTTATGGGCTTTATTTTACACATTTATATCATTTTTGGGACTAACCTACTAACCGGAGGCCCAGCCCGTATTGCTGTTTTTTTGCCTATTTCAGTATTTCAAAGAAAAGCAATATCAAACTGAGTCCAAGAATGAAACCTTCGGGAGCGTGATTTTTGGAATGAACGTGATCCGGAGGACTTGGAGTGCAAGCCAAGAAGCAGCCGAGGCGGCCACAAGATAGGAGGGTGCCCCCCTGTAGGGCGCGCCCCCTGTCTCGTGGGCCCCTCGGGCGGCCAGCGACGTACTTCTTCCTCCTATATATACCTACGTACCCCGAAAACATCCAGGAGCACCACGAAACACAATTTCCACTGTCGTAACCTTCTGTATCCGCGAGATCCCATCTTGGAGCCTTCGTCGGCACTCTGCCGGAGGGGGAATCGACCACGGAGGGCCTCTACATCAACATTCTTGCCCCTCCGATGAGTTGTGAGTAGTTTACCACAGACCTACGGGTCCATGGTTATTAGCTAGATGGCTTCTTCTCTCTTTTTGGATCTCAATACAATGTTCTCCCCCTCTCTTGTGGAGATCTATTTGATGTAATCTCTTTTTGCGGTGTGTTTGTCGAGATCCGATGAATTGTGGGTTTATGATCAAGTTTATCTATGAATAATATTTGAATCTTCTCTGAATTCTTTTATGTATGATTGAGTTATCTTTGCAAGTCTCTTCGAATTATTGGTTTGGTTTGGCCTACTAGATTGATCTTTCTTGCCATGGGAGAAGTGCTTAGCTTTGGGTTCAATCTTGCAGTGTTCTTACCCAGTGACAGAAAGGGTTGCAAGACACGTATTGTATTGTTGTCATCGAGGATAACAAGATGGGGTTTATATCATATTGCATGAGTTTATCCCTCTACATCATGTCATCTTGCTTAATGCATTACTCTGTTCTTTGTGAACTTAATACTCTAGATGCAGGCAGGAGTCGTTCGATGTGTGGAGTAATAGTAGTAGATGCAGGCAGGAGTCAGTCTACTTGTTATGGACGTGATGCCTATATACATGATCATGCCTAGATAATCTCATAATTATTCGCTTTTCTATCAATTGCTCGACAGTAATTTGTTCACCCACCGTAATACTTATGCTATCTCGAGAGAAGCCTCTAGTGAAACCTATGGCCCTCGGGTCTATCTCTTATCATATTTGCTTCCAATCTACTTTTATTTGCATCTTTACTTTTTGCATCTATATTATAAAATACCAAAAAAAATATTTATCTTATCATACTATCTCTATCAGATCTCACTTTCGCAAGTGGCCGTGAAGGGATTGACAACCCTTTTATTGCATTGGTTGCGAGTTCTCAGTTTGTTTGTGTAGGTGTCTGGGACTTTTGAGGAGCCTCCTACTGGATTGATACCTTGGTTCTCAAAAACTGAGGGAAATACTTACGCTACACTTGCTGCATCACCCTCTCCTCTTCGAGGAAAACCAACGCAAGCTCAAGACGTAGCAAGAAGGATTTCTGGCGCCGTTGCCGGGGAGGTCTTCACTCAAGTCAATACATACCAAGTACCCATCACAAACCCATCTCCCTCGCATTTACATTATTTGCCATTTGCCTCTCGTTTTCCTCTTCCCCACTTCACCCTTGCCATTTTATTTGCCCTCTCTTTCCCAATCTCCTCCTCTCTTTTCGCTTGCCTTTTTCTGCTTGCTTGTGTGTTGGATTACTTGTTGCCATGGCGCAAGATAATACCAAATTGTGTGATTTCTCGAACACCAATAATAATGATTTCCTTAGTACTCCGATTGCTCCTCTTAATGATGTTGAGTCTTGTGAAATCAATGCTGCTTTGCTGAATCTTGTTATGAAAGATCAATTTGTCGGCCTTCCTAGTGAAGATGCCGCTACTCATCTAAACAACTTTGTTGATTTGTGTGATATGCAAAAGAAGAAAGATACAGATAACAATATTGTCAAATTGAAGTTATTTCCGTTTTCACTTAGAGATCGTGCTAAAGTTTGGTTTTCGTCTTTGCCTAAAAATAGTATTGACTCTTGGAACAAGTGCAAAGATGCTTTTATCTCTAAGTATTTTCCTCCCGCTAAGATTATCACTCTTAGGAACGATATTATGAATTTTAAAGAACTTGATCATGAGCATGTTTCCCAATCTTGGGAAAGAATGAAATTGATGCTTCGTAATTGCCCTACTCATGGTTTGAATTTATGGATGATCATACAAAAATTTATGCCGGTTTGAACTTTGCTTCTAGAAATCTCTTAGATTCGGCCGCGGGAGGCACGTTTATGGAAATTACGTTAGGAGATGCTATAAAACTTCTCGATAATATTATGGCTAATTATTCTCAATGTCACACAAAAAGATCTTCTAGTAAAAAAGTGCATGCTATAGAAGAAATCAATGTTTTGATTGGAAAGATGGATGAACTTATGAAATTGTTTGCTACTAAAAATACTCCTCTTGATCCCAATGATATGCCTTTGTCTTCTTTGATTGAGAATAATAATGAATCTATGGATGTGAATTTTGTTGGTAGGAATAATTTTGGAAACAAGGCTTATAGAGGACATTTTAATGCTAGACTGTTCCCTAGTAATTCCTCTAATAATTATGGAAATTCCTACAATAATTCTTATGGTAATTTTAATAAGATGCCCTCTGATTTTGAGAATAGTGTGAAAGAATTTATGATTTCTCAAAAGAATTTTAATGCTTTGCTTGAAGAAAAATTGCTCAAAGTTGATGATTTGGCTAGGAACGTTGATAGACTTTCGCTTGATGTTGATTCTCTTAAAATTAGATCTTCTTCTCCTAAGCATGATATCAATGAGTCTCTCAAAGTAATGAGAATTTCCATTGATGAGTGTAAGGAAAGAACCGCTAGATTGCGTGCTAAGAAAGATAGCTTTATAAAAGCGTGTTCTTCTAAGTTCCATGAAAATAATGATGAAGATCTTAAAGTTATCGATGCGTCTCCTATTAGATCTATGTTTTGCAATATGAATTTTGATGATTATGGGACTGATGATGAATCAACTTTGCCTAGAAGGCGTCCCAAAAATTCGGAGTCTTTAGATCTTGATGCTAAATTTGGTAAAAGTGAGATTGGAAAGGTCACAACTTCTAATAACATTGAACCTACTATCTCGGATTTCAAGGAATTTGATTATGATAATTGTTCTTTAAAAGGTTGTATTTCCTTGTTGCAATCCGTTATTAATTCTCTGCATGCTTATAGTCAAAACAAAGCTTGTACCAAACATATTGTTGATGCCTTGATGCAATCTTTTGATGAAAAACTTAATTTGGAAGTTTCTATACCTATGAAACTTAATGATGAGTGAGAACCTACTATAAAGAAAGATTATGAGTGTTTTGCTTTGTGTGATTTGGGTGCTAGTGTTTCCACAATTCCGAAAACTTTATGTGATATTCTAGATTTCCATGATCTTGATGATTGCTCGTTAAATTTGCACCTTGCGGATTCCAGCATTAAAAAGCCTATGGGAAGGATCAATGATGTTCTTATTGTTGCAAATAGAAATTTGGTGCCCGTAGATTTTATCGTTCTTGATATAGATTGCAATCTTTCTTGCCCTATTATTCTTGGTAGACCTTTCTTTAGAACGATTGGTGTGATTATTGATATGAAGGAAGGGAATATTAGATTCCAATTTCCCTTAAAGAAAGGCATGGAGCACTTTCCAAGAAAGAAAGTCAAATTACCTTATGAATCTATCATGCGTGCTACTTATAAATCAAGTGCCAAAAATGGCACTCGTTAGATCTATCTTCGCTTTTATGCCTAGCTAGGGGCGTTAAACGATAGCGCTAGTTGGGAGGCAACCCAATTTTCTTTGTGTTTTTGTTTTTGCTCCTGTTTAATAATAAATCTTGCATCTACTCTCTGTTTAGATGTGTTTTTATCTTTTAATTAGTGTTTGTGCCAAGTAGAACCTATATGATAAACTATGATGATAGTTGATTTGATTCTGCTGAAAAACAGAAACTTTGCGCTCACGAGAAAAAAAATCAATAAATAACATAAAAGTTCTTTTGCTTTGATTCGTTTTGCTGCTGATCAATAGAAAAATTGTCCAGTACGTCCTATTTTGGTAGGATTTGTAGAGTTCCATAAGTTTGCGTTAGTTACAGATTGCTATAGACTGTTCTGTTTTGACAGATTCTATTTTTCGTGTGTTGTTTGCTTATTTTGATGCATCTATGGCTAGTAAAATAGTTTATAAACCATAGAGAAGTTGGAATACATTAGGTTTAACACCAAAATAAATAAATAATGAGTTCATTGCAGTACCTTATGTGGTGGTTTTGTTTTCTTTCACTAACGGAGCTTATAAGATTTCCTGTTGAGTTTTGTGTTGTGAAGTTTTCAAGTTTTGGGTAAAGCTTTTATGGACTATGGAGTAAAGGGTAGCAAGAGCCTAAGCTTGAGGATTCCCCGGGAAGGCATCCCCTCTTTCGTCTGCGTTCATTGGTAACTTTACTTGGAGCTATATTTTTATTCGCCACATGATATGTGTTTTGCTTGGAGTGTCGTGTATTATATTAGTCTTTTCTTTTTAGTTTACCACAATCATCCTTGTTGTACACACCTTTTAGGAGAATCCTATTTGATTAGAATTTTGTTAGAATACTCTATGTGCTTGACTTATATCTTTTGAGCTTGATAGTTTTTGCTCTAGTGCTTTACTTATATCTTTTAGAGCACGGTGGTGATTTATTTTGTAGAAATTGCTAGTCTCTCATGCTTCACTTATATTATTTTGAGAGTCTTTTAGAACAGCATGGTATTTTCTATGGTTATAAAATTGGTCCTAGAATGGTAGGCATCCAAGTTGGGTATAATAAAAACTATCATAGGAAGTGAATTGGATGCTATGATCAATTTGATGCTTGGTAATTGTTTTGAGATATGGAGGTAGTGATATTAAAGTCATGCTAGTTGGGTGATTATGAATTTAAAGAATGCTTGTGTTGAAGTTAGCAAGTCCCGTAGCATGCATGTATGGTTAAAGTTGTGTAACAAATTTGAAACATGAAGTGTACCTGGCTTGTGCATCCTTATGAGTGGTGGTCGGGGACGAGCGATGGTCTTTTCCTACCAATCTATCCCCCTAGGAGCATGCGCGTAGTACTTGATTTTTTATGACTTCTAAATTTTTGCAATAAGTATATGAGTTCTTTTGACTAATGTTGAGTCCATGGATTATACACACTTTTACCTTTCCGCCATTGCTAGCCTCTTCGGTACCGTGCATTGCCCTTTCTCACCTTGAGAGTTGGTGCAAACTTCGCCGGTGCATCCAAACCCCGTGATACGATACGCTCTATCACACATAAACCTCCTTATATCTTCCTCAAAATAGCCACCATACCTACCTATTATGGCATTTCCATAGCCATTCCGAGATATATTGCCATGCAACTTTCCACCGTTCTGTTTATCATCATCATGACATACGTTACTTTTGTCATGTTGCCATTGCATGATCATGTAGTTGACATCGTATTTGTGGCAAAGCCGCCATGCATTATTTTTCATACATGTCACTCTTGATTCATTGCACCATCCCGGTACACCGCCGGAGGCATTCATATAGTCATATCTTGTTCTAGTTTTGAGTTGTAATTCATATGTTGTAATCAATAGAAGTGTGATGATCATCATTATTAGAGCATTGCCCAAAGAATAAAAATAATAAAGGCCAAAAGAAAAAAAACCCAAAAAAATAAAATAAAAAAAATAAAAAATAAATAAATAGGGAAATGTTACTATCTCTTTTTCCACACTTGTGCTTCAAAGTAGCACCTTGTTCTTCATGTAGCGAGTCTCATATTTTGTGCTTCAAAGTAGCACCATGTTTTTCATATAGTGAGTCTCATAAGTTATCTTTTTACTAGTGGGAATTTTTCATTATAGAACTTGGCTTGTATATTCCTACGATGGGCTTCCTCAAATGCCATAGGTCTTCGTGAGCAAGCAAGTTGGATGCACACCCACTAGTTTTCTTTTGTTGAGCATTCATTTATAGCTCTAGTGCATCCATTGCATGGCAATCCCTACTCCTCATGTTGACATCAATTGATGGGCATCTCCATAGCCCGTTGATTATCCTCGTCAATGTGAGACTTTCTCCTTTTTTACTTCTCCACACAATCCCCATCATCATATTCTATTCCACCCATAGTGCTATATCCATGGCTCACGCTCATGTATTGCATGAAGGTTGAAAAAGTTTGAGATTATTTAAGTATGAAACAATTGCTTGGCTTGTCATCGGGGGTATAGAAGTTGGGAACATCTTTGTGTGACGAAAATGAAGCATAGCCTAACTATATGATTTTGTAGGGATGAAATTTCTTTTGCCATGTTATTTTGAGAAGAGATGATTGCTTTGATTAGTATGCTTGAAGTGTTACTATTTCTTTTATCAATATGAACTTTTATTTTGAACCATTTGGATCTGAACATTCATGCCACAATAAACAAAATTACATTGAGAATTATGCTAGGTAGCATTCCACATCAAAAATTTCTTTTTTATCATTTACCTACTCGAGGACGAGCAGGAATTAAGCTTGAGGATGCTTGATATGTCTCCAACATATCTATAATTTTTGATTGTTCCATGCTATTATATTACCCCTTTTGGATGTTTATGGGCTTTATTTTACATATTTATATCATTTTTGGGACTAACCTACTAACCGGAGGCCCAGCCCGTATTGCTGTTTTTTGCTTATTTCAGTATTTCGAAGAAAAGGAATATCAAACTAAGTCCAAATGGAATGAAACCTTCGGCAGCGTGATTATTGGAACGAACGTGATCCGGAGGACTTGGAGTGCAAGCCAAGAAGCAGCCGAGGCGGCCACGAGATAGGAGCCCCCCCTGTAGGGCGTGCCCCCTGTCTCGTGGGCCCCTCGGGCGGCCACCGACGTACTTCTTCCTCCTATATATACCTACGTACCCCGAAAACATCCAGGAGCACCACGAAACACAATTTCCACCGCCGTAACCTTCTGTATCCGCGAGATCCCATCTTGGAGCCTTCGCCGGCACTGTGCCGGAGGGGGAATCGACCATGGAGGGCCTCTACATCAACATTCTTGCCCCTCCGATGAGTTGTGAGTAGTTTACCACAGACCTACGGGTCCATAGTTATTAGCTAGATGGCTTCTTCTCTCTTTTTGGATCTCAATACAATGTTCTGCCCCTCTCTTGTGGAGATCTATTTGATGTAATCTCTTTTTGCGGTGTGTTTGTCGAGATCCGATGAATTGTGGGTTTATGATCAAGTTTATGTATGAATAATATTTGAATCTTCTCTGAATTCTTTTATGTATGATTGAGTTATCTTTGCAAGTCTCTTTGAATTATCGGTTTGGTTTGGCCTACTAGATTGATCTTTCTTGCCATGGGAGAAGTGCTTAGCTTTGGGTTCAATCTTGCGGTGTTCTTACCCAGTGACAGAAAGGGTTACAAGACACGTATTTTATTGTTGCCGTCGAGGATAACAAGATGGGGTTTATATCATATTGCATGAGTTTATCCCTCTACATCATGTCATCTTGCTTAATGTGTTACTCTGTTCTTTGTGAACTTAATACTCTAGATGCAGGCAGGAGTCGGTCGATGTGTGGAGTAATAGTAGTAGATGCAGGCAGGAGTCGGTCTACTTGTTATGGACGTGATGCCTATATACATGATCATGCCTAGATAATCTCATAATTATTCGCTTTTCTATCAATTGCTCGACAGTAATTTGTTCACCCACCGTAATACTTATGCTATCTCGAGAGAAGCCTCTAGTGAAACCTATGGCCCCCGGGTCTATCTCTTATCATATTTGCTTCCAATCTACTTTTATTTGCATCTTTACTTTTTGCATCTATATTATAAAATACCAAAGATATATTTATCTTATCATACTACCTCTATCAGATCTCACTTTCGCAAGTGGCCGTGAAGGGACTGATAACCCCTTTATTGCGTTGGTTGCGAGTTCTCAGTTTGTTTGTGTAGGTGCGTGGGACTTTTGAGGAGCCTCCTATTGGATTGACACCTTGGTTCTCAAAAAATGAGGGAAATACTTATGCTACACTTGCTGCATCACCCTCTCCTCTTCGAGGAAAACCAACGCAATCTCAAGACATAGCATCTTCTATCTTGTATCCTCATAGTCCAATAGTCCGGCATAAGCATATAGTCCGGCTGTCAGAGGACCCCTTAATCCAGGATTCCCTCAGTAGCCCCCGAACCAGGCTTCAATGACGATGAGTCCAGCGCGCAGATTGTCTTTTGTATTGCAAGGCGGGTTCCTTCTCCGAATTTTCAAGAGTACCTATTGTGACGAGCAGTATCCGGCTTCCGATTTAATGTTGCACTCATCGACTTCTGTACCTTAACAGTGTCCGGCTCCACGTGTCGAGCGAATGCGAGAAGCCGGAGCATTTTTACACTTGCCACCCTGACCATGTAAATAAATCGTCTATTAAAGAGACGGGGATCCTCAGATCCAAATCACACCATCTTCCCCAAGCGAGGATTCATCAAAGTGCGCCAGAAAAAACCATCCCATCATGGCTGGCCACCGCAGCTCCTCCTCTCACCCCTATAGCGCCAAGCCAAGTGATTGGGAGAAGTGTACCGCATCCCACGGCCAATTGGGGAAGTTGCAGACCCAGGGGTTTCTTCCACCTGCATATCTTGTCCCTGTTCGAGCCGGATTAGCCACCTTTGACACCGGGGAGCAAGCAGAGAGTTTTCCCAACCCATCCAGGGAGGAGCGAGTGTGCCTTGTCCCTTACTTGCTGAGGGGCATTAGATTTCCGATCCATCCATTCCTTAGCGGGCTCCTGGAGTACTATGGCCTCCAGCTGCACAATTTCACCCCTGCCTCCATCCAGCACATCGCAAGTTATGTCGCCCTTTGCGAGTTATTTCTGGATTGCAAATCTCATTTCGAGCTATGGAAGAGGCTATTCTGCCTCGTCCCTCACAATCAAGAGGGACCAATATTCCAAGTGGGCGGAGCCGAAATATGGCGCATCGCCGGGACCGGATACCTATCCGGCACTCCGAAGAAGACATCCAAAGATTGGCCTTCCGAGTGGTTTTATACAGAGGACGTCTCCCTTCCTGACCCTATCCGAATGGGCCTTCCTGAGTTCACTAATGCCCCGTTGAAGAAGCGTCGTAACTGGTGTCCCTGGAGCCCCAAGGAGGAAGATAGCAGAGAGGTCCTTCAATTGATGGGCAGGATAAAAACGCTTGCCCAATCCGAATTGACAATAATCGAGGTTTTGTCAATATCCATAATGCGGGGGGTGCAGCCACTCTAGTATCGAGGGTGTCCCATGTGGCACTTGAACGGAGAAGATGATGCCACCCACTGCGGTCGGAAAGGTCCGGACTCTGCCACCGCTCTGGCGAAAATACTGTCTGATTTATACAAAGGAGAAGAAGAGGAGTTCATCCGCATTAAGCCACGAGATGGATTTTCCATGTACAACCCCCCTAGTTGGGTGAGTTGCTATCCCTTACTCAACTCTATTCATTCCCGTAGTCTTTCATCACAAATATTTACCTCGCTAGTCCATAACAGGAAATGCGGAAAGCTATGAGGGAGATCCACATCCTGTCTCCACAGCCAGAGGACCACAACCGGGCCCTCGACCCCGGACTCGAAGAGGATCCAGACATATTTGTGGAGCTTGGTGACAGGGTGTTTTACCAGGCGACCTGTGACGACACCTTGGTGGCCATCATTGTCGATTATTCCGGCCTCCTCCCTGCATCACATGTAAGTAAACAGGAGACTTATCTTCCGAAAATGATTCACTCTTTCCACCTTAACCACCACACATATATTATGCTATAAAGGGAATGCCATCGGCGCGCCATGCCGAACCCGTGGCGACTCACCAATAAGGGGCGCCCAAGCCGGGTAGGCTTCCAAAAAGGAAAGCGAGCAGAGACATGGTCGGGCCACTGTCAAAGAGGTATGATTTAAAACATGCTCCATTATTGTCATCTTTAACTATAACAATATCTGTTGTGTCTTGGCAACCGGATTATGTCCGGGGATCCTACCCGTCACGCCTCTACCAGCTAGATTCTGGAACCGGCCTCAAGGGTGGAGGCTAACGTGGGGACGACACCAGACGGTCCTCCTATAGAGGATTCGGATAGAATATCCGCTACGAATTCTGAGGTGGAGAGCGCTATGAATCATCGGCGTCGGCGGGCCGCACTCCGCGACCCTAGTTTTGCCGAAGAGGCTTTCAATGCCTTCAACTCAGGAGACGCGTACATTCGATCTGCTCAGGATGGGCTTGCTAGAGCCACAAACCAGTATTTAAAAGATATACGGGTAAGAAAAATCTGATAATTATGTATATCAGTAGCCCCTGAGACTTGAAACAGTTGGTACAACTGATTTAAGAATCATTGTATGAACAGGTTCTTACAGAGAAGAATACCCTTTCGTCTCAAGAGCTGGAGAAGTGTCAAGCCCAGCTAAGGGCCGCAGCTGCCGAAATGGAGGAATCCAAGAAGTCCTCATCTGGTAATATTTCTCTCTATCAAGAAAAACCGTAATTACGTGTACCATTTGGGTGTTCGGCATGTTGCAGATCTAACAATAGATTCCGCAGATAATCCCGGAGTGAATCCGGAGATCCTACAAGAGGATGAACAAAGAGCTCTACGACAACTAGACACTGGTGAGTGTGTACTTACATGGGTCAGGCGGGAGAAAAACAATCTCCAGGATGCCAATACCCGGCTGAGCGTAGAATTGAAAGATGTTCGGGCCCAGCTAGCTGACTCCGTGAAGGAGAATAGAAGGCTTCAACGCGGAATTTTTAGTATGTACTCAAACGAACCTTTGTATAGTTCGGCAAAGCAACGGGCTAACAGAATTATGTTTGTAGGTATGCTGACTCGTCGTCCCGAAGAGGAGATGCCTGGATCCTCAGGCGATCTGCTGCAAGAGCTTTCGCAACTGCACGAACAAGTTCAGCAGGTGATGCAGGGTGCGCCAAGGCCTTGTGGCCATCCGCCTCCCTGCTAGGAAGCATGGGGGAGCTTGTACAGCTACTCAAGGGAGCGCGGAGGCTTTTCCGACTATGGAAGATATCTGCCTGTCGACAAGGTGCAAGGGAAGCTTGGGCCATGGTAAAAACACGGTATACCAAGCTCGATCCGAATCACATGGCCCGGGTCGGACCTGTAGGGTCAGATGGGAATGAGATTCCCGTTAGTCTGGTATATGACCAGGTAGGATTAGCCGCAAAGTATTCCCAACATGATTGTAGGCTAGACAGCCTGTTGGATAGCATAGAAGAAGTATGTGAGTCTAAGTGACTATGTACTTCAATTGACATATTTGTCCCTAGCCGGATTGTAAACCATTTGTCATGGCGGACCTTTTCGCTTCAGCCTCCGGACCCGACAGTCCGGAGTGTTTCCAAATATCCGCTCAGTTATATAAACCAGGGTACGCGTGGAAACCAGGCGTAGGGGTCATAATTGCTTGAACAGACAAGTACCCAACTAGCTATGTTATATTACATGGATAGTAAGAAACATCTTCCAGAGAGAATAGTTCCGTTAAGGGTTCCTTTCCCTGGGTACGCATGAATTAATGTGCATGTCCGAACTGCGAGCAAAAACGTAGTATATGCAACATCTGGGGGTTTGTATTGTAATAGGTAAAAAACATCTTTAGTTCACCGACCGAATATTCCCTTAAGAACGCTAGCTTTCGGCTTCACCCAGTCTGAGGTACACGTCCGGAGTACCTGGCAGTAACAATAGCAGGGGTGCTCCCCTTATGCCCTAGCCGAACTAACGGGAATGTAGGGCATAATCATAGGAGCCAGGCAACCCAGCTTGGCCAAAACTGAAGTCATATCGATGCATATAATGGTGAAGAAAAGGTACATATGGAAAAGGGACACATATGCAGTGGGCGTGATGCCCGGAAGATAATTATGTTAAGCTTCTGTATAGGAAGCCCCCAGGTATAATGAGCGCACATACTTGAAGATTAGCACGTCACGAGTGTGTAGTTGAGTCACACTTAAATCCTTAAAGCCATAAAAAGAAAGAGAGAGGATATAACTAAAAAGTAAAAAAAGGCGGGGAAAGGAGACGAACAAAGAGTTCGGCGCTAGGTGTAGAATCTTTGGAGTCTGGCCGCATTCCATGGGTTCGGCTCGGGTCGATTATCTGATGCATCACGCAGGCGGTACGCTCCTCCGGTGAGAACTTTATCAATGATGAAGGGACCCTCCCACTTGGGTTTGAGCTTGTCATTTTTCTTCTCCGGTAGGCGTAGAACGAGTTCGCCAATGTTATAAGTTTGGCCCATACTTCTCTGTTTTGATACTTGCGAGCCTGTTGCTGATAAAATGCGGAACGGGCTTTTGCGACGTCGCGCTCCTCCTCCAGGGCATCTAAACTGTCCTGCCGATCAAGCTCGGCTTCTCTCTCTTCATACATGCGCACTCGAGGTGAGTCATGAATAATATCGCAGGGCAATACGCCTCTGCGACGTACACCATGAAGAAGGGTGTGTATCCGGTAGTGCGATTTGGCGTGGTCCGCAACCCCCATAGTATGGAGTCAAGCTCCTCGACCCAGTGCGTATCTGATTCCTTCAGGGATCGCACTAGTCTGGGTTTGATGCCGCTCATAATAAGAACGTTTGCTTGTTCGACTTAACCGTTTGTTTGAGGGTGATAGACAGATGCGTAATTGAGCTTAATGCCCATGTTGCCGCACCAAGTTTTCACCTTGTCGGCTGTGAAATTGGAGCCATTGTCGGTGATGATACTGTGGGGAACACCATAGCGGTGCACGACCCCTGATATGAAGTCTATCACTGGTCCGGATTTGGCCATTTTAACTGGTTTGGCCTCTATCCATTTGGTGAATTTATCCACCATGACCAACAGGTATTTTTTTCTTATGGCTTCCTCCTTTAAGGGGTCCGACCATATCGAGCCCCCAGACCGCAAAGGGCCAAGTTATGGGGATTGTTTGGAGAGCAGTGGGCGGCATATGGCTTTGGTTGGCGAAGAGCTGGCAACCAACACAATGTTGGACGAGGTCCTGTGCGTCTGCTCGGGCTGTCGGCCAATAGAAACCTGTACGGAAGGCCTTGCTTACAAGGGCCCGAGCTGCAGCGTGGTGTCCATCGAGTCCAGCATGAATTTCAACCAAGAGCTGCCGCCCTTCCTCTTTGGAGATACATCTTTGAAGTACTCCGGTAGTGCTTTTCTTATGAAGCTCTCCCTCATGGACCTTGTAGGCTTTAGAGCGTCGCACAATGCAGCGTGCCTCATTTTGATCCTCGGGGAGTTCTTGCCTATTTAGGTAGGCTAAGAAGGGTTTGGTCCATGGGGCGATGACAACCATGATCAGATGGGCCGAAGGTGTTATTTCGGTGGCAGAGCCTCCGATTATGTCGGTGTGTTCGGAATCTGGGGTTGTGGTCGGATCCGGACTAGTATTGCCGGTCTCCCCTTGCCACACCACAGATGGCTTGAACAGCCTTTCCAAGAAGATGTTAGGTGGGACGGGGTCGCGCTTAGCACCGATGCGGGCAAGGATATCCGCTGCTTGATTGTTTTCTCGAACCACATGATGAAATTCAAGCCCCTCGAATCGAGCTGACATTTGAGGACGGCATTACGATAAGCCGCCATTTTCGGATCCTTGGCATCAAAGTCTCCATTTATTTGAGATATTGCAAGGTTCGAATCCCCACACACTTCTAGGCGTTGGATGCCCATGGAGACAGCCATCCGGAGACCATGCAACAGAGCCTCGTATTCGGCTGCATTGTTGGAGTCTGTGTATAGTATTTGGAGTATGTATTGGACTGTATATCTGGTGGGGGATGTCAAGGCCACACCCGCTCCCAGACCAGTTAGCATTTTAGAGCCGTCAAAGTGCATGATCCAATTGGAGTATGCGTCGCACTCTTTAGGGAGTTCGGCTTCTGTCCATTCGGCGACGAAGTCAGCCAGTACTTGCGATTTAATGGCTCGATGTGGTTTATATGTAATGTCGAATGGGAGGAGCTCGATGGCCCACTTAGCAATCCGGCCCGTGGCATCGCGGTTATTTATTATATCGTTGAGTGGTACTTCGGAGGCCACCGTGATTGAACACTCTTGAAAGTAGTGCCGTAGTTTCCGGGATGCCATGAAGACCGCGTATGCTATCTTTTGATAATGTGGGCACCGTGACTTGCATGGTGTGAGGACAGTGGATACGTAGTATACCAGCTTTTGAAGCGGGAACTTATGTCCGTCCTCCTCTCGTTCGACGACGAGCACTACGCTTACAACTTGGTGTGTTGCAGCTATATATAACAACATAGGTTCGCCAATGTTTGGTGCGGCAAGGATTGGGTTGCTGGCCAAGAGGGCTTTTATTTCTTCCAGTCCGGCCGTCGCCGCATCCATCCACTCGAAGTGTTCGGTGCGTCGAAGAAGGCGATAAAGAGGTAGTGCCTTTTCTCCCAATCGGGAGATAAAGCGGCTTAAGGCAGCCATGCATCCGGTTAATTTCTGGATTTGTTTGAGGTCTGTTGGGGTAGCCAACTGTGACAAAGCTCAGATTTTAGCCGGGTTTGC
Organism: Triticum aestivum; assembly: GCF_018294505.1. Lineage (NCBI taxonomy): Eukaryota > Viridiplantae > Streptophyta > Magnoliopsida > Poales > Poaceae > Triticum > Triticum aestivum. The sequence continues at coordinate 387,469,490 of NC_057795.1, read as the reverse complement.
TTCAATTCCTCTGTTGGAAATGATGAAGCCCATCAGCTTTTCGGCGGGAACGCCGAAAACACATTTTTCCGGATTGAGCTTGATGTCATATGTTCGGAGGTTGTCGAATGTGAGCCTCAGGTCGTCTATTAAAGATTCGACGTGTCTGGTCTTGATGACCACGTCGTCCATGTATGCCTCAACTATTTTGCCGATTTGTTTTTCCAGGCATGTCTGAATCATGTGTTGGTAGGTTGCACCGGTGTTTTTGAGCGCGAAAGGCATGGTGTTGAAACGGAAAGGGTCGTATGGGGTGATAAATGCTGTTGCGGCTTGATCGGACTCCGTCATCTTGATTTGATGGTATCCGGAGTATGCGTCGAGGAAGCACAATGAGTCATGTCCTGCGGTAGCGTCGATGATTTGATCGATGCGGGGGAGGGGGAAGGGATCCTTGGGGCAAGCCTTATTGAGGTCCCTGAAATTGACACATAGGCGCCAGGATTTATCCTTCTTTGGTACCATCACCAGGTTTGCTAGCCAGTCCGTGTGTTTTATTTCTCTGATGAATCCGGCCTCGAGTAACTTGGCTAGCTCCTCTCCCATAGATTGTCGTTTAGGCTCTGAAAAGCACCGTAGTGTCTGCTTGACCGGCTTGTATCCCTTCAATATGTTGAGACTATGTTCGGCCAGCCTGCGTGGGATCCCTAGCATATCTGAAGGGTGCCAGGCGAAGATGTCCCAATTCTCGCGTAAGAACGCCCGCAGTGCAGCGTCGATTGTGGGGTTCAGTTGTGCCCCGATGGATGTTGTTTTTGTAGAGTTCGTTGGGTGGACTTGGAATTTGACTATTTCGTCTGCTGGTTTGAAAGAGGTGGACTTGGATCGCTTATCAAGTATCACGTCGTCCTTATCCATTGTGGAGCGTAATGCAGTTAGTTCTTCGGCCGCAAGGGCTTCGGATAATGCCTCAAGGGCCAGGGCGGCGGTTTTATTTTCGGCGCGGAGTGCTATGTCTGTATCACTGGATAGAGTGATGATTCCGTTGGGCCCGGGCATCTTGAGCTTCATGTACCCATAATGGGGTATAGCTTGGAAGCTCACGAATGCGTCCCGCCCTAAAAGGGTGTGGTATCCACTACTGAACGGGGCCACTTGGAATGTTATCTCTTCAGACCTGTAATTTTCCGGCATGCCAAATACCACATCGAGTGTGATTTTTCCCGCACATCGTGCCTCCTGACTAGGGATAATTCCTCGGAAGGTCGTGCTACTTTGCTCAATGCGGCTCTTGTCTATTTCCATTTTGTTGAGAGTTTCCTCGTAGATGAGGTTTAATCTGCTGCCGCCGTCCATGAGCACTTTAGTAAGCCAGAAGCCATTCACAATTGGACTAAGGACCAAAGCGGCTGGTGCTCAGACTGTTCGAAATTGAGATTCGTCACTGGCATTAAAGGTTATAGTCGTGTCATTCCAGGGATTTGTTGCTGCAACGTGGCAGACTTTGGCGAGGCCGCGGAGTGCTCTCTTGCGCATGTTATTCGAGGCGAAAGTCTCGAAGACTGTCAACACTATATTGTTGTTTTCTGCGGTATGATGCTCTGCGGCATTGTTAATGAGGAGATCCTTGCCGCTCTTGGCCATCAACCGAAGTATCCAACATGCTCTAAGGTTGTGTGTTGGTACGGTATCCGGTGTGGTGTGAATTTTGCATGGCATATTGAGCCATCCCTCCAAAACGGTTCCACGCCCTGTAGTGGGCTTTGGTTTCTTTGTGATTGGATCGGGTGACTTGCGAGAGTGCACCCTTTTGGTTCGAACGAGGGGTTTAGTGAGAGCCAGAGGATCCCAGAATGTTGCCTGGGTTTTCCAGGCGCTTTCCATTGCACAGTACTTCTGTACTATGGCCGCCAAGTCAACAAAGTGTGATATGTCACGGCGACTTATGGCGTTAAGGATTCCCTTGTCCGTGCAATTTTTGCAAAAGAATGAGATTGCGTCTTCCTTGCGACAGTCCTTAACCTTGCTCATTACAAGGAGGAATCTGGCCCACAAGTGATGTACTGTCTCTTGGGATTGTTGTCTGATGTGGGAAAGATTGCTTGTATCTAGGTGGGTGGGTGGATTTAAGTCTGAACCCTGACCCGATCCGGGACCCAGAGGCTGAGGAGCTTCCGAACTTGGTAGTTTGGGTTCCGGGATGTTACCCAATTTTTCTGGCCCGCTGTCCGATTATAAATTCAGAGTTTGGGTCATGTCCTCCCGCGAGCGGGTATCCTTCTCAGAGAGCTCGGGAATCCGGACATAGTTCGTCCTCAAAATAGAGGAAGAGTTGTTGCATTGCTCCTCCACCGCCGCTATTTGATGGGTGATCGGCGGAGAGTTAATCTCTCTTTGATCGGGTTTAAGCCCAATTCGATCATAGTCCATAGCGACTCCCAAAGCGCGATGCGATCCAGGAGCTCGTTCAAGGACGAAAGTTCCATTGGATCCATCCGCTCGGCGTATTCTGAGATGACGCAGAGGCTGTTTTTGATGATGTGAGAAGTCATCGTCGGCACAGCGGCCGAACGGGCGGTCATGACGAAGCCGCCTAGTCAGAGGGTTTGGCCTAAGGCCAGGGCTCCCCCGGAGGCGATGTTGTCCTTGATAACAAGGCGAGCCATCAAACCTTTTTTTCGACCACACAGTGGAACTCTCAATGAAAGCACCAATGTCGGTGTCAAAACCGGCGGATCTCGAGTAGGGGGTCCCGAACTGTGCGTCTAAGGCTAATGGTAACAGGAGGCCCGGAGGACACGATGTTTACCCAGGTTCGGGCCCTCTGTATGGAGGTAATACCCTACTTCCTGCTTGATTGATCTTGATGATATGAGTATTACAAGAGTTGATCTACCACGAGATCGTAGAGGCTAAACCCTAGAAGCTAGCCTATGATTATGATTGTTCTTGTCCTACAGACTAAACCCTCCGGTTTATATAGACACCGGAGGGGGCTAGGGTTACATCAGGTCGGTTACAGAGAAGGGAATCTACATATCCGAATCACCAAGCTTGCCTTCCACGCAAAGTAGATGATGGAGTCATGTACCTAGGGTAGGGTCACAGACCTGATCTAAGTACCCTGCCCAAGGACACCCTTAGAAGAGGTCACCTTCCAGTCGACCAACGAGGGATTCACTCGACTGACTTGAAGGACTCGACCACGAAGACTCACTCGACTACCAGGAGGTCAAAAGGCACTCTGCACTGCAACGGCCTGTAGTTAAGTAGAATTTATGATAGTTAAGACACTTTATGTGGGACGTTACCAGTAACGCCCCGGACTAAATACACCTTAAACCCTTCATTACGTGGGCTGGCTGGGGTCCTGGCGCACTCTATATAAGCCACCCCCCTCCACAGGCAGAAAGGTTGGGGCATCCTGTAATTCATATACACATAATCCACTCGACCGCCTCCGGGCTCCGAGACGTAGGGCTTTTACTTCCTCCGAGAAGGGCCTGAACTCGTACATCTCTTGTGTTACAACCTCTCCATAGCTAGGACCTTGCCTCTCCATACCTACCCCCCACTCTACTGTCAGACTTAGAACCACGACAGTTGGCGCCCACCGTGGGGCAGGTGTTTTAGCGATTTTGTGGAGAAGTTGCGGTTCTTCCGAGTACTTTTATCATGATGACTGCTGGAGTTTTGGTTGAGGGTCGAGAGATCCGTCTCGGTGCTCTCACCTTCATCGCCGATGACTCCGCCTAGCTCCAGGAGGCTCCACTCGACGTCGATGCGCTCCCCGTCCGCGGTGCGACGCATTTTCGCGCATGTGTCTGCGGCGTTCTGCTACGGCAACCGAAGACTCCGTATCGGTCGACTCCCCCATCAGCCACCCTCCCGGTCTTCCGCCAGCGCAAGCGCTCGGGCCGGTCGAGGATTCAGCGGTGGGTGAGGCACGCGGTGGCTCGCCAGACGGCCACCACCCAAGTTGCGGCAATCGAGCCCGACGAATCTCTCTACGGCCTGTTCGATCTGTCGACTGGCTCCGTAGAGACTGCATCCGAGTGCGATAGCAGTGATCCAGCGGCGGAAATCCTGATGGTCGACGGGCCCCGCAATCCCCCTGGCTTCGCCCGTGATGGTGGGGCAGGCGACGGAGGCGACCCTGCACGAGACCACGAAGAGTACCAGCCCGAGCCACTCGACTCTCTGCAAAGAGAGGAACTTCGCCGCAGGAACGTGGATGTCCTGCGTACTCCCATCGCAGGAGAAACCCCCGAGGCTCGCGCCTTGGAGGAGGCTCGTTTTGCCAATTTGGCCGAACGCACTCGACCGGAGAATCTTCAGCGAGCACTCGACGAGCGCGCGCGGCAACGAGTTCCCGACACCAGTCGACGTCAACTCTTCCCGCCGACTCAGGTATATCGAACCCCAATTCAGAATTTAGCAGCTGCGACCCGTATAGCAGAGTCCATCCAGCCCTCTCAGTCGGAAGCTGGCAGAGGCTTGATGCAGATCAGGGATCTGCTTCGGGCAGCAGGAGATCAGAATTCGGCCGTGTCGCAGTCGCGCAACAGAATTCATAGTCGATCCGTCGCTGCGAATACGGTTCAGTCGGCTCACAGCCCCAGATCGCCTCCGCGGCGTGAAGGGCGCGAGAATCGGCGAGACCAATATGGTGACCGACTCGACCGAGATGATAGGCGTCGAGTGCCCAATTCCCCTCCGAGGGGTGGGTCTTACGCTCCTCGGCAGCAAGATGACAGACGTCAGCTTAGTGCGGGGCGAAGAGTTCCAGTCGACCCCAGAGAACCAGGCTTTGATGCGCGATCCATTATCGTGCAAGGCTTAGTCGACCGGAACAGAGCCCATCGAGGTGGACTCGACAGAGATGCGCCCACAAGCAGTCGAGTGCATGTTTCTGGTCCTGAATGTTTCAGCAGAGCTATCAGAGCCGCAGTTATCCCTCCCAATTTCAGGTTGGCAACAGGAGTCAGCAAGTTCACTGGTGAGTCTAAGCCTGAAACTTGGCTTGAAGACTACCGAGTGGCGGTTCAGATTGGTGGTGGGAACGACGAGGTGGCCATGAAGCATTTGCCCCTCATGCTGGAAGGTTCTGCCAGGGCATGGTTGACTCAATTACCTCCTAGCAGCATTTACACTTGGGAAGATCTGTCCCGAGTGTTCATCAGAACGTTTGAAGGAACTTGCAAGCGACCGGCTGGACTGACGGAGCTGCAAGTCTGCGTGCAGAAGACCAATGAGACTCTCAGAGAGTATATTCAGAGATGGATCACTTTGCACCATACTGTGGAGAATGTGTCTGATCATCAGGCAGTCTGCGCCTTTAAGGATGGTGTCAAGAATAGAGAATTGAGTTTGAAATTTGGTCGAATCGGTGAATGACCTTGAGTCGGATGATGGAGATTGCTACCAAGTACGCCAACAGCGAAGAAGAAGACCGACTCCGAAGCGGCAAGCACAAGCCGAGTCAGTCGGAAAAGGGAAACACCAGTCGGAAACAGAAGCGGAAGGCTGAACCGACAGCTCCTGGAGAGGCTCTGGCCGTGACTCAGGGAAAGTTTAAAGGGAAACCAAAAGGATCCTGGAACCCTAAGAAGGTAAAGGATAAGGAAGGGAACGATGTGATGGATATGCCGTGTCACATCCACACGAAGAAAGACGAAGAGGGGAATATCATCTACCCGAAGCATACCACTCGCCAATGTCGACTCCTGATCCAGCAGTTTCAGGGAAAACAGTCTAATAACAAGGAGAAGGAGTCGGACAAGGTCGAAGACAAGGAGGACAGTGAGGAAGGATATCCACATATCAACTCCACTCTGATGATCTTTGCAGATGTGGAAAGCAAGAGTCGATTGAAAGTCATTAACCGAGAGGTGAACATGGTCGCCCCAGCAAAAACAAATTATATGAGATGGTCCCAAATACCCATCACATTCGACCAATCTGATCACCCGACTCATATTGCCACCCCTGGGAGGCAATCTTTGATGGTCGATCCAGTTGTCGAAGGCACTCGACTGACAAAAGTGCTGATGGACGGTGGTAGTGGGCTGAATTTGTTGTATGCAGACACGCTGAAAGGAATGGGCATTCCGATGTCCCGACTGAGCACCAGTAACATGAGCTTTCATGGAGTTATACCAGGGAAGAAAGCCGAGTCACTCGGCCAAATAGCTCTGGACGTGGTGTTTGGTGATTCGAAACATTTTTGCAAAGAGAAGTTGACGTTTGAGGTCGTGGATTTTCAGAGTGCATATCATGCCATTTTGGGGAGACCAGCTTATGCACGGTTCATGGCTCGACCATGTTACGTGTACCTCAAATTGAAGATGCCCGGCCCCAAAGGAGTGATCACTGTCACTGGTGATCGGAAAAAGGCAGAAGAGTGCTTTCAGAAAGGCTCAAAGATTGCTGATTCCCAGGTGACAGCGGTCGAGTTTGAAGAATACAAGCAAAATGCAGATCCGAGTGACTTGCTGCGATCCAAGAAACCTGCCACAGAGTCTGCATTCCAGTCGTCCGGTGAGACGAAGCCTGTTTACATTCACCCGACCGACCCCGATGCAGCTTCGACCCACATCTCCACAACACTCGACCCGAAATAGGAAGAAGCGCTCATCCAGTTCCTCCGTGAGAACTGGGACATTTTTGCATGGAAGCCCGCTGACATGCCAGGTGTTCCCAGGGGACTGGCTGAGCATCGCCTAAGAGTTGACTCATCTGCAAAACTAGTCAAAGAGCATCTTCGGCGGTCCGCCGTCCAGAAGAGAAAAGCCATTGGTGAGGAAGTGGCTCGACTGTTGGCGGCAGGATTTATCCGAGAGATATACCACTCCGAGTGGCTCGCTAATGTTGTCATGGTTCCTAAGAAGGACAAATCGCTCCGAATCTGCATTGATTTCAAGCACATCAACCGGGCCTGCCTGAAAGATCATTTTCCTCTCCCTCGCATAGATCAAATTGTTGACTCGACCGCGGGATGCGAGAGACTATCTTTTCTGGACGCCTACTCCAGGTACCACCAGATCCGTCTGTACGGACCCGACGAGGTAAAAACAGCTTTCATCACTCCATTCGGGTGCTTCTGCTATATCACCATGCCATTCGGCCTCAAGAATGCCGGAGCCACATTTATGCGAATGATTCAGAAGTGTCTTCTCACTCAAATCAGTCGGAATGTGGAAGCGTATATGGATGATATCGTCGTCAAGTCACGAAAAGGTTCCGACCTGCTCGCTGACCTCGCCGAAACATTTGCCAACCTCAGAAGGTATGATATCAAGCTCAATCCATCAAAGTGCACATTTGGAGTTCCTGGTGGCAAGTTACTCGGTTTTCTCGTTTTCGAGCGAGGAATCGACGCTAATCCAGAGAAGATCGGCACTATTCTCCGAATGAAACGCCCTGTGCGAGTGCACGATGTCCAGAAGCTTATTGGATGCTTGGCCGCATTAAGTCGATTCATCTCACGACTCGGTGAAAAGGCATTGCCTCTTTACCGACTGATGAAGAAGGCAGACAAGTTCGAGTGGACTCCAGAAGCTGATGCAGCGTTTGCCGAGCTAAAAGCTCTGCTCTCCACCCAGCCGGTGCTTGCTGCTCCAATCAGCAAAGAGCCTCTGTTGCTCTATATCGCAGCCACAGGACAAGTCATCAGTACTGTGCTTACGGTCGAACGGGAAGAAGAAGGAAAAGCTCTCAAAGTTCAGCGCCCAGTGTATTATTTGTCTGAAGTCTTGACTCCATCCAAGCAGAGATGTCCTCATTATCAGAAGCTTGTGAATGGAATATACATGACCACAAAGAAGGTTGCTCATTATTTCTCTGATCATTCCATCACAGTCGTCAGCGACGCTCCACTATCAGATATTTTGCACAACAGAGATGCAACTGGTCGAGTGGCTAAATGGGCGATTGAACTTCTTCCCCTTGATATCAAGTTTGAGGCAAAGAAAGCCATTAAGTCCCAGGCAATAGCAGATTTCCTCGCCGAGTGGATTGAACAGCAACAGCCGACTGAAGTTCACTCGGAGCATTGGACCATGTTCTTTGATGGCTCTAAGATGTTGAATGGTTCCGGTGCTGGGGTTGTCCTGGTTTCCCCCAGAGGAGATAAGCTCAGATATGTGCTCCAGATTCACTTTGATTCCTCCAATAATGAGGCAGAATATGAGGCCCTCTTATATGGGTTGCGCATGGCCATTTCACTCGGCGTCTGTTGCCTGATGGTTTATGGCGACTCGGATTTAGTGGTCAACCAAGTGATGAAGGAGTGGGACGTGAGAAGCCCATCCATGACTGGATACTGCAGTGCAGTGAGGAAGCTGGAAAAGAAGTTCGAGGGGTTGGAGCTCCATCATATACCCCGACTGAAAAATCAAGCAGCTGATGATCTAGCAAAGATAGGTTCCAAGAGAGAAGCCATTCCGAGTGGTGTGTTCTTGGAGCATATACACACTCCGTCAGTCAAAGAAGATCCTTTCACCGAAGAAGCTCCACAGCCCAAGAGTGCCACAGATCCGACTGAGGTTGAAGTCCCAGCGGTGGTCGACTTGATCATGGAGGTCTTGGTGGTCATTCCCGACTGGACAGTTCCATATATCGCGTATATCCTGAGAAAAGAGCTTCCGGAGGATGAGGAAGAGGCTCGACAGATCGTCCGTCGATCTAAGGCCTTTACCGTAATCAAAGGACAATTATACAGAGAAAGCGCGACTGGAGTTGGTCAGAAGTGCATAACACCAGAAGAAGGTCGACTCATCCTCAATGATATCCACTCGGGGACCTGTGGCCATCATGCGTCCTCTCAGACCATCGTGGCCAAAGCATACCGAGCCGGATTTTACTGGCCAAAGGCGAATGAGATGGCAAAGGAGATAGTGGATAAGTGTGAGGGATGTCAGTTCTACTCGAATATGTCGCACAAGCCTGCATCAGTCCTGAAGACAATTCCACTCATCTGGCCTTTTGCAGTATGGGGGTTGGACATGGTCGGTCCTTTGAGAACAGGGCGAAGTGGCTTCACGCATGTACTGGTGGCAGTCGACAAGTTCACCAAGTGGATCGAGGCTAAACCAATCAAGAACCTTGACGCCGGTGCTGCTGTTAGCTTCATCAGAGAACTAATATTCAGATATGGAGTCCCGCACAACATCATTACGGATAATGGGTCGAACTTTGACTCGGAGGAATTCAGAGATTTCTGTAACTCTCAAGGCACACGAGTCGACTATGCTTCAGTCGCTCATCCGCAGTCGAATGGACAAGCAGAGCGAGCCAATGGCCTGATTCTCAAAGGACTGAAACCCCGACCGATGCGTGATCTCAAGCATGCAGCTGGAGCTTGGGTCGACGAACTTCCCTCGGTGCTTTGGGGACTGAGGACCACACCTAATCGGTCGACCGGAAGAACTCCATTCTTCTTGGTCTACGGAGCTGAAGCAGTCTTGCCGAGTGATCTTCTCCACAATGCTCCTCGAGTTGAAATCTACAACGAAGCAGAAGCTGAACAAGCGCGGCAGGACGCAGTCGACCTTTTAGAGGAAGAAAGGGAGATGGCTCTGATCCGGTCGACCATCTACCAACAAGATTTGCGTCGTTTCCCCGCCAGAAATGTGAGAGGTCGAGCCTTCCAAGAAGGAGATTTAGTTCTCCGAGTGGATCAGAAGAAACAACACAAGCTTGCTCCTTCTTGGGAAGGACCCTTCATCGTCACCAAAGTTCTCCACAACGGGGCGTACCGTCTCTACAACGTCGAGCATAATATCGACGAGCCCCGAGCTTGGAACGCGGAACTACTCCGCCCATTTTACACTTAAGTTTTATCACTCGGATGAGTTGCAATAAAGTACTTCTGTAGTTCATGGACCTCAAAATAATAGTGTCATAGTTCCTCCATAATTTTTGTCACTTTTTATTTTGTCCAATAAAATTTCCCCTCAGTGGGTGACTTAGCCACGAACCCGTTTCGCCTAAGTTTGTAAAAATCCTCCGAGTGGTGAGTCAGACTCTCACTCGGAGGCTTAGCTACGAATCCGTTTCGCCTAAGATTAAATAAAATCCTACCGAGTGGTAAGCCAGACTTCCACTCGGAGGCTTAGCTGCAGCCCAGTGCTCGCCTAAGTTGTCAAAAATCCTACCGAGTGAAGAGCAAACCTCTCACTCGGGGGCTTAGCTGCAGCCCAGCGCTCGCCTAAGTTGTCAAAAATCCTACCGAGTGAAGAGCAAACCTCTCACTCGGGGGCTTAGCTGCAGCCCAGTGCTCGCCTAACTTATCAAAAATCCTACCGAGTGAAGAGCAAACCTCTCACTCAGAGGCTTAGCTGCAGTCCAAGTACTCGCCTAAGTTATGAAAATCCTACCGAGTGATAAGCCAGACTTCCACTCGGGGGCTTAGCTGTAGCCCAGTGCTCGCCTAAGTTATCAGAAATCCTACCGAGTGAAGAGCAAACCTCTCACTCGAGGGCTTAGCTGCAGTCCAAGTACTCGCCTAAGTTATCAAAAATCCTACCGAGTGAAGAGCAAACCTCTCACTCGGGGGCTTAGCTGCAGCCCAGTGCTCGCCTAAGTTATCAAAAATCCTACCGAGTGAAGAGCAAACCTCTCACTCGGGGGCTTAACTGCAGCCCAGTGCTCGCCTAAGTTGTCAAAAATCCTACCGAGTGAAGAGCAAACCTCCCACTCGAAGGCTTAGCTGCAGTCCAAGTACTCGCCTAAGTTATGAAAATCCTACCGAGTGATAAGCCAAACTTCCACTCGGAGGCTTAGCTGCAGCCCAGTGCTCGCCTAAGTTATCAAAAATCCTACCGAGTGAAGAGCAAACCTCTCACTCGGAGGCTTAGCTGCGGTCCAAGTGCTCGCCCAAGTTATCGAAATCCTACCGAGTGAAGGGCAAACCTCTCACTCGGGGGCTTAGCTGCAGCCCAGTGCTCGCCTAAGATATAAAAATCCTACCGAGTGAAGAGCAAACCTCTCACTCGGGGGCTTAGCTGCAGCCTAGTGCTCACCTAAGATATAAAAACCCTACCGAGTGAAGAGCAAACCTCTCACTCGGGGGCTTAGCTGCAGCCCAGCGCTCACCTAAGTGGACTAAGGAATAAGTCGATTGTAGTAAGCGCCCTGCTTTGAACTTGCAAAAGACATTTCGAGCCAAAAGCAATCATATTCAAACGACAAATTCAAGTTCGGATCGATACCTAAAGGAACCGAAAGTGCTCAGGCGCTAAGCCCGTTAAGGTTTATCGGTTACAACTCCACTCGGCATACCGAGGCAAATTTAAAGCATCGAGTTTAGAAGAAATTTTTTACCCCTCCTGTGGAGGGCTGGAAGGTGCAACAAACTCATCAAGATCAATTCCATCTGCGATCCGAGTGGCAGCCGCAAGGAAAGTTTCCATAAAGGACCTAAAGTCGTGTTTCTTGGTGTTGGCCACCCGGAGGGCCGCCAGCTTGTCTTCTCGCGCATCTTTGCAGTGGACTCGGGCCAGACACAGAGCAACATCTGCACCGCACCGAGCCGAGGATTTTTTCCACTCCTGCACTCGACCAGGGATCGTGTTCAAGCGAGCCATCAACGACTCGAGGTCATTCTGAAGAGTCTCCCCGGGCCAGAGCGTCGAGTCGATGCGAGATGTGGCGACCTTCAGCCTTGCAAGATAGTCCACGACAGCTGCAACACGGGACTCCAGTCGGAAAACATTCATGGCAGCTTCGTCGTCCATCGGAGAATTGACGGGGTCAAGGTTTGGTTCCAGCCGGCTAGTTTCTTCTTCAAAGTTTTGACAAAATTCTGCAAGGACGATCACCAAGTCAAGGCAATGGTCGAATGGAAAAACGACGGTTGGAAATGATCGCCGAGCATAGAGATTTACCTTCAAGCATAAGAAACAGCTTCTTGGCAAGACCATTCAGGAAGGCCTCCAGATCTTTTTTCTTCCCAAGAGCAGCTTTCAGATTGGCATTTTCTTGCTCAAGCTTGGCGACTGAAGCTAACTTCTCGTCAACAAGCTTGACCTTCTCAGCTAGTTCAAGGTCCTTCTTCCGTTGGGCCTCCCTCACCTTACCTGCAAGTTACAGCAAGATCAGATTTTGAAACAAATGAAGGGAAAAAGCAGTCGTCAAGGTCTCACCAAACATACCTTCGGTCTCCTCCTTTGCCTTCGTCGGTTTCTCCTGAACCAGCTTCAAATTCAGCTCGAGCTGAACGTGCTTATTTTCCAGCTCAGAATAGCGAGCCACAAGATCACAGGAGTTCTGCGAGGAACCAATCAACTAAATGTCAAATATAGTTCACTTCCGAGTGGAAAAGGAAAAATCATGCGTTTCTAAGACTACAGCCGAATTCAAGCATTCGACCGTAGTCTCGGGGACTACACCCAGTGGGTGCACTCAGCGTGCCCCCACTAATCCTGTTGAAAATAGAGTCGACCAGTCGACCTCAAAAAAAAGGGGAGATATATTCTTTAAGACTGTAATCGACTGCAAGCAGTCGACCACAGTCTCGGGGACTACACCCAGTGGGTGCACTCAGTGTGCCCCCACCGATTTGCGAAATCCAGTCGACATAGTCGAATGACGGAAAGATTGAAATTATAAAGCCTAAGGCCGACTGCCAGCAGTCGACCTTAGCCTTGGGGACTACACCCAGTGGGTGCACTCAGCGTGCCCCCACTAATCCTATTGAAGACAGAGTCGACCAGTCGACCGGTTTGCGAAATCCAGTCGCCATAGTCGAATGACAGAAAGATTGAAATTATAAAGCCTAAGGCCGACTGCCAGCAGTCGACCTTAGCCTTGGGGACTACACCCAGCGGGTGCACTCAGCGTGCCCCCGCTAACACGGAGTTTAAATCGACACACCCAGTGGGTGACTACTATAAATTCTGGAAAGGAAAAGTTTTTGGTAGCGTATCCTAGCAGAACAAACGGTGGTCGACTGACCTGAACATTGCTTTGGAGGGCAGAACTGACGTCGTAAGCTGCCTGGCTCGCATCCCGGATGGTCTTCAACTGCTCCATCATGATTCCTGCCTGGCGTATCGCCTCCTTCGCCGCGCCAGCTTGGTCCTCTGGGACGTGGTGCGTCGTGAAGAGGGAGGGCTGCGGGGCACTCGTCAGTGGATCTGCGAAGGACACGGTGTGTCGAGTGGTGTTCTCCTCCGCCGCGACCAGAGTCTCAGGCACCGTCACATCCTGGGTCGCCCTGCTGGCAGACGCCTTCCTTCTCATTCTGTGCTTCAGTGGTTCCTCATCTTCATCATCATCAGGGAGAGTGATAACAACATTGGATGAAGCTACAGAAAAGATTCAGAGTTAGAGATCATGAGTCAGTCGACTAAAAATGGCGTTAAGAGTATAGTACCTGGTTTCGAGGTTGCTGCGTCCTCCATCTCATGGTCATCAGCCCGGGCTGAGGTCTCAGAAGTAGCAGCACTGCAACTCCAAAGAATCAATCGACTAACTCCAGCGCCAACTAGAGACAAAGTTCACACAAAACAAGAAGACTTAAGCAACATGATTACCCTGATATGGTGGGGATGGACACCTTCATCTTCGGCAGATGCTTGGTCGGCTTCGACGGGGCCGCCCTGGGCTGCTTCGACGCCTTTTCAGTCGGCGCCGGAGAGGTGGTCCGAGGGCGCTTGGTCGACTGTGTAGCAGTCGCAACCCCTTCGCCGCGTTCGGTCGCAGGATCATGGACAAGTTTCGACCGCCTTTCCGAGCGCGGTGGTGCGACCTCCTCCTCCTCCTCCTCTTCCTCGTCCTCATCGTCATCATCATCATCGTCATCGTCAGCATCATCGGCCTCAGCGGCGTCCGAGTCCCACTCCTCCTCCTGGCTCTCACCCCCGCTCGCTTCTCCCTCCTCAGTCGGAGCCTGCGCTCCGTTGGGCATTGAGTACAGTTCAGTGAGGGCATGATGGACAACAAGACAAAGATCAGTCGACCGATCGGCAGAGAAAACAGAAATAAATACGACAAAAATACAATGGGAAGTGGAGCAGACATACCTTGTTTGGGTCACTGTGGCAGTCGAGTGGAGGAATCCTTCTGGCTCCGTGAGGGTTATCCTTGTTCCCAGTAACAGCGGCCATCCACCTTTCCAGAGTGGCATCATCGACTGTTTCTGGGTTGACCCGAGTCACGTCCTCAGTCCCACAGTACAACCACATGCAATGGCTCCGAAACTGAAGAGGCTGGATTCGGCGCCTAAGGAAAACTTCCAGGAGATCCATACCCGTCACTCCCTCCCGAACCAACTGAACTACTCGCTCCATCAGCATCTTCACGTCAGCTTTCTCCTCCGGAATCAACTTCAGAGAGGAGGGTTTGTTCACTCGGTCCATGGTAAATTGAGGAAGTCCACTCGACTGCCCCGGCGTCGACTCATCCTGGCAGTAGAACCAGGTCGACTGCCAGCCTCTGACCGACTCGGGAAACGTCATGGTTGGGAAGGTGCTCTTGTTCCTCACTTGGATCCCCAGGCCTCCACACATTTGGACCACTCGGGTTCTTTCGTCGCCTGGACTCGCCTTCTTCACAGTTTGAGAGCGACATGTGAATATGTGCTTGAACAAGCCCCAGTGCGGTCGACAGCCCAGAAAACTCTCGCACATGGACACAAACGCGGCAAGATAAGCGATAGAATTCGGGGTGAAGTGGTGGAGTTGCGCTCCAAAAAAGTTCAAGAAACCACGGAAGAAAATGCTCGGCGGCAAAGAGAATCCGCGGTCAACATGGGTAGCCAGAAGCACGCACTCACCCTCTTCCGGCTGGGGCTGCCACTCTTTCTCCGGAAGCCTCGCAGCTCCATGGGGGATCAGGCCCTCGTTGGCCATGTCGAGGAGATCCTTCTCCGTGATGGTCGACTGGATCCAATCTCCTTGGACCCAGCCTTTCGGCAGGCGGGATCTGGACGAAGACCCACCACAGCTGGTGGATCTCCCCTTCGCCTTCTCCGTCGCCGACGCCTTCTTCGCGCGCTCCAGCGCCGCCGTCTTCTCCTTGACCATGGCTTCCGGCGGGGCGCGTGAGGAGAAGTGGTGCGGAGGCGAGAGCGAGCGCGTTGGGCGGAGACGAAGGAGGCAGAGAGAGAGAATGCTGAGGCACTGTTCAAAAAACCCTCACCGGGCGCATTTATAAGATCCCTTCCGAGTGGATGACAGGTGGACCCGGCAGATCTAATCATATCCTGGAACTGTTACGCGGGCGGGATACGTGGCAAAGAAAGCGGCGCGGGGATCGAGGCGTCTATGTCCCGTCCCATCCGAACGCCGCGGACCGCTCCGCTTCACGCGTTTCCCCAAATTTCGCATCCCGCGGAATCCGCGAACGGCAGATCAGTCTGTCAGGCGCGGGATTTCCCGCGATCCGTCGCTCGGAAATCGACGAAGCCCGAAAGATCACTCGACGAAAGAAAAGAATGGATCGAGTCGACTGAAGACAAGTTGCTCACTATCAACGAAGAGATTCTCCGGTTCAGAACAACGCACGACCAGTGTGCAAAGGTTAATCGGAAATAGCATCAACTCCTCCGTCATTCAAAGCCTCAATCCATTCGGGGGCTAATGATGGAGTCATGTACCTAGGGTAGGGTCACAGACCTGATCTAAGTACCCTGCCCAAGGACACCCTTAGAAGAGGTCACCTTCCAGTCGACCAACGAGGGATTCACTCGACTGACTTGAAGGACTCGACCACGAAGACTCACTCGACTACCAGGAGGTCAAAAGGCACTCTGCACTGCAACGGCCTGTAGTTAAGTAGACTTTATGATAGTTAAGACACTTTATGTGGGACGTTACCAGTAATGCCCCAGACTAAATACACCTTAAACCCTTCATTACGTGGGCTGGCTGGGGTCCTGGCGCACTCTATATAAGCCACCCCCCTCCACAGGCAGAAAGGTTGGGGCATCCTGTAATTCATATACACATATTCCACTCGACCGCCTCCGGGCTCCGAGACGTAGGGCTTTTACTTCCTCCGAGAAGGGCCTGAACTCGTACATCTCTTGTGTTACAACCTCTCCATAGCTAGGACCTTGCCTCTCCATACCTACCCCCCACTCTATTGTCAGACTTAGAACCACGACAGTAGAGTCCCACCCGGACACGGGACGAAGTCTTCTATATTGTATCTTCATAGTCCAACAGTCCGGCATAAGCATATAGTCTGGCTGTCCAAGGACCCCTTAATCCAGGACTCCCTTGGCTTCCACTGCTTGTTATCTCATTAACCGTTCACCATCTATTGCTCTTAATAAAAAAACTCCAATTGAGGTATGGTCTAGTTCACCTGCTGATTATTCATAGTTGAGAGTTTTTGGGTGCACTGCTTATGCTCATGTTGATAATGGAAAGTTGGAGCCTAGGGCTGTTAAGTGCATCTTTCTTGGTTATAAATCTGGTGTTAAAGGTTTTAAATTGTGGAATCTTGAAACCCAGAAGGTGGTTATTAGCAGAAATGTTATCTTTAATGAATCTGCTATGTTACATGATGTTCCATCTACTAATGTTCCTATTGGGAGTGAACAGCAGCCTACTATTCAGCAGTCTACTGTTCAGGTGGAGCATGTTATTGAAATAGGTGATACATCTGGTAATAAAATTGTTGATGCACATGATGAACCCGTCATTGATGATGAGCATGTCACTCCCACTCCAAATCAGCCTATTGTTCCACCCAGTTGGAATCTTGCACGTGACAGTGTTAGACGGGGTATTAATAAACCTGACAGGTTAATTGAAGAGTGCAATATTGTTTCCTTTGCTTTATCTCTGTTTGCAGAAGAAATTGAAGGTAATGCCGAGCCTTCTTCATATTCCGAGGCTATTATTTCTGGTGATAGTAATAAGTGGATGACTGATGACCCACAAGTATAGGGGATCTATCGTAGTCCTTTCGATAAGTAAGAGTGTCGAACCCAACGAGGAGCAGAAGGAAATGATAAGCGGTTTTCAGCAAGGTATTCTCTGCAAGTACTGAAATAAGTGGTAACAGATAGTTTTGTGATAAGATAAATGGTAACAAGAAACAAGTAACAAAAGTAAATAAAGTGCAGCAAGGTGGCCCAATCCTTTTTGTAGCAAAGGACAAGCCTGGACAAACTCTTATAATAGGAAAAGTGCTCCCGAGGACACATGGGAATATCATCAAGCTAGTTTTCATCATGCTCATATGATTCGCGTTCGGTACTTTGATAATTTGATATGTGGGTGGACCAGTGCTTGGGTACTGCCCTTACTTGGACAAGCATCCCACTTATGATTAACCTCTATTGCAAGCATCCGCAACTACAACAAAAGTATTAAGGTAAACCTAACCATAGCATGAAACATATGGATCCAAATCAGCCCCTTACGAAGCAACGCATAAACTAGGGTTTAAGCTTCTGTCACTCTAGCAACCCATCATCTACTTATTACTTCCCAATGCCTTCCTCTAGGCCCAAATAATGGTGAAGTGTTATGTAGTCGACGTTCACATAACACCACTAGAGGTTAGACAACATACATCTTATCAAAATATTGAACAAATACCAAATTCACATGACTACTAATAGCAAGACTTCTCCCTTGTCCTCAGGAACAAACGTAACTACTCACAAAGCATATTCATGTTCATAATCAGAGGGGATATAATGTGCATAAAGGATCTGAACATATGATCTTCCACCAAATAAACCAACTATCATCATCTACAAGGAGTAATCAACACTACTAGCAACCTACTAGCACCAATCCCGGACTTGGAGACAAGAATTGGATACAAGAGATGAACTAGGGTTTGGAGATGAGATGGTGCTGGTGAAGATGTTCATGGAGATTGCCCTCTCCCGATGAGAGGAGCGTTGGTGATGACGATGGTGATGATTTCCCCCTCCCGGAGGGAAGTGTCCCCGGCAGAACAGCTCTGTCGGAGCCCTAGATTGGTTCCGCCAAGGTTCTGCCTCGTGGCGGCGGAGTCTCGTCCCGAAAGGTTGCTTCTTATTTTTTTCTCACCGAAAGACTTCATATAGGAGAAGATGGGCATCGGAGAGCCACCAGGGGGCCCACAAGGTAGGAGGGCACGCCCAGGGGGGAGGGGCGCGCCCCCGACCCTCGTGAGCAGGGTGTGGGCCCCCTGGCCTTCATCTTTGGCGACGATTTTTCTTTATTTATTTTAAGATATTCCGTGGAGTTTCAGGACTTTTGGAGTTGCGCATAATAGGTCTCCAGTATTTGCTCCTTTTCCAGCCAGAATTCCAGCTGCCGGCATTCCCCCTCTTCATGGTAAACCTTGTAAAATAAGAGAGAATAGCCCTAAGTATTGTGACATATCGTGAAATAACAGCCCATAATGCGATAAATATCGATATAAAAGCATGATGCAAAATGGACGTATCAACTCCCCCAAGCTTAGACATCGCTTGTCCTCAAGCGAAAAGCCGATAACAATAAATATGTCCTCATGTTTAGAAGTAGAGGCGTCGATAAAAATAAAATACGGACATGAAGGCATCATGATTATTTTCATAACAGCAACATATATAGATTTGTCATATGATTACTTATGTTCAAGTGATGATCTTTTCAGAAAGCCAAAGTATGAATCATAAACCTTATTGAGCACCAACAATTTATACCCTTAGTCATTGAAGCAATTGCAATTTATCATAACATCGGAAAGAGTCTACGTCAGAGCTTAAAAGCAAGTCCACATACTCAACTATCACTTAGTCCTTCATAATTGCTAACACTCACGCTATACTTGTGGTTACAGAGTTTTAATCGGACACAGAGAAAGATAGGGGCTTATAGTTTTGCCCCACAACCTTTTACCTCAAGGGTAATGTCAACAATAATAATTCACGCTCCCCCACATCCAATTAGATATATGTATCATGTTCTTTCCAAGATGCTGAGCTTGCCAAAGGATAAAATGAAAAAGGAAAGGTGAAGATCACCGTGACTCTTGCATAAGGTAGAGGATAATAATTAAAGATAGGCCCTTTGCAGAGGGAAGCAGAGGTTGCCATGCGCTTTTATGGTTGGATGCAAAAAATCTTAATGCAAAAGAACATCACTTTATATTGCCCCTTGTATGTGAACCTTTATTATGCAGTCCGTCGCTTTTATTGCGTCCATAACAAGTTCGTACAAAGCTTATTTCTCTGCACTAATAAGTCATGCATATTTAAAGAGCAATTTTTATTGCTTGCACCGATGACAACTTACTTGAAGGATCTTACTCAATCCATAGGTACATATGGTGGACTCTCATGGCTAAATTGGTTTAAGGGTATTTGGAAGCACAAGTAGTATCTCTACTTGGTGCTGAGAATTTGGCTAGCATGAGGGGGAAAGGCAAGCTCAACACGGTAGAGGATCCATGACAACATACTTTATCTCGGATGTAAGAAAACATAACTCATTATGTTGTCTTCCTTGTCTAACCTCAACTCTTTAGCATGTCATATTTTAATGAGTGCTCCCAATCATAAAAGATGTCAATGATAATATATCTATATGTAAAACCTCTCTTTCCTTATTACTTCCTATTAATTGCAACAATAACCAAAGCTATATTTGCCAACTCCCAACAACTTTTAATCATCATACTCTTTCTATGTAAAGTCATTACTTTCAACAAGATCAATATGAACTCTTTGATTCTATTTATTCTTTTCTTTATTCACCCAAGATCATGGCAAAGTAATCAAGCCCTTGACTCAACACTAATCTTTATTATATATAGCTCACGGACTCGATTGCATAGAGGGATCATAAAGCAAAACTCAAAACTAGATCGTGCCATGACTTTATTCTACTAAATCAAGATACTACTAATAGGATCGAACTAAGAAAAGCGGTAAAGATAGGAGTTGTGATGGTGATACGATACTGGGGCACCTCCCCCAAGCTTGGCAGTTGCCAAGGGGAGTGCCCATACCCATGTGATTATGTCTCCTTCTTTGTTGTTGGTGGTGGAGGTGTTGTTGATGATGCAAGCTTGTTGTCCACCTTCCATGGCATAGGCTCACCCTCATAGAAGGATGATCGAGTCTCCGGAATCCTCCGATCTGCAACTGAAACAGCTCGGAACAAAAACAGAGGATATTTGCGTGATACGGTCGTCAAAACCTTCTAGAGAATACATAATGAATTTTTACCGACCAAAATACGTATCGTGTAAGAAAATGGAGTCCGGAGGGCACACGAGGTGCTCATGAGGTAGGGGGCGCGCCCAGGGGGGTAGGGCGTGCCCTCCACCCTCGTGGAGGCCTCGTGTCCTCCCCGGACTGCTACTTATTTTTCTATTTTTCTAAATATTCCAAAACGGAAAAATATTGCTTTAAAAATTGTTTTGGGGTCGGTTTACTTACCGTACCACATACCTAGTCCTTTTCGGAGTCTGGAACGCTCTGGAAAGTGTCCCTTATGTATTCCTCCGGGGTTACGGTTTCAATAATATTGGTTTCAATATTTATGGGATTACCTGAGATATAATGTTTGATTCTTTGACCGTTTACCACCTTCAGATTTGTGCCCGCGAAGTTGTTGATTTTTATGGCACCGGAACGATAGACCTCCTCGATAATGTAAGGACCTTCCCATTTGGAGAGAAGTTTTCCTGCAAAAAATCTTAAACAAGAGTTGTATAGTAATACATAATCACCTACATTAAACTCATGCTTTTGTATCCTTTTGTCATGCCACCTTTTAACTTTTTCTTTAAACAGCTTGGCATTTTCATAAGCTTGGGTTCTCCATTCATCAAGTGAGCTAATATCAAACAACCTCTTCTCACCGGCAAGTTTGAAGTCATAATTGAGCTCTTTGATAGCCCAATATGCCTTATGTTCTAGTTCAAGAGGTAAATGGCATGCTTTTCCATAAACCATTTTATACGGAGACATACCCATAGGATATTTGTACGCAGTTCTATAGGCCCATAATGCATCATTCCGTTTTTTGGACTAATTCTTTCTAGACCTATTGACAGTCTTTTGCAAAATTAATTTGAGCTCTCTATTGCTCAATTCTACCTGACCACTAGACTGCGGGTGATAAGGAGATGCAATTCTATGATTAACATCGTATTTAGCAAGCATCTTACGGAAAGCACCATGAATAAAGTGTGAACCACCATCAGTCATTAAGTATCTAGGGACTCCAAACCTCGGAAAAATAACTTCCTTAAGCATCTTAATAGAAGTGTTATGATCAGCACTACTAGTTGGAATAGCTTCTACCCACTTAGTAACGTAATCAACAACAACTAAAATATGTGTATATCCCTTAGAGGCAGGAAAAGGTCCCATATAATCAAAGCCCCAAACATCAAATGGTTCGATAACAAGTGAATAATTCATAGGCATTTCTTGACGTCTACTGATATTACCAATTCTTTGACATTCATCGCAAGATAAAACAAACTTACGGGCATCCTTGAAGAGAGTAGGCCAATAAAAACCAGATTGCAATACCTTATGTGTAGTTCTATCTCCAGCGTGGTGTCCTCCATAAGCTTCGGAGTGACACTTACGTAGGATCTGTTCCTGTTCATGCTCAGGTACACAACGTCTAATAACACCATCTACTCCTTCTTTATAAAGATGTGGGTCATCCCAAAAGTAATGCCTTAAATCATAAAAGAACTTTTTCTTTTGTTGGTATGTGAAGCTAGGTGGTATAAATTTAGCAACAATATAATTAGCATAATAAGCATACCACGGAGTGCTACGAGAAGTACTTATGACATTTAATTGCTCATCAGGAAAGCTATCATCAATAGGTAGTGGGTTATCAAGAACATTCTCTAACCTAGATAAGTTATCTGCAACGGGGTTCTCAGCTCCTTTTCTATCAACAATATGTAAATCAAATTCTTGAAGCAAGAGAACCCATCTAATGAGTCTAGGTTTTGCATCTTTCTTTTCCATAAGATATTTAATAGCAGCATGATCTGTATGAATAGTTACTCTAGAATCAACAATATAGGGTCTGAATTTATCACAAGCAAATACGACCGCTAAAAGTTCCTTTTCGATAGTAGCATAATTTCTTTGAGCATTGTCTAGAGTCTTACTAGCATAATGGATAACATTTAATTTATTATCAACTCTTTGCCCTAGAACAGCACCTACAGCATAATCACTAGCATCACACATAATTTCAAAGGGTAAATTCCAATCAGGTGGCTGAACAATAGGTGCAGAGACTAATGCTTTCTTAAGTATTTCAAATGCTTCTACACAATCATCATCAAAGACAAATGGTACATCTTTTTGTAATAAATTAGTCAGAGGACGAGAGATTTTTGAGAAGTCCTTAATGAACCTCCTATAAAATCCAGCGCGACCAAGGAAACTTCTTATACCTTTGATGTCCTTGGGACATGGCATCTTTTCAATAGCATCAACCTTGGCTTTATCAACTTCAATACCTCTTTCAAAAACTTTGTGCCCCAAGACTATACCTTCATTAACCATAAAGTGGCACTTTTCCCAATTCAAGACAAGATTAGTTTCTTCACATCTCTGCAAAACTCGATCAAGATTGCTCAAGCAATCGTCAAAAGAGGAACCATAGACGGAAAAGTCATCCATGAAAACCTCATAAATCTTTTCACAAAAGTCAGAGAATATAGCCATCATGCATCTTTGAAAGGTAGCAGGTGCATTGCATAAACCAAAAGGCATACGTCTATAAGCAAAAGTACCAAAAGGGCATGTAAAAGTAGTCTTTGATTGATCTTTAGTCGACACAGGTATTTGAGAAAAAACGGAATAACCATCTAGAAAGCAATAGTGTGTATGTTTGCATAATCTTTCTAGCATTTGATCAATAAAAGGCAAGGGGTAATGATCTTTCTTAGTAGCTTTATTTAATTTGCGGAAATCAAATACCATCCTATAACCTGTGATAATTCTTTGCAGGATCAATTCATCTTTCTCATTAGGGACAACAGTAATACCTCCCTTCTTAGGGACACAATGGACAGGACTTACCCACTGACTATCAGCAACGGGATAAATTATACCTGCCTCTAGAAGCTTGAGTATTTCCTTTCTTACCACTTCTTTCATTTTAGGATTCAAACGTCGTTGAGGATCACAAACTGGTTTGGCATCAGCTTCCAAATTTATTTTATGTTGACATAGAGTGGGACTGATGCCCTTAAGATCATCCAGAGTATATCCAATAGCGGCACGGTGCTTTTTCAGAGTTTTCAATAATCTTTCTTCTTCATGCTCTGAAAGGTTAGCACTAATAATAACAGAATATATTTTCTTTTCATCAAGATAAACATACTTAAGATTATCAGGCAACGGTTTAAGCTCAAACACGGGATCACCCTTGGGTGGAGGAGGATCCCCTAGGATTTCAATAGGCAAATTATGTTTCAGAATAGGTTCTTATTTAAAGAATACTTCATCTATTTCCCTTCTTTCATTCATGAACATCTCATTTTCATGGTCTAGCAAATAATGTTCTAAAGGATCACTAGGAGGTACAGCAATAGAAGCAAGACCAATAATTTCATCCTTACTAGGCAATTCTTCCTCACGATGTTGTTTACTAAATTTAGAGAAATTAAACTCATGGACCATATCGTCCAAGCCAACAGTAACAACATTCTTTTTGCAATCAATCGTAGCATTAACGGTACGCAAGAAGGGTCTACCAAATATAATGGGACAAAAGCTATCTAGTGGAGAACCAAGAACAAGAAAATCAGCGGGATATTTGGTTTTCCCACACAAGACTTCAACATCTCTAACAATTCCCATTGGAGATATAGTATCTCTATTTGCTAGTTTAATTGTAACATCAATATCTTCTAACTCAGCAGGTGCAATCTCATGCATAATTTCTTTGTATAAGTCAATGGGTATAACACTAGCACTAGCACCCATATCACATAAGCCATGATAACAATGATCTCCTATTTTAACGGAAATAACAGGCACGCCTACCACAGGTCTATGTTTATCTCTATCACAGGGTTTAACAATTCTAGCAGTTTCACCAGGGAATTCAATGACATGCCCATCAATATTATCGGACAAGAGATCTTTAAAAATAGCAATATTAGGTTCTACTTTGACTTGCTTAGGAGGTGTATAAGTTCTAGTATTGCTTTTACGAACAACAGTTGAAGCTTTAGCATGATCCTTTACTCTAGCAGGGAAAGGTGGTTTCTCAACATAAGAGGTGGGAACAATAGGATCATTATAAGTGATAGTCTCTTCTTCAACTTTAATAGGTGCAGCTACTTTTACTTCTATGGGAGGATGATATTTAAACCACTTCTCAGGGAGATCAACATAAGTAGCAAAAGATTCACAGAAAGAAGCTACTATCTCAGAGTCAAGTCCATATTTAGTGCTAAACTTGCGGAAAATATCGGTATCCATAAAAGATTTAACACAATCAAACTTAGGTTTCATACCTAACTCCTTACCTTCGTCGAGGTCCCAATCTTCAGAGTTGCGTTTAATTCTATCCAATAAATTACATCCAAATTCAATAGACTTCATCATAAAAGAGCCAGCACAAGAAGTATCGAGCATATTGTGATTATTTTCAGGAAGTCGAGCATAAAAATTCTGGAGAATTGTCAATTTTGAGAACTCATGATTGGGGCATGAATATAACATTGATTTAAGCCTCCCCCAAGCTTGAGCAATGCTTTCTCCTTCGTGAGGCCAAAAATTATATATATAATTGCGATCACGATGAACAAGATGCATAGGGTAATACTTTTGATGAAATTCCAATTTCACTCTTTTATAGTTCCATGATCTCGTATCATCACATAGCCTATACCATGTCGATGCGTCTCCCTCCAAAGATAAAGGGAAAGCCTTCTTCTTAACAGCATCATCGGGTATACCTGCAAGCTTAAATAATCCACAAATATCATCCAAATAGCGTAGATGCTCGTCAGGATGCTTTGTTCCATTTCCTGTATAAGTATTAGCCAGCAGTTTTTCCATAATACCCGAAGGAAATTCAAAAGGAGTTTCATTTTCAATAGGTTCAGTAGGTTGAGGAGCAACTCTTTGCTCTACTGTACGGGGTGAAGATACCCCAAACAAGCCCCTCGGAGATTCACTTTCCATAGTAACAAGTGACAGAAAATTTCAGCACACTATATAAATTTTTCCTTACCAAATTCCACTTACCAAAGGCGCTACACTCCATGGCAACGGCGCCAGAAAAGAGTCTTGATGACCCACAACTATAGGGGATCTATCGTAGTCCTTTCGATAAGTAAGAGTGTCGAACCCAACGAGGAGCAGAAGGAAATGATAAGCGGTTTTCAGCAAGGTATTCTCTGCAAGTACTGAAATAAGTGGTAACAGATAGTTTTGTGATAAGATAAATGGTAACAAGCAACAAGTAACAAAAGTAAATAAAGTGCAGCAAGGTGACCCAATAATTTTTGTAGCAAAGGACAAGCCTGGACAAACTCTTATAATAGGAAAAGCGCTCCCGAGGACACATGGGAATATCATCAAGCTAGTTTTCATCATGCTCATATGATTCGCGTTCGGTACTTTGATAATTTGATATGTGGGTGGACCGGTGCTTGGGTACTGCCCTTACTTGGACAAGCATCCCACTTATGATTAACCTCTATTGCAAGCATCCGCAACTACAACAAAAGTATTAAGGTAAACCTAACCATAGCATGAAACATATGGATCCAAATCAGCCCCTTACGAAGCAACGCATAAACTAGGGTTTAAGCTTCTGTCACTCTAGCAACCCATCATCTACTTATTACTTCCCAATGCCTTCCTCTAGGCCCAAATAATGGTGAAGTGTTATGTAGTCGACGTTCACATAACACCACTAGAGGTTAGACAACATACATCTTATCAAAATATCGAACGAATACCAAATTCACATGACTACTAATAGCAAGACTTCTCCCTTGTCCTCAGGAACAAACGTAACTACTCACAAAGCATATTCATGTTCATAATCAGAGGGGATATAATGTGCATAAAGGATCTGAACATATGATATTCCACCAAATAAACCAACTAGCATCAACTACAAGGAGTAATCAACACTACTAGCAACCTACTAGCACCAATCCCGGACTTGGAGACAAGAATTGGATACAAGAGATGAACTAGGGTTTGGAGATGAGATGGTGTTGTTGAAGATGTTGATGGAGATTGCCCTCTCCCGATGAGAGGAGCGTTGGTGATGACGATGGTGATGATTTCCCCCTCCCGGAGGGAAGTGTCCCCGGCAGAACAGCTCTGCCGGAGCCCTAGATTGGTTCCGCCTCGTGGCGGCGGAGTCTTGTCCCGAAAAGTTGCTTCTTATTTTTTTCTCATCGAAAGACTTCATATAGGAGAAGATGGGCATCGGAGAGCCACCAGGGGGCCCACGAGGTAGGGGGCGCGCCCAGGGGGAGGGGCGCGCCCCCCACCCTCGTGAGCAAGGTGTGGGCCCCCTGGCCTTCATCTTTGGCGATGATTTTTCTTTATTTATTTTAAGATATTCCGTGGAGTTTCAGGACTTTTGGAGTTGCTCAGAATAGGTCTCCAATATTTTCTCCTTTTCCAGCCAGAATTCCAGCTGCCGGCATTCCCCCTCTTCATGGTAAACCTTGTAAAATAAGAGAGAATAGCCCTAAGTATTGTGACATATCGTGAAATAACAGCCCATAATGCGATAAATATTGATATAAAAGCATGATGCAAAATGGACGTATCAATGACCGCTATGCATGATGAGATGGAATCACTTGAAAAGAATGGCACTTGGGATTTAGTAAAATTGCCTAGAGAGAAGAAACCTATTCGTTGCAAGTGGGTTTTCAAGAGGAAAGAAGGTGTTTCTCCTAATGATGATACAAGATATAAAGCAAGGTTAGTTGCTAAAGGTTATAGCCAGATTCTAGGTATTGACTATAATGAAGTCTTTTCTCATGTTGTGAAGCATAGCTCTATTCGCACTTTACTCAGTATTGTTGCCATGCACGCTTTTGAGCTTGAACAATTGGATGTTAAAACTGCATTTTTACATGGAGAATTAGAAGAGGATATTTATATGGAACAACCTGAAGGTTTTGTTATTCCTGGAAAAGAAAAGCTTGTCTGCAAGTTAAAGAAATCTCTTTATGGATTGAAGCAATCCCCTAGACAGTGGTACAAGAGATTTGACACCTTTATGCTCTCTTAAGGTTTCAAAAGGTCTAATTATGATAGTTGTGTTTATTTGAAAACTGTCAATGGTTCAACTATTTATTTGCTCCTTTATGTTGATGATATACTTATTGCTGCAAAGAGTATGTCAGAGATTAATGAACTAAAGAAGCAATTGAGTAATGAATTTGAGATGAAGGATTTGGGTGCAACAAAGAAAATTCTTGGCATGGAAATATCCAGAGATAGACCATCTGGAAAAGTATATCTAAGTCAGAAGGGATATATTGATAAAGTTCTTCGTCGTTTTAATATGCATAATGCCAAGCCGGTGAGTACACCGTTAGCTATACACTTTAAATTGTCATCAACTTTATGTCCTAAGTCAGATGCAGATATTGAGTACATGTCTAGAGTTCCTTATTCAAGTGCAGTTGGTTCACTTATGTATGTCATGGTTTGTTCTCGTCCGGATTTATCTTTTGCATTGAGTGTTGTCAGTAGATACATGGCTAATCCTGGAAAAGAGCATTGGAAAACTGTTCAGTGGATTTTCAGATACCTGTGAGGTACTTCTAATGCTTATTTACGGTTTGGGAAAACTGGAGATGGACTTGTTGGTTTTGTTGATTCTGATTTTGTTGGTGATTTTGATACGAGAAGATCACTCACAGGTTATGTTTTCATCATTGATGGTTGTGCTGTGAGTTGGAGAGCAACTTTGCAGTCTATTGTGGCTTGTTCCACTACTGATGCCGAGTATATGGCTATTTCTGAGGCATGCAAAGAAGCTATCTGGTTGAAAGGTTTATATACTGAGCTTTCTGGAGATTCATCTTGCCATACCATATTTAGTGACAGTCAAAGTGCTATATATCTTACCAAGAATCCAATGTACCATGAGAGAACAAAGCACATTGATGTCAGATATCACTATATTCGAGATGTTGCTGAAGGTGATTTGAAGGTATGCAAGATAAGTACTCATGATAATCCTGCTGATATGATGACAAAGCCAGTTCCGACCAATAAATTTGAGCTTTGCTCAGGCTTAGTTGGTATTTCTCACTAGTCCCATGGACTTTGACACACAAGGTGTTTATGCCGATTTGGACGGAGTTATTTAATTTTTTCGACTACTTGAGGGAATTTGGATCAAGGTGGAGATTGTTAAATTGTGATCCAAATTCTACCGTATTGGACTAGACGTAGTACATACGGTGTGGGCCTTTGCGTTGGTAACGACGCGTACGAGTACAACTCGTTTACTTGTCATTCAAGGACTCTCATGTATTGCCCTCATATATACCCCATGTAGTCGCACCTCAGACGGGTTGTCGTCTCATGCTTGTAATACTCCTCCATCATAGTGATTGCGCCTTCGTGCGTCCATGGTTTTCTCCCACAAGGGTTTTCACGTAAAAATCTATGTGCTCTCGTGTCTCATTTTTCTCGTTATTATCTAACAAGATTCACCTTATTCTAGGATCGGCTTTGTAAGAGGGCCACCTCATCGTCTTGTATCTTTCGGTTATGTGCTTGGTTCGGTTGTTGCTTTATATATAAAGCGGGTCGAAAGCCTGTTTTGAAAAAGATGATGGTGGACTCGTGATTGTGTTGCATGGTTTCTAGCAGGTTTGGTTCTTCTACCAAGACGAAACTAAATTGGAGAGAAGCGAGAACACCGCTGGCCACATTGAGATGTGTTGCATGGTTGCTAGGTTTCGTTCTTCTACTAAGGCGAAACTAAATTGGAGCAACTTAAAGATTGAACCAATGGCATGATATGCAGGCCGCTTAAATTAGACAATGGAGCGATAAAATAAAATAAAACATGCTCCGCAAAATAAAGTGTACTACTCCCTTTGTTCTCAAATATAAATCTTTCTAGATATTCCAACAAGTGACTACTACATACGAAGCAAAATGAATGAATCTACACTTTAAAATATGTCTACATACATTCGTATGTTGTTGTTCATTTGAAAGGTCTAAAAAGACTTATATTTAGGAACGGAGAGAGTAGTACTTAGGGCGGAACTGGCCACGAGAGATCCATATATCCATCGCACCTGGAAACTTAGGCGTGCAGCCATGCATTGTGCATGCACCTGAACGTGCCGGCCGGCGCGTCAGGTCCGACTCTGCAGCGCCGTGAACTTGAGAAAGGGAAGGGACTCCACGGCTCGACGGTTTGCGTGGGTAGCCTGATACTACTCACATGGGGAGGATATAAAGTGTCCAGACTACGTACGTGTGTATGCTTGCTGCTGAGTCAAATGGGGGGTTGAGCGGTCATGGCGAGACGACGATGAACGATTAAGTCGTTAGAGTATCTCCAGCCGTTTGCCCCCCCTCCCTTCTCAGGGCATCGAAAAAGAGCGGCCTGAGGGTGAACCAGCGCTAGATTGATCCCTGGGGTTCGTTTCTCTCTGGCCACGCCCCCGGGTGCCGCCCCTAAGGCGCCTCATATTCAAACTCGATCGTTTCCGTTCGAAAAAAAAGCCACAATCCGGCGATCATCGCAATAGTTCGGCAATTCGGTGCCACAGTTCGGCGATCAAATGAAAGGATACGTAGTAGTTCGGCGCACAAAAAAGGAAAGATGCGGAAGGAATGCATCAAACGTCGAGCTCAACCTCCGGTGTCGTCGTCGACATACGCGGGCTGGGAGGAGTTGGCACGGCTTCCGGACTGGTCGGCGCGGCTTCTGTGTTGCTGGGCGTCGCGGAGGCATCATCAGTGGGGCTGGGCGTCGCAGAGGCATCGTCAGTCGGGCTGGGCGGTGACGTCGGCGACGGCGTTGGCGTCGCCGTATCTGGTTCAGGATGAGGCCTCGCTCCGCCAAGAACCACGCCTTGAGCTTCTTGTCGCCGCTCTGGAGCATATCGGCGCCGCCCATCAAGAAATCCAGGTCGTTGTTCCTCTTCTTCGCGGTGACGTTGGACCAGAGCAAGTCAAGTTTGACAGCGTTGTTCATCATCAAAGCAGCCCACCTCGCCTCAGTGTTCTCTTCTCGCTGGGCGGCCCTGGTCTTGGCATCGGCGAGGCAGTGCTCAATGGACTCTTGCACGCGTGCGGCAGCCGACTCGGCGTGTTTCGCCTTCTTGGCCCCTTTGTTGCCGTTCGGGCGCCCGTCAGCCGCGCCCGGGTCGGCGCATCTGGCTTGTACGTCTCCTTGGCCTTGGCGAGGGTGCCCCGGACAGCCGCCCACTTCTCGCACTTGTCAATCCGCTTGAAGACGTGGAGGTACTTGAACTCTAGGTCGTTGTTGTCATCGCGAAACATGCGAACATGCATAGCAGCTGCGCCGAGGAAAGAACATCAGTCGGCGCTAGCGCGCGCACGGGCGTGCACACGACGAAAGCAATAGTGAGAACGACGTGCTATACATGATCCTCGACGCTGGTGCCGCTCTCCGGGCGAGCCGCGACCTCCTCGACGATCCCATGCCATTTGTTGCACGCCGTTTGGATGAGCCCACAATGGTTCGCCATCGCCTTTGACCCACGCTTCATGTGGACGCCTTTGAAGTAGGGGTCGACGAGCTTGCGCTTGTCGAACTCGGCCTTGATGTAGGCCCAATACGTCTCGATGTTCTGGTTCGTGCCGGTGACCGGGTCGAGGCAGACGACCTTCCATGCTTCGGCGAGGCACTCCTCTTCCTTGAACGCCCACTTGATGCGCGGCTCGCCGGTCTTGGCCGCCTTCTTCTTCTTCTTCTTGCCTTTCCTCGTCGACGCCGGCTCCTCCTCCTCTTCTTCCTTCTCCTCTGGCTCTTCCTCGCCGTAGTCGAGCTTGTCGTCCATGTCGTCGACATCAATCGAGCCGTCTTGGAAAATGAACCCGGGGAAGCGGCGACGGTAGCCGAGCCGGCTGCGATGATGTCTTCCATGTCGACCTCCGTCGCGTCGGCATCGCCAAGATGCGATGAGGAGGAGGCGCGATCGACCTCGCGCTGATAAGCCTCGGTGAGGCGTCTCATAGTGGCTAACCTCTTTCCACTCTCGATGAGTGCGATGCGGAAGGCTTCCAACGTCTCGGCGTTGGCGTCGCCCGCGATGGGCACAGACAGGTCCCGCATCATCGCCTGTAGCGGGTCTTGGGCGTCTGCGCCGGAGGCTCCGCCGTGGCTGATGACAAGCACCTCGGTGATGGTGCTGCCACCACTGTCCGCACGAGGGAGCGGGTCGTCGATGACCACCACGTTGGTGGGAAGGCGTCGAGCGATGCCGTGTCGGAGTCGACAAGCATCGGGTCGGTGGAGCCGATCGACTCCAGGTCGGAGGCTGGCTCGTTGGCGATGTCGAGCTTGTCAAGGAGGTCGATGAGGCAGCTCTCGGAGCTGGCTGCGCCCACGCCTGGCGTGGGCTCGTCGGGGAGGCGAATGTCGCCGATAAGATCAGCGAAGCAGCTCGCCGCGCATGCGACTTCCACGCCATGCAGCACGTCAGTGCAAACGCCATCGGGCGTGCCGGGCTGGCTGCACTCGCCAGGGAGGAACAAGGTTCCTGTCCTCCGGACAACGGTGCACCTAGCCCCACGATGGGCGCCAAATGTCGGGGGTTTGGTGCGACATATGCCAAGGGATGGCTTATCATGATGGGAGCTAGTAAGACATCGCCGGTGCCTGGAAATGGGATAAGACATAAACATGTACGCCGACGCATCTTACCCGGGTTCGGAGCTCTCCTAGGATATAACACCCCTGGTCCTGCTCTGCAGGGTCCCGCATGATCACTAGGTCAACAAGTAGCGACAAGCTTGCTCCTTGAGTTGTTCAGCTAGAGGAGGAAGAAGGGCTAGGCTAGCTCTATTCCTCTCTCTATGTGTGTATTCTCTAAGAGGCTGAACCCTTTTGCATGGGTGCCCTGGGAGGTTTATATAGGCCTACCCTCCAGGGGTACAATGGTAATGTGGCCGGGTGTAGGCCCGGGCCGTCAGCGTCTATGGTCGCCGCCTTCTCCGCCGGCTGCTGGGTCCCGCCGCTTGGTGGGTCCCGCCGGCTGCCGGGCTCTCGGCCGACAGGTAGGGCCCGCCGCTTGTGGGTCACGTCGGCTGCTCATCACTGTAGCCCTGCTTTTGATGACGAGGGCTTGGTCGGGGAGAGCGTGGCTACATTACCGCCGCCTGGTGAGCGTTTCTGTTGTCACACCCCGTCTTATCTGGTTGATGGCGCACAGACTTCAAGGGAAGGGGAGGGCCGGCTGCTGGGAGTCCCCCCCCTACGCCGACTGGTCAAGGCTTGTCGTCTTCTAGCATCTCACAGACAAGTAGGGCCCGCCGCCTGCGGGCCATACCGACAGCCCGTCGTGGGAGTATGGCTGCCTCTGCCACGGGTGATGTCATGGGCAGCATGGCAACAGTGCCGCGCCGGGCTAGGGATGGCCACCCGATACGCTGCACTGTGGCCACGTCCGCCCCTGGATTCGGGGGTGGCAGGTTGTACTATAGCCACGCCCCATCTCGTCGTTGTTATGTGGGTGCAAACTTTGAGGGTGCGAGGATGGGCCGCCTGCTAGGAGTCGGCCGCTCTGACGGTCGCCTGCTAGGAGTCAACCCGCGTCAAGGCCGCTCTTTGGGCCTTGCCGTCTTCCTGCAGCCAACCGTTTGGACTAGCCGGCCATAAAAAGGCGGTCCCTTGTTTTTGATACTTGAGGGGCGCAGCCGGCCTCGATGTCTTGAAATGTCACGGGGAGCAGATAGGGTTACCCGTGCTCATTTACTCCGACAACCGTTTTATTATGTCATAGTGGCTCAACTCAGCAACATCCATGACCGACACAAGAGGAGGGGGCTCGAAGTCCAGTGTTTGCTCGGTAGTGAAGCATCAGTGCATAACCCGTTGCAACACACAGGTTCTTTTGTTAGTAATAAGAAAAGAAAAACTCTGCAGCTGAAGACAACGCGCCTACAGTTGGTCCATTCAGAAAACAACGCAAACAGATATCGGGATAAGTAGACAGCAAAGTTCAGCCGCAAGCCGGGAAAAGAAGTGGGCAGGTCAGGGTTTGTTCGACTAGAACTGAATTGTCAGGTTTTTGTGAAAAAGACGCTGAACGCTAAATTTACTTAAGCATCCTGTCAAACATTGTTCGGAAGGGATTTCATGAACCAAGTGGTTGCCTTTCCACCATCAAACTCTTCACAATATTAATAACAGGCATATTTCATAGAAACATGTGTGCCAAAATGGTGCTGTATAATTGTATCAAAACGGAAACAAAGTAAGGCACAACTTTCACTCACAAAAAGCCGAGGCATCTACAGTATCATGATACTTCTTCATTTTTCCAACTCAAACATGCAAGCACCAATGTGAGCTACTACAATTGAGCATGTGGTGTCCAAACAAAAATGAGGGTCCTGTTTTGTTGAGATACCACACGCCTGCCAAACTGTCAAGTGAACAAAACCAACGGGCGAATCCCCTGATTCATATACATGGCAACTACAAAAGAGCCTCGATGTCAATCTCAACGAAAGTGCAGGGGTCCGGAATGCCGAATTTTCTTAGCACCTGCGTATAACAGACTAGGTCAAATTAACTGTTCACAGATCATCATTCCATGGCTTTTTTTTTTTGCACATGACCAAAAAAATTTACCTCAGCATGGACAATTCCTAAGTAGCCAACCTGCTTTCCATCACTCATAACAATTTTGCATTGTCTTTTAGTAAAGAACTCGGGTTCCTACAAGACAAGACATCAGTACAGATGTTCATAACAACCAAAGGAACGTTGGATGTGCCCAAATGTATCCAGAATTTCAAATGCTTACACTTGAAGGAACATAGTAAGTCTGGCCGAAATTTATGTGTGGAGCTCTCACGATTTTGACAATCCTATCCACCAAACCCATAATTTCCTGCGTAATTGATAACAATTAGCCAAGGCTAAGAACAAAGCACTTTAAGTATTACTCCTGCACAAAAGTAATTGCTTATTTACCTCAAATCCAGAATTACTATTACAGTACAAAGCTGCAAGCCGGCGATTATTAGAGGCACCAACATCACGTGAAGTATCCAATGACACTACATCACCAACTTCAAAAATCTGCACACATAACAATGCTGAAAAAATATACTATGGCCAATTGGTTATTAGCAACATAAGCAGCTCTATGAAAGATGAAAGCCTTCCTTTTAGAAAATCATGATAACATGTATTAAAAAACATAATTATTACAAACCAATATTATGTATCAGCCAATAAATAAATAAAAACTGAACACTGGTAGGGGCTCGAAGGCCCCAGATGCATCATTAATATTTCAGCGGTGGTACAGAGGATCTAGCAGCAGGACCCAAAGAAAAATACAGATTACAACCAGATCCCTGACTTATGCAAGGAGGAACCCAGAAGACGAAAGTAAAATGCAATCAGGTCCTTAACAACCCCCGAGCAGAACAAAGAACGCCGGTGCCGGGGACAAAGCCACTTGGTCCGACGACCCCTCTGTTAGAGTTATATTGATGATGATCTTTGGCCTTTTGTATTCTAGCCTTTTGGCATCCTCTCGTACATGTATATATGTTGGCTTTGGCCTCCTACTAATATCAAGTTAATTATCATCAACATGGTATTAGAGCTATAGGTTGTACGCCATGGAATCTGCACTGAAGTTGTAGTGCCTCCCTTGTGGCAACTTAGCCGGGAGGATTAAAAAGGGCCGCCCTTCGGCCATAGGATGCACCGGATTGCTGGCAGGACCGGCTGGCTACCGTAGGCCGCCGTAGCCTCTCCAAGACCACCACTGGTGACGAGCGTCATCCCCATCTGCATCAACTCTGCCGCTTCTCATCTGCTGAAGGAACTGCAAAGAAAGGAGAAGCCGGAGAACCTCCTCGAGAGCAGGGACGGACTCCATCCTTGCCAGAGACATATAGATCCGACGAGGAGAGGCACTGTTGGAGCTGAACTTGCTGTGATTCTCCACCGCTACCCCGGCCGCCACATGACGGCAGAGAGAGAGGGAAGGGGAGGAGCACCACAGCGGCGTCTCCAAGTGCCACGGCGAGCTTATTGAGAGGGGATTCGCCAGATCCGCTGCCATCCCTTTGCCTCCATGATGAAGGCGCTGTGGAGGACGACGAGAACGGCCACCGGATTCTGCTCGCGAGATCCGAAGGCAGACTCCCCAACGGCATGAAGCCAGACCACAGCACAAGGCCGAACAACATAAATCTAAGCCTACTATCTACAGAAGAAGCCCGGCATCCAATCCCATCCTTGCTCCAACAGGCACCGCCGACGGAGAAGAAAAGGGAAGGAGCCAGAGAGCAGAAGACGACTCTCAACGAGCTAGGGAAAGAGAGAACCCGGTTGGGTTGGAGACTTGGAGTGTGCTTGTCAGCCAATAATTAGAATGTTGTTATATAAAAAAGGGAGTATATGCACATTAGCCACATG
This sequence comes from Triticum aestivum, assembly GCF_018294505.1. Taxonomy (NCBI): domain Eukaryota; kingdom Viridiplantae; phylum Streptophyta; class Magnoliopsida; order Poales; family Poaceae; genus Triticum; species Triticum aestivum. The sequence continues at coordinate 387,433,920 of NC_057795.1, read as the reverse complement.
AAGAGCGCCTCAGTAACACTGCTAACACTAAGCAGATGAATACTATTGTTTGTTTTCATAAAGTACCTTTATGGGTCTTGGATGGTCTATATTATGCTTCAGCGTTTTCAACAAACATGACATCAGACTACTTCTTACAACCTGCAAGATCACAAGCAAAAACAAAACATACATTGCGTACTGGAATAAGCACATGTGAATTGTATAATTATATTTCAAGATCTTACATTAGAAACAAAATGTATTGATTTATTTTGCAGTAGGTAAGTGAAGACAGCTAAATATGAATGACCACATATACCAGGAGTATGATAACAAAAGAATGACATACATTTTTCTACTGCAACCAGCTGTAACAAAAAAATGAAAGATCCAATCATAAAGGCACCCTTTAGTACTTGAGCAATTCACCTCAAATTCAGAAGTACGGGGGTTTGCAATAATGACTGCTTTATTTCCATCGTCTGTCCTGTTTAGCATGTCAAAGTTCTCTTCGTGTGAAGTCAAAACAAATGTGAGCACCTCCATATAACCAGCTCTTGCAACCTGCCCCACAAACATTTTTCTCCCAGTAAAATATCGATGAGTGAGCATATGCATATGGATATGGAACACAACTGAAGGATCGCTACAAGGTACTGAATATTTTAAGCACATACCTCAGCACGAATTTTATCAGAGAAACGGTTTAGTGGTTGCCTTCCACCTATTGTCATAGACTTTGGCTTTGATTTTGGCACATTGTTGTACCCATAAGCTATAGCAACATCCTGTATGGAATCAAAATGAAAATCAAACCAGAAACTATCAACCAATTCTAGATAACAACTACAAAAAAAGAACCTTTCGATAGGTAGGGAATTGCATATGTTACCTCTGCTAGATCACGAGCATGCAGAACATCACTTCTTGTAGGAGGGACAGACACTGAAATACAAGGCTCCCCATTTGATGAACAAAGTTCCGCTTGCAATTGCATTTTGTTCAGAAGGGAGATAACCTGAACTTTCAAATACTCAGTTGTATCATCACACTTGCTCAAAGCTGCGAACTTAAATCAAAGAACTCAAGCAGAAAACATTGCCTTACATAATTATAAAAAGCATTTGTTTAATTTAATTTTGCATACAGGTAGAACATTGCAATTTGCATCAGAAAAACCAGCTGTTCTGCAGTAAAGATCGAAATCTATCACTTATTTGAACTATTTATCCAGATATGAGGTCCGTGGTTTCCGGCGAAATGATTTATCAGGCTTCAATAAAATATACCTGCGTCTCATCTAGGGAGATTCCAATGGGTCCAACAATATCAGAGAACGAAACTTCCATTTTATAACATGAAAGATCAGGATAAATGGCTGTGCTTCCATCATGAGATACCACTTCAACTGGTTCCACTTCAAACTTATTTTCACAGTACTCCGAAAACATTGCGACCTAGACACATAGGTAGCAGGTGCATCAACAAAATAAATCTAATCTTCATCCAAAAGGACAGCACATTTCCAATCTAAAAGATAGCAAGCATTACATCACACCTACCATTGTATTCAGAACAATATTTGCTTTTGTAATGTCTGTAGCGGTGCATTCGATAAACACATTCCTTGTCTTCAGGGTGATAGCAGAATGTGCACCATTGATGATAGGAGGTAACGATAATACAGTTCTGCAAGTATTAGAGTGTCAGCTTGCTGTATGGGCAGTACAAACCAAGGACCCAGAATAAGTACCAGAACGGTCCTGGTACAAACAATTTAAGTGAAGTATTGAACTGGCAACCAAACATGTGTCTTGCCTTCTATAACACAAGACTATACGCCTTGTAACAAAAATAAGTTAATAAATGTAACCACAATACCATGAAATTGGTTTACCTGTTGCTATCATATATAACTGGGTAAACTGGAGAATTCTCGATAATATGCAAAAACTTCTTCAACTTCATGTCAGACTGCCAAAAGAAAGCGTAAGCTATCGGTGACCAATATGTACAGAGAGCGTATTTAAGGAAAATCAGAACTAAGCATCAAGGGTATAGAACTGCAGAACTTCAGAAAATCCTGGTTCCCATGGTCATAAGTAGCAATATTAAGTGTAGCAAGGCACTATAACCTGTGGCATAGCTACTTACTCTGTAGAAATCCATCAATGCATCTGCCCTGAACTCTTGCTCCTGAACCAATATAACAAAGCAAACGAAAAGAAGAAATGTAAGTCAAAACTGCTGTTTTCCCAGAAACCTGCACAAAAGACTGCAGAAATGCTCTAACAGTAACGTGTAAAGTGGGGATAATGTATCACCGGTTGAAAGTGGTGAGTTATTTACCTGTTTTAATGGGATAAAATTGATTTCCTGTGGTGGTAGAGCCTGAAAAGATTAATTAATATGTCAAATAAAGGAGAATCAACAGGGGCATTTGCATATAAAGGAAAAACAATATCTTTTATTTTTTATTAAAATGAAAAAAGCCTATCTGAAAGAGGCACATAAGAAGATATATACTATAGTCAAGAATTGCTTACAAGGTGGAAAACTCCCGCAAAAATCTCGAAATATAAAGAAAAATAATATCAAGTTATGGTACTTGAAAAGCTCAGCACCTATGGTGTTTCTTTGTATTTACTTCAAATACAAGCTATCAAAGAATATGGACAGCATAAATAGCGCATTGTAATTGGGGACGTCACATCCAAACACCACAATTCAACATGTACGTCAACAACAACTATGAACACGAAACCATGCCTAGGATGCACAATGGTTCCAAGGTTCATGCACCAGTTACACCAAAATTAACACTGATTCTCCGAATTTCCATCTGAAGTCAATAGCATCAGGAACAATTTGATTGCACACAGGTCAGGAAGAGCTACTCTTCAAATTTTACTAACTAGACCCAAATCCCCACCTTTCACCTGTCAGTCAACCTCCCGGAATCAAAAGCAGCCCGCAAAAATGGAACCGATTGAACTCATAGGCTGGAATAACACCAAACAGTGGGGAGCACCTTGGGCTCGTGTTACAAAGCTTCAGACCATAATGCAATAGGTTCAAATAACAGGGCCCACGTTTCCCCAAATTATGGCTTCTCTAAAATACTGGTGAAAAGGAGCTTCAGTTGATCATAAAAGCTGAGAGTAAGCTCCAACTTGAAGACAGCCTGTTTAGAAGTATACTTTGCTTCTGGTGAACTCAAGACAAACCTGAATCTCCCCCAAACAGGGCCTGAGGCAGCCGAAGGGAGCTTTTGGGGCCAATAAGCTATAGCCTAGACATGCGCAGCTTCATGATGCGTGCAAAGTCAATTAAATGGACCACAACATGTCCTGCGTTTTTCTATCCCTAAAAAACTTAACTAACCTTGAAAAAAAAAGCTTTAGCAATGATCCTCAAACAGAAATATGGGCCCCCACCAACCGACCATAGAGAAGAACAGAAAAATGCAGAACTGATAGGAGCTGGGATCCTACCAGGTCTAGCTCGTAGGTTGTAGGGGTGGAAGGGGGTTTGGCGTGGAGGAAGGCGAGGCCGCAGGCGCTGAGGTGCCGTCGTCACGCGCGCGAGAGAGAGAGGGCGCAGGGGGGCGGCGGCTAGGGTTAGGTCTCCCGGCTCCCTTCAGGAAACCGAGCAAATATGATTGCTTCTGCTTAATCTCAAAACGGGTCCTTACATGAGTTTATATAATCCTCCTAATGATATAATTTGGGCTAAGCCCCTAACACGATAAGATAAGTTGGGCTGGGCCCCTAAGTACCTGCGCCATGAGGCCTTCTCCGGCTATAGTGTATGCCGGTCATAACAAGAACACACACAGAATGAAGTAGCAAGGATGTGCCTGACGGAAATACAAAGCTCTCTGGGATGTTTGATGGAATTAATAAGGAGCATCAACAAACTGTAGCTAATTGCAGCAAGGTCAAAAATCTACCTCGTATGAGAAGGGTCCTTGCAGAGTGTCCAAATCATGGGTACCAATAGCAACAAGAGTTCTCTTCCTGTCCTCCAGCACAGTACAGTGAGTTAACCGCTAGCCAGACAAGTTATACCGGCAAATAAAACAAACTAACACGCCACGCTAGCCAGACAAGTTATACCGGCAAATATTTTGATGGAGTTTGTCTTGAAGATCAATGAAGCTGTTGTATCTGACTTCATCAAAAGTTACTCCTCTTAGGACAGCACAAACTACATATGGTCTAATTTGTGACGTCTGCAAAAGAAATAAATATCAGCTGGTCAAGGCTTTGACTTTCCTTTAATAGATAGATGTGTGCATACATAATCCATTGCCTTCTAGAGAAACAAGGACAACATTTTAAAAATGACGTAATCCATTACTCAACATGTCATCCGCAGCTAGCATCTAGAATCTCAAAAGCATGGGCAAGTTAACATCTAAGAATTGCATTTCTTCTTTCTGCTATATTAATGGTCAGGACTACAATGGAACATTTATGACACACATGGATTAAGCATGACAAACATATGTATAGAAAATTAAACTAGTGCGTTAAGTCCGCCTTTGTTTTCTTTTTGCAAATCCCTTTTTCGTCATTCATTTAACTCACAGAGTCATTTCTCCTTTTCTGAAATGTTTTTTATCCAGAATATGCATTAACCATGAAGTTGTTCAAGAGAGTTTCCAATTGAGACGAACACCAAACCCTTAGACTCTGTCTATCGATTTTATCCACAGCTACTACAGAACCGTTACCCAGAAGTTAGCAAAACACTGAAGATACTCAGCCTTACTGTTTTTTCTTATATTTTTTCAAGTATATTAATTGAAAATTTGGCATATGTCGTAATATGGCCATAAGAAATTATAAGGGTAAAATACATTAAACTTATGTATAATAAAGAGCTAGATGAGGGTGAAAATGAACCTTCTTCAACTCATTACCTGTGGTCTAACATGCATCTGAAGCATTGAACCACGGGGGATTGAAGCAATTTTAAATATAGGGGTTGCTTCACTCCCAGTGAAAATGCGAAGAGATCTTGCTAATCCTTCAAGACATAACAAATCATATCTGCATGCATTGTAATGGACATCACACTGCATAAGAAATCTTATGCTAATTCTTTGTAATTTTTTAACAACCAACAAGTCATCCAATTGAACTTAGTAAACTAAGAAAACGTATCGTTAAAGCATAAGGCTAACCAAGACATTTCCAGTGCATACTTGATGCCAGCAATACTAATAAGGTGATACTCCCATCTATAAAACCAGTGTAGACTATTTGAAGGTTCAACAATTCGAAGTCTTATGTCACATCAGACATATACGAGAAAGCAGTTCTTTCTCTTTTGCTGGAAAGAAAGCAAAAGTTTGTGGTTGAACACAATGTGCTGTGTGGAAGTTCAACTATTTGAAGTCTTATTATCTCACATCAAACATGTACAAGAAAGCAAGTTAATATACTACAAGTGTCCCACAGCACCAAATAATTTCTTACTACACCCAAAATTAACAAGAGAATAGAATTAAATACAAAAGTAGCAAGACAAAATAAACTACTCATTAAAACCTTACCAGTAACAAGAATTACCATCATATATAGGGATGGCGCAGCCAAAGTTTATGTCAAATTAAATAAAAATCAGAGTGAACAAAACCTACAGATGTTGGTTCCAAATTTGATGCCAAAACCAAAAGAATCACCATAAATGCAGGTTAGACTTGAGCTGACATTAGTACGGATAACAAGGTCAACCTCCGCAAAGTCCAACAATTAAGTGACACATGCCATGCATGATGCCGATAAACACCAAAAACTTTGAACTGAATAGCAGAACAAAATTTGCTCGCCCAAATAAAAGAAAGCAAAACGGTTACATGATTACAGCTACGGTGACACCAATTCATACACACATATTTGATTTGACAATTAGCAGCTCAATGCAGACTAATTGAGCTAGTGATACCAGAAGACAGACAGATATCTCATACCATAGCAACTCAAGTCAGAGCAGTTTAGCCACTTGTACAGACAGTTCAGCTGGCAAAACCAAAATGTGCTTACCTATTGGCAGCAACCTCAATCTTGTAGATGACCTCGTCGTCACCGTCCGCTTCGACATCTTCCTCCAGGTGCTTCTCCTTCCGGATGATGGCCTTCTCTGTGGTCTACACAAACCCAATGAAGCAAATCACATCAAACGAAATAAACACCCAAATACCAAAGCATGCGAGTAGGAGAGAAAAATGGCACAGATCTGCGGCTCACCACGTCGTCGAGTTCGATGCCGAAATCGAAGCAGAGTGCCTCGAATTCGTCTTGCGCTGGAGCATCCACAACAAAGAAACAATATTAGTTACGTGTTCTCGCGGCGGGTTAAGGGAAGGAGTATGCGGTGGGGTTGAGAGGGGGGGGGGGGGGGGGGGGGAGGCGCTTACTATAGACCCTGCCGAGTGTGGCGAAGAGGCAGTCGCGGCCGACGCTGATTGTCGGCATCGCGAGCAGCGGCTGTGTTGCTTGCTGGCGGCAGGACACGCGAGCCTGTTAACCTAGCAAGAACAGCGGGGGAGCCCGATGAGGTGAAAGCGCTGAGAGGGGGTTTGGACAGACAGGTGGGCGCAGGGCTCGTGGTCGCACTTTTTTTATCACGTGCAATGACTATTCTTTTTAACGTGACGTGGCTTAACATGGATGCTGCATTAGGAGTCAGTTTTAGAATAATAATGATAAAGAGTGATGAGTAGCAGCAAGTCTCTGAGTTCTGGAATAGCTACCTAATTTTGATTACACTAGCAATTTAATAAGTACTCCCTCTGTACCGAAATACATGTCGCTGAAGTAGCTGACTTGCTCCAGCGACATGTATTTCGGTACAGAGGGAGTAGAAAACACAAAGCAGTTACTACTATATCACATGACAAAGCGAATGGAGATTGGCCTTCGGGTCCTTTCTGTGGAATTGCAAAACTAAGGGCAATTGAGATAAAAAAATAATAAGGGCAAATAGAATTAATTAAAATCATGTTTCAATCTATCAAGGCATTAATGCCGAGGGCCACGGCCACATTTTCTGTGGAATTTAAGCTTGAGTTGAGAACTTGAGATGGCTAGAAGGGGATACCTTTTGCTGAGGCGGAACGCCGAAGGATGCCAGACTGCAGATCAGCAAGGGAAGCAAGACTGCAGATCAGCAAGGGAAGCAGCCAAGAAGGAGATGGAAGGGGACTGCTCGCTGCTGTATGGGGCTCACCGGATGGGCAGGGGCGGAGGTCAACGAGACACCGGATACGGGACACGGCGGCCGGGCGGCTGGCGGCGGGATGGATAGGGTTCCACGGGCACGACACGGCTCCTTTCTTCTCGGCAAAAGCTCGCGTCTCTTTTGCTCAGTCCCCTCGTCCGCTATTTGTTATTGGGCTGACTGGCCGAGGCCCAGCAGAAGTGGTAGAGAGAGTGGGCTGCGCCCCAGGCCAACTTCTTTTTCTAGGCTCGGGAATTTCCTTACGCCCCAGGCCATGGCCTGGCCTGCCTGTGGCCCAGCTCCGCCGTTTATTACAACACTAAACAAGCCATCTAAAAAGGGAGCAACTAATTAACGAGGGCTCCTTCGGGAGCCTCGCAACGATCAGCGTCACTTGGCGCGCTCTTAGCTATTCGCCATGTGTCGCACTCTGGGCGCTCCCTTCGAATTTTGTTTTTTTTTCGCACGCGTTTTCGGCTTTTTAAACGGTTTTTTTTTTGAATTTTTTTTACATTTTGGTTTTTCACCGGTCTTCCCTAGCTTTTCGATAAAAAAATTCGAAAAAAAAAAAATTTGCGCAAAAAAACGTATTTTTGTTCACGAGAGTCACGGTTTTGTTTTCGCGAGAGGCACGGTTGTGCTTTCCCGAAAGGCACGGCCATGCCTCTTGGAAACGGAAAAAAATGTGTTTTCTGTTTTTTTTCTTTCGCGAGAGGCACGGTTGTGCTTTTGCGAGAGTCACCGCCGTGCCTCCTCGGAAACGAGAAATAAACACGTTTTCTGTTTTTTTTCTTCCGCGAGAGGAACGGTTTTGCTTCCGCGAGAGACACGATTGTGCTTTCGTGAGAGGCACAGGCGTGCCTCTTTCGGAAAGGGAAAAATGCGTTTTCTGGGTTTTTTTCTTCCGCGAGAGGCACGGTTATGATTTCGTCAGAGGCACGGGCGTGCCTCTTTCAGAAAGGGAAAAAAACTTGTGTTCCCGGTTTGGTTTTTTCGTCGGTTTTTTTCGTCCGATTTTTTCGTGAAAAAAAGTTCGTCAAAACCTATCAACATGGGATCTAGTTTTGAAGATCTCGACGCGAGGAATCCAACAATGAAAACGGTTCGAGATTTGGACGCACGGTTTAAAAGATAAAACATTTAACATTTTGAATAAACGGATCTACGAAAAAAAGGGAAAACAGTCAGGTTGCGACAAGTGGCGCACATGCAGCGCGCCACTTGTTGCTACCTGGGAAAGTTGAAATGATCTCCGCAAGGAGTACTCCTCAATTAATGATTTCGATCTAAAAAAAACTTCCTCTAAAAAAGAGCCATCTAAAAAAAGGTTTACAGATCCCTATGAACATTGAGATTTAATAAAGGTTTATAGATCCTAAAAAAAACTAGAGAAGCTATCTTTGCGTATAAAAAAACTAGATGAGACATCTTTGTGAAAGTTGCAATTTTTCATGACATAATGGTGAAGATATTGTGATCCGACATCCTGCACTTCTAGGGGATTATCTCTGGCCCAAGTACGTTCATCAATCAAGGTTTCCCATCTTTTTATATGCGTGACTCATGGCGCTTTCAAGAATCATTATTGGTAATGTTCGTGCAGGTGAAAGAGTGATAAAATCGTTGCTCCAATCTAATTGCAACCTCTTTATCAAAGTCTTCGGAGTATTTCTTCTAGCGAAGATTAATAAGGCGAAGAAGGTGTTTTCAAGAGATTTCATTGTGATTCTTAGCCATAGGAGTTGCTTTGTATTTTCTTGGATCTTAGATCTAAATTAATGTACCTGTAATTGTTATGAGTATGCATGAATTACACGTGTTTATCAAAAAAAAAACTAGACAAGCCCTTAGAAAAATGTAAGGGCAACTCCAACCCGCCGACGCATTCTGTCTGTGCACGTTGTTTGTGTCGAAACGGACACGAATCGTGGCCCAATGCACCGACGTAAATGGACGAGTGTCCGCTTTTGTCCGCCCGCAACCCATTTCAGGCCCAAGTTTGGGTCGGGTTTGCGTCGACGTGGATACGTGCGACGCCTGCCCTTGTCCTTCCTTTGGCCCGCCACACAGTGGCACATCCACCTCATCCCCCCTTTCTCCCGCAAACATTGTTGCCCGCTCGCCATGGCCGACACGCTACCGCCGCCCCCGTCGCCCTTGCCTCCACCGTCGACAAGCCATGTGTTGTCTGCGAAAAGGCGACCAAGGCCAAGAAGGAGCACATGCCGGCGCAGCGGACCATGCAGTCGGCCAAGAGGGCTAGCCGGAGGAAGGTGCGGGCGACAAGCTGGAAGCCGCCAACGTGGCCGCCCTCGTGATAACCCATAAGTATAGGGGATCGCAACAGTTCTCGAGGTTGGAGTATTCAACCCAAATTTATTGATTCGACACAAGGGGAGCCAGAGAATATTTACAAGTATTAGTAGTTGAGTTATCAATTCAATCATACCTGGAGACTAAATATCTACGACAGAGTGATCAGTAGTACAGTGGTATAATAATTTGATAGCAGTAGTAACAGTAGCAATAGTAGCAGTAACGGTAACAATAGTAGTTTGGTAGCGATTGTGACAGTAGGAGCAATAGTAGTAACTTAGCAAAGATCAATACGTGAAAAGCTCGTCGGCATTGGATCGGTGATGATAGTTATGTTGGATGACATTCATCATGTAAAAGTTATAACCTAGGCCGATGCAGAACTAGCTTCAATTCATCAATGTAATGTAGGCATGTATTTTGTATATAGTCATATGTGCATATGGAAAAAAACTTGCATGACATCTTTTGTCCTACCTTCCTGTGGTAGTGGGGTCCATAAGAAAACTAAGGGATATTAAGGCCTCGTTTTAATAGAGAACTAGAACAAAGCATTAACACATAGTGAATACATGAACTCCTTAAATTATGGTAATCATCAGAAAGAATCCCAATTATTGTCACCTTGGGGTATGCGGATCATAACACGTTATAGGTGCATATAACTTGCATGGTAGGATCAAGAACACAAGTATATTAAAAACATAAATGGTTCAGATATAAAATCATGGCACTCGGGCGCTAGTGACAAACATTAAGCATAGTAAAGTCATAGCAATATCAATCTCAAAACATAGTGGATATTAGGGATCAAGCCCTAACAAAACCAACTCGATTATATGATAAATCTCATCCAGTCCATCACCGTCCAGCAAGCCTATGAAGAAATTACTCACTCCTGGCGGTGAGCATCATAAAATTGGTGATGAAGGATCGTTAATGATGTTGATGGTGGCGAATCCCCCTCCATGGAGCCTAGAGCGGACTCCAGATTTGCCCTCCAAATGAAGAATAGGAGGTGGCGGCGGCTCCATATCATGAAACATGATGAAAGTTTCTCTCCTATTTTTTCTCGGGAAATAGGAATTTATAGTGTTGAGATTAGGTTCTGCGGAGCCTCATGGGCCCCACAAGACACCATGGCGCGCCCTAGTGCCTTGTGGCAGTAGGGGGCCTCTAGTGAGCCTTTGCTCCAGTATTTTTTATTTGGTCCATAAAAGATCTCCAAAAAGTTTCGTCCAATTCCGAGAACTTTTATATCTGCATAAAAACAACACCATGGCAATTTTGCTGAAAACAATGCCATCCCGGGTTAATTTCATTCAAATCATGCAAATTAGAGTTCAAAACAAGAGCAAAAGTGTTAGAAAGAGTAGATACGACGGAGACGTATCAACTCCCCCAAGCTTAACTCATTGCTTGTCCTCAAGCAATTCAGTTGACAAACTGAAAGTATAGGATCAAAAGTATGTCTAGAAGGGGGTGATTAGACTATTTGACCAAATAAAAATTTATCATTTTCCCAATTTTAGTTGTGGGAAGATTTTAGTAATTAGCACAAGTCAAGCAAACAACCTACACATGCAATTCTAAGAGTATAGCAGCGGAAAGTAAAACATTGCATATGAAGGTAAAGGGAAGGGTTTGGAGAAGGCAAATGCAATGGAGACACGAAGATTTTTGGCGTGGTTCCGATAGGTGGTGTTGTCGTACGTCCACGTTGATGGAGACTTCAACCCACGAAGGGTAACGGTTGCGCGAGTCCACGGAGGGCTCCACCCATGAAGGGTCCACGAAGAAGCAACCTTGTCTGTCCCACCATGGTCATTGCCCACAACGGACTTGCCTCACTCGGGTAGATCTTCATGAAGTAGGCGATCTCCTTGCCCTTACAAACTTCTTGGTTCAACTCCAGAACATGTCGGAGGCTCCCAAGCGACACCTAACCAATCTAGGAGACGCCACTCTCCAAAAGGCAATAGACGGTGTGTTGATGATGAACTCCTTGCTGTTGTGCTTCAAATGATAGTCTCCCCAACACTCAACTCTCTCATAGATTTGGCTATGGTGGAAGAAGGATTTGGGTGGAAAGCAACTCGGGGAAGGCTAGAAATCAAGGTTCAAATGGTTGGAATGGAATCTCTTGATCTCAACACATGAGTAGGTGGTTCTCTCTCAAAAAATGAATGATGGAAGTGTAGGCACATTCTGATGGCTCTCCCCATGAATGTGTTGGGAAATGTTGCATGGAAAACAAAAAAAATTCTATGCACATGCAAGATCTGTCCATGGAGATGCATAGCTACGAGAGGGGGAGAGCATCTACGTACCCCTGTAGATCACTAAGCAGAAGTGTTTATCAACGCGGTTGATGTAGTCGTACTCCTTCAAGATTCGTCCCGATCAAGCACCGAACGTACGGCACCTCCGCGTTCAGCACATGTTCAGCTCGATGACGTCCTCGCCTTCTCGATCCAGCAAGAGGGGTGAAGTAGTAGATGAGTTCCGACAGCATGACGTCGTGGTGACGATGGTGGTGAACTAGAGGGGGGAGATTAGAACCACACCAGACTTCTAATTATGAGGATTAGAAGTTGCTAGGGCTAGCTCTAATTAGTCATCTAGGATCAACTACAGGGGGCTCAAAAACTTGTTCTAGGGGCTAGCCCTGCTCCTCTATTTATATGTTGAGCCCTGGGGTCGTTACTTGGGGAGAGGGCCTCCCAGAGTCATTTTGGAACACAAAGAAGATTTCTTCTCGGACTCCAGGGCCAAACACCATGGTTCATGGCGTTTACGTAAACGCCACAGACTACGGTGTCTGGCCCAGGGGGTAGACACCAGGAACCTTGGCGTCTAGCCCCTACCCTCCGAGAAACCCCTTTGTGCGTTGTCTTAAAGCCCCGTGGGCCTTACCCCTTGGCCCAACCATATCATCCTATATATCAATCTTTGCCTTTGGACCATTCCGGAGCTCCTCGTCATGTCCGTGATCTCATCCGGGACCCCGAACAACATTCAGTCACCAACATACATAACTCATATAATACTATATCATCAACGAACGTTAAGCGTGCGGACCCTACAGGTTCAAGAATGATGTAGACATGACCAAGATGCTTCTCCGGTCAACAGCCAATAGCGGGACCTGGATACCCATATTGGTTCCTACATATTCCATGAAGATCTTTATCGGTCAAACCTTTATGACAACATATGTAGTTCCTTTTCTCCGTCGGTATGTTACTTGCCCGAGATTCGATCACTGGTATCTTCATACCTAGTTCAATCTCATTACTGGCAAGTCTCTTTACTCGTTCCGTAATACATCATCATGTAACTAACTCCTTAGTCACTTTGCTTGCAAGCTTCTTGTGATGTTGTATTACCGAGAGGGCCCAGAGATACCTCTCTGTCATACGGAGCGACAAATCGCAATCTCGATTCACGCCAACTCAACAGACACCTTCGGAGATATGTGTAGAGCATCTTTATGATCACCCAGTTATGTTGTGACGTTTGATAGCACACAAGGTATTCCTTCGATATCCAGGAGTTGCATGATCTCAAGGTCGAAGGAATATGTATTTGACATTTAAGATAGCAGTAGCAATAAACGGAACGATCATATGCTAAGCTAACGGATGGGTCTTGTCCATCACATCGTTCTACTAATGATGTGATCCTGTTATCAAATGCCAACTCATGTCTATGGTTAGGAAACCTTAACAATCTTTGATCAATGAGCTAGTCTAGTAGAGGATCACTAGGGACACAGTATTTTTTCTGTATTCACACATGTATTTAAGTTCCGATCAATACAATTATAGCATGAATAATAAACCTTTATCATGAACAAGGAAATATGATAATAACCAATTATTCTTGCCTCTAGGGAATATTTCCAACAGTCTCCCACTTGCACTAGAGTCAATAATCTAGTTCACATCGCCATGTAATTGACACCCAACGAGTTCTAAGGCGTGATCATGTTTTGCTTGTGAGAGAGGTTTTAGTCAACGGGGTCTACAACATTCAGATCCATTTGTACTTTGCAAATATGTTTACAATGCCCTGCATGGAGCTACTTTAGCTAATTGCTCCCACGTTCAATACGTATCCAGATTGAGACTCAGAGTCATCCGGATCGGTGTCAAAGCTTGCATCGATGCAACCCTTTACGACGAACTCTCCATAACTGAGAAACATTTCCTTAGTCCTCTTCGGGTAATTCAGGATATTCTTGACCGATGTCCAGTAATCTACTCCTGGATCACTTTGGCACCTCCTTGCCAGACTTATGGCAAGGCACACATCAGGTCTGGTACACAACATGGCATACATTATAGAGCCTATGGCTGAGGCATAGGGAATGACTTTCATTCTCTCTCTATCTCCTGCCATGGTCGGGCTTTGAGTCTTACTCAACTTCACACCTTGCAATACAAGCAAGAACCCTTTCTTTGACTGATCCATTTTGAACTTTGATACGTCTCCAACGTATCTATAGTTATGAAGAATTCACATTGTTATATTATCATTCTTGGATGTTTTACAATCATTTTTATAGCAACTTTATATCATTTTTTGGGACTAACCTATTGACCCAGTGCCAGTTGTTTTTTTTGTTTTTTTTACATCACAGGAAATCAATATCAAACGGAGTCCAAACACTACGAAACTTTTTGTGGATTTTTTATGGACCAGAAGACATCCAATGGGCCAGAGCAGCACCTGGGGGGTATAACCCACCAGGGCGCGCCTGGGCCCCTAGGCGTGCCTTGGTGGCTTGTGCCCACCTCGGTGGCCTTCTGCACCCCCTCTTCGCCCTATAAATTGTCAAGTATTCCAAAAACCCTTGGCGGGAACCTAGATCGGAAGTTCCATCGCTGCAAGCCTCTGTAGCCACCGAAAACCAATCGGGAGCCCATTCCGTCACCCTGTCGGAGGGGGCGATCATCACCGGTGGCCATCTTTGTCATCCCGCACTACAAAAAAAAGACACGTTCGTGACATTTTGGGCCGAACGAATTTTTTTCTGTCATACTTATGACACTTCTATGACGATAATTATGACAAAACCCAGTATCATCATAGATGTTGTGGGCTCCTACTTCTATGATAAAAAATCATGATAGAAAAATGGGCTTTTCATTCTGGGTTGGTCGGAGACGCACCCGCATGACATTCTTTGGGCCGTCCATGACGGAAAAAATCATGGTAGAAGCGAGGGTGAGGAAAATTTTGGGGACTTCCCTGTTACGTTGGGTGGTCGGGGCCGAGAGATGCATGTAGGTTTGCGTGTTTCTCTCGTACATGTACACACGTGTGTGGGAGGCATTGCGCTCTAACTAAACCCGAGCGAGGTGTTGGCTCTAACTGAAACCGAGTGATTGCACTAGCTACGTTACTGAACCCCGATCGATCCCTTGCTGTTAACTTAACCCAAGTGATTCCTTCGCTACTGCTGCTAACTGAAGCTGATTGAAGCTGCCTCTTGATGAACAGTTCCCGGTGGGGGTTGGATGAACAGGATCCCGCGGTAGTAGAGGCCGTTGCCGCTAGATGAACAGGACCCCGATCTAGGAGGTGGGGTGGATGAACAGTAGCCGGTGGAGGTGAAGGAAATATTCCCTAGAGGCAATAATAAAGTTATTATTTATTTCCTTATTTCATGATAAATGTTTATTATTCATGCTAGAATTGTATTATCCAGAAACTTAGTACATGTGTGAATACATAGACAAAACATAGTGTCCCTAGTATGCCTCTACTTTACTGGCTCGTTGATCAAAGATGGTTATGTTTCCTAACCATAGACATGTGTTGTCATTTGATGAACGGGATCACATCAAACGGAGTCCAAACACTATGAAACTTTTTGTGGATTTTTTATGGACCAGAAGACATCCAATGGGCCAGAGAAGCACCTGGGGGGTATAACCCACCAGGGCGTGCCTGGGCCCCCAGGCGTGCCCCGGTGGCTTGTGCCCACCTCGGTGGCCTTCCGCACCCCCTCTTCGCCCTATAAATTGTCAAGTATTCCAAAAACCCTTGGCGGGAACCTAGATCGGAAGTTCCACCGCTGCAAGCCTCTGTAGCCACCGAAAACCAATCGGGAGCCCGTTCCGTCACCCTGTCGGAGGGGGCGATCATCACCGGTGGCCATCTTCGTCATCCCGCACTACAAAAAAAAGACACGTTCGTGACATTTTGGGCCGAACGAATTTTTTCCTGTCATACTTATGACACTTCTATGACGATAATTATGACAAAACCCAGTATCATCATAGATGTTGTGGGCTCCTACTTCTATGACAAAAAATCATGACAGAAAAATGGGCTTTTCATTCTGAGCGGGTCAGAGACGCACCCGCATGACATTCTTTGGGCCATCCATGATGGAAAAAATCATGGTAGAAGCGAGGGCGAGGAAAATTTTGGGGACTTACCGGTTACGTTGGGTGGTCGGGGCCGAGAGATGCATGGAGGTTTGCGCGTTTCTCTCGTACATGTACACACGTGTGTGCGAGGCGTTGCGCTCTAACTAAACCCGAGCGAGGTGTTGGCTCTAACTAAAACCGAGCGATTGCACTAGCTACGTTACTGAACCCCGATCGATCCCTTGCTGTTAACTTAACCAAAGTGATTCCTTTGCTACTGCTCCTAACTGAAGCTGATTGAAGCTGCCTCTTGATGAACAGTTCTGGTGGGGGTTGGATGAACAGGATCCCGCAGTAGTAGAGGCCGTTGCCACTGGATGAACAAGACCCCGATCGAGGAGGTGGGGTGGATGAACAGTAGCCGGTGGAGGTGAAGGAAATATTCCCTAGAGGCAATAATAAAGTTATTATTTATTTCCTTATTTCATGATAAATGTTTATTATTCATGCTAGAATTGTATTATCCAGAAACTTAGTACATGTGTGAATACATAGACAAAACATAGTGTCCCTAGTATGCCTCTACTTTACTAGCTCGTTGATCAAAGATGGTTATGTTTCCTAACCATAGACATGTGTTGTCATTTGATGAACGGGATCACATCATTAGTAGAATGACGTGATGGACATGACCCATCTGTTAGCTTAGCATCATGATCGTTATAGTTTCATTGCTACTGTTTTCTTCACGACTTATACATGTTCCTCAGACTATGAGATTATGCAACTCTCGAATACCGGAGGAACACCTTGTGTGCTATCAAACGTCACAACGTAAAAAGGGTGATTATAAAGATGCTCTACAGGTGTCTCCGAAGGTGTTTGTTGGGTTGGCATAGATCGAGATTAGGATTTTTTCACTCTGTGTTTAGGAGAGGTATCTCTGGGCCCTCTCGGTAATGCTCATCACTATAAGCCTTGCAGGCAGTGTGACTAATGAGTTAGTTGCGGGATGAAGTATTACTGAACAAGTAAAGAGACTTGTCAGTAACGAGATTGAACTAGGTATGAGGATACCAACGATCGAATCTCGGGCAAGTAACATACCGATGACAAAGGAAACAACATATGTTGTTATGCGGTTTGACCGATAAAGATCTTCATAGAATATGTGGGAGCCAATATGAGCATCCAGATTCCGCTATTGGTTATTGATCGGAGATGTGTCTCGATCATTTCTACATAGTTCTCAAACCCATAGGGTCCGCACGCTTAATGTTCGATGATGATCTGTATTATGAGTGATGTGTTTTGATGACCGAAGTTTGTTTGAAGTCAAGGATAAGATCACACACATGACGAGGAGTCTCGAAATGGTCGAGACATAAAGATTTATATATTGGGAGGTTATATTCAGACACCGGAATGGTTCCAGAGTGTTTCGGGTATTTTCCAGAGTACTGGGAGGTTACTGGAACTCCCCGGGAGAAGTAATGGGCCTTATTGGGCCATATGGGAAAGGAGGAGGCAGGCCAAGGGGAGGTGGTGCCCCCCATGGGTCCGAATTGGACTAGGGGAAGGGGCAGCGCCCCCCTTACCCTTTCCTACTCCCTCTCTCTTTCCCTCTTTCATTCTCCCCTACTCAGAAAAGGAAAAGGATTCCTACTAGGACTTGGAAGTCCTAGTAGGACTCCATACTCTTGGCGCGCCCCCTAGGGCCGGCCTCCTCCTCCTCCCTCCTTTATATAGGGGGGCAGGGGGGCACCCTAGGACACAACAAGTCTTCTCTTAGCCGTGTGCGGTGCCCCCCTCCACAGTTACACACCTCGATCATATCGTCGTAGTGCTTAGGCGAAGCCCTGCGCCAGTAACATCATCATCATCGTCGCCACACCATCGTGCTGACGGAACTCACCCTCGTCGTCAACTGGATAAAGAGCACGAGGGACGTCATCGAGCTGAACGTGTGCTGAACGTGGAGGTGTCGTACGTTCGGTACTTGGATCGGTTGGATCACGAAGACGTTCGACTACATCAACCGTGTTACTAAAACGCTTCCGCATTTGGTCTACGAGGGTACGTGGACACACTCTCCCCTCTCGTTGCTATGCATCTCCTAGATAGATCTTGTGTGATCCTAGGAAAATTTTGAAATTACTACGTTCCCCAACAGTGGCATCCGAGCCAGGTCTATGCGTAGATGTTTTATGCACGAATAGAACACAAAGAGTTGTGGGCGATAATAGTCATAATGCTAACCACCAACGTCTTAATTTGATTTGGCGGTATTGTTGGATGAAGTGGCCCAGACCAACATTACATGACCGCATTCATGAGACTGGTTCTACCGACGTGCTTTTGCACATAGGTGGTTGGCGGGTGTCTGTTTCTCCAACTTTAGTTGAATCGAGTTTGACTACGATCGGTCCTTGTTGAAGGTTAAAATAGCACACTTGACGATAAATCATTGTGGTTTTGATGCGTAGGTAAGAATGGTTCTTGCTAGAAGCTCGTAGCAGCCACGTAAAATTTGCAACAACAAAGCAGAGGACGTCTAACTTGTTTTTGCAGGGCTTGCTGTGATGTGATATGGTCAAGACATGATGTGATATAAATTTTTGTATGAGATGATCATGTTTTGTGACAAAGTTATCGGCAACTGGCAGGAGCCATATGGTTGTCACTTTATTGTATGCAATGCAATTGCCATGTAATTGTTTTACTTTATCACTAAGCAGTAGTGATTGTCGTATAAGCAATAGTTGGTGAGATGACAACGATGCTACGATGGAGATCAAGGTGTCGCACCAGTGACGATGGAGATCATGACGATGCTTCAGTGATGGAGATCATGAGCACAAGATGATGATGGCCATATCATGTCACATATTTTGATTCCATGTGATGTTTATCTTTTATGCATCTTATTTTGCTTAGTACAACAGTAGCATTATAAGATGATCCCTTACTAAATTTCAAGGTATAAGTGTTCTCCCTGAGTATGCACCGTTGCTACAGTTCGTCGTGCCGAGACACCACGTGATGATCGGGTGTGATAAGCTCTACATTCACATACAACGGGTGCAAGCCAGTTTTGCGCACGTAGAATACTCGGGTTAAACTTGACGAGCCTAGCATATGCAGATATGGCCTCGGAACACTGAGACCGAAAGGTCGAACGTGAAACATGTCGTAGATATTATCAACATAGTGATGTTCACCATTGAAAACTAGTCCATCTCATGTGATGATCGGACATGGTTTAGTTGATTTGTATCACGTGATCATTTAGATGACTAGAGGGATGTCTATCTAAGTGGGAGTTCTTAAGTAATATGATTAATTGAACTTTAATTTATCATGAACTTAGTCCTGGTAGTTATTTTGCATGTCTATGTTATTGTAGATCAATGGCCCGTGCTACCGTTCCTTTGAATTTTAATGCGTTCTTAGAGAAAGCTAAGTTGAAAGATGATGGTAGCAATTACACAGACTGGGTCCATAACTTGAGGATTGTCCTCATTGCTGCACAGAAGAATTACGTCCTGGAAGCACCACTAGGTGCAAGGCCTGCTGCAGACGCTACTGATGACGTTAAGAACGTCTGGTAGAGCAAAGCTGATGACTACTCGATAGTTTAGTGTGCATGCTTTACGACTTAGAATCGGGACTTCAAAGATGTTTTGAACATCATGGAGCATATGAGATGTTCCAAGAGTTGAAGTTACTATTTCAAGCAAATGCCCGAGTTGAGATATATGAAGTCTCCAACAAGTTCTATAGATGTAAGATGGAGGAGAATAGTTCTGTCAGTGAACACATACTCAGAATGTCTGGGTACCATAACCACTTGACTCTGTTGGGAGTTAATCTTCCTGATGATAGTGTCATTGACAGAGTTCTTCAATCACTGCCACCAAGCTATAAAGATTTCATGATGAACTATAATATGCAAGGGATGAACAAGACAATTCCCAGCTCTTCGCAATGCTAAAGGTTGCGGAGGTATACATCAAAAAGGAGCATCAAGTGTTGATGGTCAACAAGACCACTAGTTTCAAGAAAAAGGGCAAAGGAAAGAAGGGCAACTTCAAGAAGAACAACAAGAAAGTTGCTGCTTAGGAGAAGAAACCCAAGTCTGGACCTAAGCCTAAAACTAAGTGCTTCTACTGCAAAGGGACTGGTCACTAGAAACGGAACTGCCCCAAGTATTTGGCGGATAAGAAGGATGGCAAAGTGAAAGGTATATTTGATATACATGTTATTGATGTGTACCTTACTAATGCTCGTAGTAGCGCCTGGGTATTTGATACTAGTTCTGTTGCTCATATTTGCAACTCAAAACAGGGGCTACAGATTAAACGAAGATTGGCTAAGGATGAGGTGACGATGCGCTTGGGAAATGGTTCCAAGGTCGATGTGATCGCCGTCGGCACGCTACCTCTACATGTACCTTCAGGATTAGTTTTAGACCTGAATAATTGCTATTTGGTGACAACGTTGAGCATGAACATTATATTTGGATCTTGTTTGATGTGAGACAGTTATTCATTTAAATAAGAGAATAATGGTTGTTCTATTTATATGAGTAATATATTTTATGGTCACGCACCCTTGTTGAGTGGTCTATTTTTGTTGAATCTTGATCGTGGTGATACACATGTTCATAATATTGAAGCCAAAAGATGCAAAGTTGATAATGATGGTGCAACTTATTTGTGGCACTGCCGTTTGGGTCATATTGGTGTAAAGCGCATGAAGAAACTCCATGCTGATGAGCTTTTGGAATCACTTGATTATGAATCACTTGGTGCTTGCGAACCGTGCCTCATGGGCAAGATGACTAAAACTCTGTTCTTCGGAACAATGCAACGAGCTACTAACTTATTGGAAATAATACATACCGATGTATGCGGTCCAATGAGTATTGAGGCTCGTGGCAGGTATCGTTATTTTCTTACCTTCACAGATGATTTGAGCAGATGCAGTTATATCTACTTAATGAAGCATAAGTCTGAAACATTTGAAAAGTTCAAAGAATTTCAGAGTGAAGTGGAAAATCATCGTAACAAGAAAAATAAAGTTTCTACAATCTGATCGTGGAGGAGAATATTTGAGTTACGAGTTTGGTCTTCATTTGAAACAATGTGGAACAGTTTCACAACTTACGCCACCTGGAACACCACAGCGAAATGGTGTGTCCGAACGTCATAACCGTACTTTATTAGATATGGTGTGATCTATGATGTCTCTTATTGATTTACCGCTATCATTTTGGGGTTATGCTTTAGAGACGACTGCATTCACTTTAAATATGGCACCATCATAATCCGTTGAGACGACGCCTGATGAACTGTGGTTTGGCAAAAAACCAAAGTTGCCGTTTCTCAAAGTTTGGGGTTGCGATGCTTATGTGAAAAATCTTCAACCTGATAAGCTCGAATCCAAATCGGAGAAGTGCGTCTTCATAGGATACCCAAAGGAAACTATTGGGTACACCTTCTATCACAGATCCGAAGGCAAGATATTCGTTTCTAAGAATGGATGCTTTCTAGAGAAAGAGTTTCTCTCGAAAGAAGTGAGTGGAAGGGAAGTAGAACTTGATGACGTAATTGTACCTTCTCCCGAATTGGAAAGTAGTTCATCACAGAAATCAGTTCTAGTGAATTCTACACCAATTAGTGAGGAAGCTAATGATGATGATCATGAAACTTCAGATCAAGTTACTACAGAACCTCGTAGGTCTTCCAGAGTACGGTCCGCACCAGAGTGGTACGGTAATCCTGTTCTGGAAGTCATGTTACTAGACCATGATGAACCTACGAACTATGAGGAAGTGATGATGAGCCCAGATTCCGTGAAATGGCTTGCGCCATGAAATCTGAGATGGGATCCATGTATGAGAACAAAGTGTGGACTTTGGTGGATTTTCCCGATGATCGGCAAGCCCTAGAAAATAAATGGATCATCAAGAAGAAGACCGACACTGACGGTAATGTTACTATCGACAAAGCTCGACTTGTTGTGAAAGGTTTTTGACAAGTTCAAGGAGTTGACTACGATGAGACTTTCTCACCCGTAGAAATGCTTAAGTCTGTCCGAATCATGTTAGCAATTGCCGCATTTTATGGTTATGAAATATGCAGATGGATGTCAAAACTGCATTCCTGAATGGATTTCTAGAAGAAGAGTTGTATATGATGCAACCAGAAGGTTTTGTCGATCCAAAGGGTGCTAACAAAGTGTGCAAGCTCCAGCGATCCATTTATGGACTGGTGCAAGCCTCTCAGAGTTGGAATAAACACTTTGATAGTGTGGTCAAAGCATATGGTTTTATACAGACTTTTGGAAAAGCCTGTATTTATAAGAAAGTGAGTGGGAGCTCTGTAGCATTTCTAATATTATATGTGGATGACATATTGTTAATTGGAAATGATATAGATTTTCTGGATAGCGTAAAGGGGTACTTGAATAAGAGTTTTTCAATGAAAGACCTCGGAGAAGCTGCTTACATATTGGGCATCAAAATCTATAGAGATAGATCAAGATGCTTAATTGGACTTTCACAAAGCACATACCTGGATAAAGTTTTGAAGAAGTTCAAAATGGATCAGTCAAAGAAAGGGTTCTTGCCTATGTTACAAGGTGTGAAGTTGAGTCAGACTCAATGCCCGACCACTGCAGAAGATAGAGAGAAAATGAAAGTCATTCCCTATGCTTCAGCTATAGTTTCTATCATGTATGCAATGTTGTGTACCAAACCTGATGTGTGCCCTGCTATAAGTATAGCAGTGAGGTACCAAAGTAATCCCGGACTGGAGCACTGGACAGCGGTCAAGAACATCCTAAAATACCTGAAAAGGACTAAGGATATGTTTCTCATTTATGGAGGTGACAGAGAGCTCGTCGTAAACAGTTACGTCGATGCAAGCTTTGACACTGATCCGGATGACTCTAAGTCACAATCCAGATACGTATTTTTATTGAATGGTGGAGTTGTCAGTTGGTGCATGAGGGAGTCCTGGATTAGGGGGTGTCCGGATAGCCGAACTATCACCTTTGGCCGGACTCCTGGACTATGAAGATACAAGATTGAAGACTTCGTCCCGTGTCCGGATGGGACATTCCTTGGCATGGAAGGCAAGCTTGGCGATACGGATATGTAGATCTCCTCCCATTGTAACCGACTCTGTGTAACCCTAGCCCTCTCCGGTGTCTATATAAACCGGGGGGTTTTAGTCCGTAGGACGAACAAAAATCTTACCATAGGCTAGCTTCTAGGGTTTAGCCTCTCTGATCTCATGGTAGATCTACTCTTGTACTACCCATATCATCAATATTAATCAAGCAGGAGTATTGTTTTACCTCCATCGAGAGGGCCCGGACCTGGGTAAAAACATCGTGTCCCTTGTCTCCTGTTACCATCCGCCTAGACGCACAGTTCGGGACCCCCTACCCGAGATCCGCCAGTTTTGACACCGACATTGGTGCTTTCATTGAGAGTTCCTCTGTGTCATCATCTTTAGGCCCGATGGCTCCTCCGATCATCAACAATGATGCAGTCCAGGGTGAGACTTTTCTCCCCGGACGAATCTTCGTATTCGGCGGCTTTGCACTGCGGGCCAAGCTTGGCCATCTGGAGCAGATCGAAAGCTACGCCCCTGGCCATCAGGTCAGATTTGGAAGTTTGAACTATACGGCTGACGTTCGCGGAGACTTGATCTTCGACGGGTTCGAGCCACAGCTAAGCGCGCCGCACTGTCACGATGGGCATGATCTAGCTCTGCCACCGGACAGTGCCCTGGAGGCCGCACCATTGTCCGCTCCGACCCTTAGCTCGGAGCCGACCGCGTCGATCGAGGACGGGTGGCTGGACACCGCCTTGGGGGCTGCTATCTCTACAACGATTGAGCCGAACATCAACCCTGTCCTTTGCGAAGCTCGTGACTCCAAGGTGCTGGACTCCTCTCCGGACTCTGAACCTTCCGCGCCCCTGCCAATCGAATCCGATCGGGCGCCGATCATGGAGTTCACTGTTGCGGACATCTTTCAGCACTCGCCCTTTGGCGACATCCTGAATTCGCTAAAGTCTCTCTCTTTATCAGGAGAGCCCTGGCCGGATTATGGTCAGGAAGGTTGGGATGCGGACGACGAAGAAATTCAAAGCCCACCCACCACCCACTTCATAGCCACTGTCGATGATTTAACCTACATGCTTGACTTCGACTCCGAAGACATCGACGATATGGACGACGATGCAGGAGACGACCAAGAACCAGCGCCTATAGGGCACTGGAAGGCCACCTCATCATACGACATATACATGGTGGACATCCCAAAAGACGGGAATGGTGATGGAACAACTAAGGATGACCCCTCCAAGAAACAGCCTAAGCGCTGGCGTCAGCGGTGCCGCTCTAAATCCCGCCACACCAAAAACGGTGATTCTGGCACGGGAGACAATAACACCCGGGAAAGTGCCGAAGACAACCCCCTCCAGCAGGATTCAGCGCAGGAGGATGGAGAAGCCAGCCCTCATGAGAGAGCGGCAGGCAGAGAGATAGAGGACGATAATTACATGCCTCCCTATGAAGACGAGGCAAGCCTCGACGACGACGAATTTGTCGTGCCTAAGGATCCCGTCAAACAGGAGCGTTTCAAACGCAGGCTTATTGCCACGGCAAGCAGCCTCAAGAAAAAGCAGCAACAACTTAGAGCTGGGCAAGACTTGCTAGCTGACAAATGGACTGAAGTCCTTGCGGCCGAAGAGTATGAACTCGAACGCCCCTCCAAGAACTACCCAAAACGTAGGCTGCTATCCCGATTAGAGGAGGAAGCACCCAAACCTACATCACCAGCGCATGATGCAGCTGACCGGCCACCTCGTGGCCGCGACAGAGAGGCCTCTCGGCCCTCCACTCAAGCCGCACCCCAGCATCGCTCAAAAAGTACCAAGGCACGGGGAAATGTGCCAGACCTGCGAGATATATTGGAGGACAAGGCAAGGCAAACAAGATCGATCTACAGATCGCGTGGGCGCCTCACTACACGTGATGATAACCGTCATGCCGGATACAACAAATCCGGCCGAGCCGAACACAACAGACAAAGCTCATTTGAGCTACGTCGTGATATAGCCCAGTACAGGGGCGCCGCACACCCACTATGCTTCACAGATGAAGTAATGGATCATCAAATCACCGAGGGTTTCAAACCCGTAAACATCAAATCATACGATGGCATAACAGATCCTGCAGTATGGATCGAGGACTACCTCCTTCATATCCACATGGCCCGCGATGATGATCTACACGCCATCAAATACCTCCCACTCAAGCTTAAAGGACCAGCTCGGCATTGGCTTAACAGCTTGCCAACAGAGTCAATTGGTTGTTGGGAAGACCTGGAAGCCGCATTCCTCGACAACTTCCAGGGCACCTATGTGCAACCACCAAACGCCGATGACCTAAGCCACATAATTTAGCAGCCAGAGGAATCGGCCAGACAATTCTGGACACGGTTCCTAACCAAGAAAAATCAAATCATCGACTGTCCGGATGCAGAGGCCCTTGCAGCCTTCAAACATAACATCCGCAACGAGTGGCTTGCCCGGCACCTAGGATAGGAAAAGCCGAAATCCATGGCAGCCCTCACAACACTCATGACCCGCTTTTGCACGGGAGAGGACAGCTGGCTAGCTCGTAGTAACAACATGACCAAGAGCCGTGGTAATTCGGATACCAAGGACAGCAACGGCAGGTCGCGTCGCAACAAGCACAAGCGCCGCATTAACGGCGATAATGCTGAGGATACAATAGTCAATGCCAGATTCAGAGGCTCTAAACCCGGTCAGCGGAAAAAGCCATTCAAAAGAAATACTCTCGACCCGTCCAATTTGGACCGAATACTCGATCGCCCATGCCAGATACACGGCACCCCCGAAAAACCAGCCAACCACACCAACCGGGATTGTTGGGTGTTCAAGCAGGCAGGCAAGTTAACTGCCGAAAACAACGACAAGGGGCTGCATAGCGACGACGAGGAGGAGCCCCGGCCGCCGAACAATAGAGGACAGAAGGGTTTCCCCCTACAAGTGCGGACAGTGAACATGATATACGCAACCCACATACCCAAAAGGGAGCGGAAGCGTGCACTAAGGGACGTATATGCGATGGAGCCAGTCGCCCCAAAGTTCATTCCGTGGTCCTCCTGCCCGATCACTTTTGATCGAAGGGACCACCCCACTAGCATCCACCATGGCGGATTCACCGCATTGGTTCTAGACCCAATCGTTGACGGATTTCACCTCACTAGAGTCCTGATGGACGGCGGCGGCAGCCTGAACCTACTTTATCAGGATACATTGCGCAAAATGGGCATAGACCCCTCAAGGATTAAACCCACAAAGACGACCTTTAAAGGCGTCATACCAGGTGTAGAGGCCAACTGTACAGGCTTAGTTACACTTGAAGTGGTCTTCGGATCCCCGGATAACTTCCGAAGCGAGGAGTTAATCTTTGACATAGTCCCGTTCCACAGCGGCTATCACGCACTGCTCGAACGAACTACATTTGCAAAGTTCAATGCGGTGCCACACTACGCATACCTCAAGCTCAAGATGTCAGGCCCTCGAGGAGTCATTACGGTCAACGGAAACACCGAATGCTCTCTCCGAACGGAGGAGCATACGGCGGCCCTCGCGGCAGAAGTACAAAGCAGCCTCTCAAGGCAATCCTCAAGTCCGGCTATTAAATGTCCGGACACCGTCAAATGCGCCCGGAGTAACCTACAACAAGACCGCCTGGCACGTCCTGAGCACGCGTAGCAATGCGGCCCCAACCCCAGCCCTTGCGAAATTGCGAAACCAGTACTACGCGTACATAATTACGCTCTGGAAATACCATGGGCATGGGGGGAGGGGCACGACCACGGCAGGCCCAGAATGCGGCTTAAACCGCACCAAGGGCTGCCGATTGTGTCATTCTTTTTTCTCTTACTTTCAGGACTCCTTTCTCAAGAAGCCCTGCCCGGTAGTAGAATCGCCAAACACACGATGCAATAGCCAGGGAAGCAGAAAGCTACGTCGAGTGTCCAGGTGGTCTCTATAACGAGCAGTATACTTGTTTCACATATCATCCCGCAGCTCGCCCCTGGAGGGGGACATGTCAAATAGTCCCGTCCATTGCTTATCGCACTATTTGTATCATTCTGCTTTTACCGCAGCCTTTTTAAATAAACAATACATAGCTTCTGCCTATTATTGCATTTTTTTTATCTATATATGTTCACTTATGACATGTTGCACCCGTACACTTTGGTACGGCCAAATACACCAGGGGCTTAAGTACCCCAAAATATTGTGTGATAAGTCCGAACACTTTCACAAGTTCAGCACCCCGAACTTATAGCATTATATGCATCGGCTCCGAATCATGTCTTGGGTCAATAGTTGGGTTTGCCCGGCTCCCATGTTTTGGTACCTTATGTTCCGTTATATCGGCTAAGGTAGCGCTGGGAGAACCACTGTGATTGTGCCCCGGTTGAGCTGGGTTAAGCACCTCAGTGGAGAAAGCTAAAACTAACCGTCATGATAGGGCGAGAGCCGGTCGCTGTTCGAGAGGTTTTCGAGTCCCTAAAGACTTATGCCGCTTAGAGCGAGGAGTCGGCTTTGTCCGGCCCATGCATGGATAGCGCCCCGAATTCGGTCTTCCGAATACTAGGGGCTTTGCTGAAATTTAAAATTATAGAATTCTATGGCTAAGTGAGAGTGTTCAAGCATTATAGTCCGGTTGCCTCGTTCGTTGCGTTGAACGCCTCCCTCAAAGGACCCAAGAATGGGAAAAAGAGCGCTCAAGTTTATCCCGAACACCCCAGCACTCGTGGCATGGGGGCAGAAGTCGACGACTCGCCATCTCTCAAATTTAATAAACGGCCGCACAGAAGGTAATATTTTAAATTCACAAGCGTTGCTTAGCGCATATGAACAAGTTTTTAGCGTACAGGATAACAAATGCGAGTTTACTCAAAAATTACATCTTTGGAGCATTCACCCGCTATAAGGCGGGCACCCTTCAGGACGCCTTCATAATACATCTCGGGCTTGCGATACTCCTTGCCCGGCGGTGGTCTGTCTGTCACAAGCTTCTCAGCGTCCACCTTGCCCCAGTGCACTTTTGCACGGGCAAGGGCCCTACGAGCACCTTCGATGAGATGGAGTGCTTGACGACTTCAATCCATGGACTGGCGTCCACCAGCCGCCTCACCAGCCCGAAGTAGCTCCCAGGCATGGCTTCCTTAGGCCACAGCCGAACTATGAGGCTCTTCATGGCCTGTTCGGCCACCTTATGGAGCTCGACCAGCTGCTTCAGCTGGTCGCTCAAGGGCACCGGGTGACCGGCCTCAGCATACTGAGACCAGAACACCTTCTCCGTCGAACTCCCCTCCTCGGCTCGGTAGAACACAGCAGCATCGGACACACTGCGGGGCAGATCTGCGAATGCTCTTGGAGAGCTCTGGATTCGGGTAAGTAACAGATAATTCACTTTCACGTGCTTGCTTTGCATAAAGAATGCCTTACCTGCCGCTATCTTCTTCAATGCCTCAATTTCCTGCAGGGCTTTTTGGGCTTCGGCCTTAGCGGCTTTGGCACTCTCAAGGGCCGAGGCGAGCTTGGACTCTCGAGTCTTTGAGTCACGCTCCAAACTCTCGTGTTTTTCCACGAGAGCCTGGAGCTCTTGCCGCACCTCCGCCACCCGCGCCTCCTGCTTCTCTCGCTCGATGCGCTTCGCAGCCGCATTGCTTTCGGCCTTGGACACCGCTTCCTTCAGGGCCGCCACTTCGTTCGTGGCCCCTGCAATACTCACGTTATTCCTGTCATTTTTGGCAACCATATCTTTTATATACTTCCATAAGGTATTACTTACCTTCCCTGTCCTCGAGCTGCTTTTTGGCAAGGCCGAGCTCGTTCTCGGACCGCTCGAGGCTCTGCTTCAATGCATTGACCTCCGCAGTCAGTGCGGCATAGGTCAGCAGCGCAGCCTGCATTCCCATATTGACATACCTATGTTAGACTCCTGCGTACATCTTTTAGATCCTCAGTTCGACTTTTCTTTCCGAACACCAAACTGAGCATCAGGGGCTACTGTCTATGTGGTAACATTTTTACATATCTTAAATAATTACCTCAAAGCCTGTTAGAAGGCTGGCACAGGCTTCAGTCAGCCCGCTTTTGGCAGACTGAACTTTCTAGATCAGCACACTCATAACAGTGCGGTGCTCCTCATCGATGGAGGCGCCTTTAAGCACCTCCAGCAAATTGTCCGGTGCCTCCGGTTGGACGGGGGTCACCGGCGTTGTAGGCTTTCCCTTCTTACAAGGGGGCTGCCTGCCGGACTCCGGAACCACTGAAGGTTCCGGTGCAGCGTCCGGTCCAAGGCCGGACTTAGAGCCCTTTGGGGTTTTATCCCCTTGGCGCCTGGAATCCGGAAGGTCGCCCTGCGGCGCCTCCGGGGCTACCTCCTCCTGGCTCGTCCCCTTTTGGGACTCCACCTCGGTGTCGTCCGTAGGGCGAGGGGAGGTAGCAGTCGGAAGTGAAAGACTGTTCACATCCGACGAATCTAGGGATCCGCTCGACGAAGCGTCGAGCTGGGCCTTGGTCGGACTGCATGATTATGTTCGGCGTTAGAAGATACTCTGCCGTAAAGGAACACTGTGAGTTATTCTGATATCCGGATACTTACGATTTCGCCAGGGGCTTGGCCCTGGATGGCCACTCCTCTTCGCCGTCGTCGGTGTTGGTGGAGTAGTTCGGGAGAAGGGTTTTTCCCTTCTTGGACCCTCCAGCCCCCCTAGTCGGGGTGGCCTTCCTTTTCTTTCCTCCCCCCATTGGAGGGGGAGAGGCCTCTTCTTCCTCCTCCTCGCCTTCGTAGGAGGAGCGCGCTTTGGAGTCCTCGGACGAGGAATCCAACACTACCAGGCGCCGGGAACTCTTTTGAGTTCCCGTGGCCTTCTTCTGGGCCTTCTTCTCCGGCACCACGTGAGGTGCCGGGACCAGCATCTTTGCCAAGCGGGCATCTACCGGACCTTCGGGCAAAGGAGCTGGACAGTCGATCTGTCCGGACTTCTTCTGCCAGTCCTGTCAAAGGAACGGGAGCTTAGATCCCGCATAGAGTCAAACTAGGAAAAACAAATATCCTGTGATGGGGAAAATAAACTTACCGCACTGGCTTGGCGCTTCGCGCAGAATCCGCGATCCTCGATAGTGGGAGGGTGAACCTCGGAGCCCTTGAATAGCACCTTCCAGGCATCTTCATGCGTTGTGTCAAAAAGCTTGGACAAAGTTTGGTGCTGGGCCGGGTCGAATTCCCATAGGTTAAAAGCCCGTCGTTGAGACGGGAGGATGCGGCGGAAGAGCATGACCTGGACTACGGTGACGAGTTTAACCTTCTTGTCCATCAGGTTTTGGACGCAGGTTTGGAGTCCGGTCACCTCTTCCGAATTACCCCACGACAGGCCCATCTCTTTCCAAGAGGTGAGCCGTGTGGGGATGCCAGATCAGAATTCGGGGGCCGCTGCCCATTCAGGGTCACGCGGCTCGGTGATGTAGAACCACCCCGATTCCCACCCCTTGATGGTTTCCACAAAGGAGCCCTCGAGCCATGTGACATTGGGCATCTTGCCCACCATGGCACCTCCGCACTCCGCTTGGCGGCCGCCCACTACCTTCGGCTTGACATTGAAGGTCTTCAGCCATAAGCCGAAGTGGGGCTGGATGCATAGGAAGGCCTCGCACACGACGATGAACGCCGAGATGTTGAGGATGAAATTCGGGGCCAGATCATGGAAATCCAGGCCGTAGTAGAACATGAGCCCCCAAACAAATGGGTTAAGTGGAAAACCTAGTCCGCGGAGGAAGTGGGTGAGGAACACCACCCTTTCATGGGTCCTGGGGGTGGGGATGAGCTGCCCCTTGTCGGGGAGCCGATGCGCGATGTCGTTGGACAAGTATCCGGCCTTCCGCAACTTTTTGATGTGCCCCTCCGTGACGGAGGAGGCCATCCACTTGCCTCCAGCTCCGGACATGGCTGGAGAAGGTTGAGGTGGGATGTGTGGACTTGGGCGCTGGAGCTCGAGTGCGCGGAAATGGATGAACAAAGGAGGAAGAAGGCGCAGGTAAAAAGGTGGATCCTTATCCCCTTATATGGGCGGACGAAGCTATGTACCCCCACCAGCCTAGTAAAACTCGCTTATCTCCCAAGCGCCGTGATTAATGGTGCGGTTGGGTTACCCACACCCGTATTGATGAGAATCCCGGAATAAGGGGACACGATCTCTGCTTTGACAAGACGTGCCAAGGAAACCGCCTCACTAAACGCGCTGAGGTGGGATAGTAAAACAATTCGAATAAAGGCTTGGCCGTGGTGTGATGTCACGCCACGGAATACGTCAGCAGATTGGATTTGTGTAAATATTATTCTCTCTACGGTGGTATGTGGAACTTATTTTGCAGAGCCGGACACTATCCTTGTGTTCAAAATCTTCTATGAAGTATTCAGAGGAGGAACCCGCCTTGCAATGCCGAAGACAATATGCGCGCCGGACTCGTCGTCATTGAAGCCTGGTTCAGGGGCTACTGAGGGAGTCCTGGATTAGGGGGTATCCGGATAGCCGAACTATCACCTTTGGCCGGACTCCTGGACTATGAAGATACAAGATTGAAGACTTCGTCCCGTGTTCAGATGGGACATTCCTTGGCGTGGAAGGCAAGCTTGGCGATACGGATATGTAGATCTCCTCCCATTGTAACCGACTCTGTGTAACCCTAGCCCTCTCCGGTGTCTATATAAACCGGGGGGTTTTAGTCCGTAGGACGAACAACAATCATACCATAGGCTAGCTTCTAGGGTTTAGCCTGCTGGAGGCCGGCCCCTCTCGAATCCGTCTGGTTGAGCTTCCACCGTCTTCCTCGGGGTCACTGCCCGATTGGGCCCGCCTCTGGTAGGCCGTATCGACAGGCCGTCGTGGGGAACAGGGCTCCGCCTGCCCGGAGCGACGTTAGGGGAGATATGGCACAATGCCCCTTCGTGCGGAGATCTCCGTCTTGTACGGAGCACTGTAGCCACGCCCGTCTCGAGCGTTGGAGGAGACGTGCTTCACTGTAGCCATGCTCTGACTTGTACTCTCGATGGGGGCTCGGCCGCACCGTAGTCATGAGGTGGCCACCTGCCAGTTGCCGCCCTCTCTGGAGGGCGGCCGCTAGGAGCCGGTCACTCGGAGCGCCGTAGACTTGGGTCGGCCGCCTTCTGGCAGTCGGCCGCTGAGCCAGCCGGCACCAGAGGGCGGAGCTTCAGCTTGGGGTCCAGCTAGGCGGAGCTGGCCCAAAGTCTTGATAAATCTAGGGACTCGGGTGAGCCTACCCGTGGCCCATTACTCCGACAGGTCATGTCCATCACATCGTTCTCCTAATTATGTGATCTCGTTCATCAAATGATAACACATGTCTATGCTTAGGAAACATAACCATCTTTGATCAACGAGCTAGTCAAGTAGAGGCATACTAGGGACACTATGTTTTGTCTATGTATTCACACATGTACTAAGTTTCCGGTTAATACAACTCTAGCATGAATAATAAACATTTACCATGAAATAAGGAAATAAATAATAACTTTATTATTGCCTCTAGGGCATATTTCCTTCAGTCTCCCACTTGCACTAGAGTCAATAATCTAGATTACAAAGTAATGATTCTAACACCCATGGAGTTTTGGTGCTGATCATGTTTTGCTCGTGGAAGAGGCTTATTCATCGGTTCTGCAACACTCAGATCCGTATGTATCTTGCAAATCTATATGTCTCCCTCCGATACTTGATGATGAATGGAATTGAAGCTTCTCTTGACGTGCTTGGTTTCCTTGAGAAATCTGGATTCCTTCGCCAAGGCAATTGCACCAATATTGTCACAAAAGATTTTCATTGGACCAGATGCGCTAGGTATGACACCTAGATCGGATATGAACTCCTTCATACAGACTCCTTCATTTGCTGCTTCCGAAGCAGCTATGTACTCCGCTTCACATGTAGATCCCGCCATGACGCTTTGCTTGGAACTGCACTGTCGGTGTCAAACCGGCGGATCTCGGGTAGGGGGTCCCGAACTGTGCGTCTAGGCGGATGGTAACAGGAGACGAGGGACACGATGTTTTTACCCAGGTTCGGGCCCTCTTGATGGAGGTAAAACCGCTTGCGGAGATCTTGGGAAGCCGGGATGCTTCTGGCCGAGTGGCCAAGTGGGCCATCGATTCGGCACCTTACACCATCTATTACCAGCCTCGCACCGCCATCAAGTTGCAAGTGCTGGCCGACTTCCTTGTCGATTGGGTCGAGACCCAATATTTGCCGCCTGCACCAGACTCCACTCATTGGCGGATGCATTTTGATGGTTCGAAAATGCGCACTGGTCTGGGAGCCAGCATCGTCCTCACCTCTCCCAAGGGCGACAAGCTCAAATACGTGTTGCAAGTCCACTTCGCCGCCTCCAACAACGTAGCAGAATATGAGGCACTCATACACAGGCTCCGGCTTGCCAAGGAACTCGACATTCGCCGGATCCTGTGTTATGGTGACTCCGACTTGGCGGTCTAGCAGTCGTCAGACGACTAGGACGCCAAGGATGCAAACATGGCAAGCTACCACTTCCTCGTACAGCAACTCAGCGGATACTTTGATGGGTGCGAGTTCCTTCACGTGCCAAGAAATGACAACGAGCAAGCAGATGCCTTGGCATGAATTGGCTCCACCCGACAAGTAATACCAGCCGGCGTCGCCCTACGCCGCCTTCTGAAGCCATCTGTCAAGCCGTCTCCTGATTCAGACTCCATCTTTGTGCCGACCCCCCCTCGAAGCAGTCGGATCCGACTTGACGATCCCAGAGGCCGGCACAGGGATTTCGACAGGCGGCCCGGGGACTGCTACAACCCGGGGACTTCAGCAGTCGGCCCAGGGACTTCTTCAACACAGCAGGTGGAAGCACTTGCCAACCCGCCGCCTCCCGGCCCAACCGCCCCCATACAGGTTGCAGTACTTGCAGTCGAAGAAATTGTGGCGCCCTCATGGGCTCAGCCAATCCTCAAGTTCTTGGTGAATAAAGAGCTGCCGACTGATGAGATCTCAGCCCGGCAAGTGCAGAGGCGAGCAGCAGCCTACAACATAGTCAACAGTGAGCTGGTGCGATGAAGCGTCACAAGGGTTTATTAGCGTTGCATGGAGTCGGACCAAGGCCAAGCAATACTCAGGGATATCCACCAGGGCGAATGCGGCCACCACGCGGCTTCAAGATCACTTGTGGCCAAGGCTTTCCGCCATTGGTTCTTCTGGCCGACTGCACTGGAAGAGGCCAAAGAGCTAGTTCAGAAGTGTCAAGGGTGTCAGAGGTTCCACTCCAAGCCACACCTGCCGGCTTCTGCACTCAAGACCATTCCCATAGCCTGGCCCTTTGCTGTTTGGGGACTGGATATGGTAGGACCATTCAAGACGGCCCGCGGTGGCATGACTGACTTGCTTGTTGCTGTGGACAAGTTCACCAAGTGGATAGAGGCAAAACCAATCAAGAAGCTGAATGGGCCGACTGTCGTGACCTTCATCGCCGACATCACCACGCGATACGTCATCCCACATAGCATCATCACCGACAACAGCACCAACTTCACTAAAGGAGCCTTGGCTCATTTCCGTTCAACACAGGGCATCCGCCTGGACTTAGCGCCCGTTGCCCACCCACAGTCAAATGGCCAAGTGGAGCGCGCAAACGGCCTCATTTTGTCCGGCCTCAAGCCCCGACTGGTCGAGCCTCTGGAGCGTTCGGCCGGCTGCTGGCTCGACGAGCTGCCGGCCATCCTCTAGAGCCTGCGCACAACTCCGAACAAGTCAACGGGCTTCACGCCCTTCTTCCTCGTCTACAGTGCCGAAGCTATCATCCCGACAGATATTGAATTCGACTCCCCAAGAGTCACCATGTACACCGAGGCGTATGCCAAGCAGGCGCAAGAAGACGGCGTCGACTTGCTGGAGGAAGGCCGGCTGTTGGCACTCAGCCGGTCAGCCATCTACCAGCAGAGTCTGCGCCGATACTACAACCGCAAGGTGAAGCCAAGATCCTTCCTGGAGGGAGACCTTGTGCTCCGGCTGATCCAGCGAACAGCCGGACAGAACAAGCTCTCGATACCTTGGGAAGGCCCTTTCATCATCAGTAAGGTGTTGGGCAACGATGCCTACTATCTGATCGATGCCCAGAAGCCTAGAGCACGCAAGAGAGATGATTCAGGCAAAGAGACGGAGAGGCCATGGAACGCAAACCTCCTCCGAAGGTTTTACAGTTAAAAGCAGTATGTATCACACTACCTTTTGTACCATGTATAAAGACTCCGGGTCCCCCGAGAAGAGCTCGGGGACTGCCCTCTTTTATCTATATGATAAGTGTCATGCCTATGAGAATGTATAGTTTTATTTCTTCCGCATGGCACCGGGTTCGACCAGTCGGCCCGGAGCCTCGCCGCCTTCTACAATATGCCACCTCCTGCAGCCGGACAAGTAGTGTGCCGGCACCAAAAACTTCCGTTGTCAGAAGCCACAGCTCGTAGAGCGACTATATGGCGGCTAAAGGTTGCAAGGCAGTGCCCCGCACGAAAGAATGACTAAGGAAGGAAACACATATAGTAGAGGGCGGCATCGCACCTAGCCGTTTGGCTACTTGGCAGCCGGATGGCTGGCCTTCGCCTTTATTACCAAAAACCCCGAATGGCTAAGTCCTAGCCCCCCTCACAAACGGCTAGAGTGCTCAAATCAGCCACGGTCTGCAGAGCGACTGCCCGGCTGGTGAGAGCATAGCCAAGGGTTGGCGGCAAAGGAAAAAAACAAGGAGAAAAAGGAAAAAAAGGGCTAGAGGTCGGCACAGCAAGCATAAGCAATGATAAATATTTACATGGATAAAGGCCTCTGGCCGGCATTCAAACAGAGTTTTGATATACACCCCACAGGTGGAGTTGCGCGAATTTAACAAAATGTTCAGAGCAGCAAGCAGAAAGCAGATAAAACCCTAAGGAGCAGCAGAACTCCGGGTGGGCGGTGCCGGTTAGCGCAGCAGAAGGATCCGGCTGGACAGCGCCGGATGGCGTGGCCGAG
Source organism: Triticum aestivum (assembly GCF_018294505.1). Taxonomy (NCBI): domain Eukaryota; kingdom Viridiplantae; phylum Streptophyta; class Magnoliopsida; order Poales; family Poaceae; genus Triticum; species Triticum aestivum. The sequence goes on along the minus strand of NC_057795.1, from coordinate 387,397,831 downwards.
GACTCTGGCTGGAGGCTGGAGTCAGCTGTGCCACCTGGCGCGGCAAGCGGCTCCATCCGAGCGGAGGAATCACCAGCAGTAGGCGGGGCGTTGGAGTGCTGGAGGACGGAGTCGATGGCGTTCGTCGGAGGAACGGGCGGCTGGGCGACCCTCACCTGGATGCCTCCAGTAGCGGGCGGCACCTCGGTGCATGGCTCGTTGCTTGAGGCCCAGTCAGGCTGGGGCTGACCGTCCGCCCCGACCTCCGGCAGGTCGACGTCGCTCTCCTTGTCTTCCTCCTCCTCCTCCTTCTCTTCCCCCTCCCCATCTTCCCCTTTGTCGCTGGAGTCGATGACTTCAGCTGAATCTTCGCTGTCCTCCGGGTTTAACCTGAGCCACTCTTGCGGAGCTTCGCCGCCTTCCTCGACCACCTCCAAGACAAAGACACTGGTGTGGATGAAGTCGGCGATCGCTGCCGCCCTGCTGACGAGCTCAGCTTCCACTGCCGCCAGCTCCTCCCGTGCCTCCAGCCGGAACGTGGCCAACTGGGCTAGATCTAGCCCAGGGTACCACGCCTTAATGAATTCCAAGGCTCGGCGTGCCCCTGCCCGGGCTGCTGAGCCTTTCGAGGCTTCCAGGCGGCTGGCCGCCACCTCCAGCCAGTCGGCAGTCCGACTTGGGGTGCGCGGAGCCGGCAAGCCTGGCCAGAGGGCGGAGACCGCCTGGGCTCCGATGCGCTGGAGGCGGCATAGCGTGCGGTGAGCAGGCCGAAGCCGGGCCTGAATGCTGAGGACCTGTTCGCCAAGAGTCCAGGGAGCATTAGCGGCAATTTGCGCACCCTCCGCCCTTCGCTCCTCGCGCTGGGCCTCGATCATTTGGATTGCGGCTACAGAATGGCCCGGGAAGAAGTCTGTCCGGGCGGAAGAAGAAAAAGGCCAAGGCTATAAGCAAGAGCCGACAACTCAAAACAAGAAACCAAGAGAATGAGGCTTACCATCGACCAAGTCTTCGATGCTGCTGAAGCAGACCGTCATCTGGGCCTCCTTGTCGGCCCAGGCAGAGCGCTCCATCTCAAATTCAGTGAGGAGGTTGGTCTCCGTCGTCTTCACCTTCAGCTGGGCCGCCTTGAGGGTTTCCGCCTGCTCGGCAATTTGGGCGACCAGGCGGTCCCGCTCCTCCGCCAGCTTGCTGCACTCCGCCTCCTTGCTACGCAGGGCGGTGCTGGCTTCGCCCAGCTGCTACTGCAGGGCAACATTGGCCTCTGAAGAAAGAAAGAGAAGAAAAAGGCATCAGTCAAGCGGACAAGACAAAGGAAAGAAACGACTGAGGAGATTCGGCCCGACTGCTCAGCAGTCGGCCCGAACCTCGGGGACTCCAGCCCGCGGGCGCGCTAGCGCGCCCCCGTGGAAAAGAAGTAGTTGACAAAGGAAAGAGACAACTGAGGAGATTCGGCCCGATTGATCGACATTCGGCCTGAACCTCGGGGACTACAGCCCGCGGGTGCGCCAGCGCGCCCCGTGAAGAAAGAAGATAGAAACTTACGCCGGCTCTCGGCCAGATGGGCCGCCTGCGCCTCCAGCTCCCGAACCCTAGAGTTGTAGGCGGTCGCGCGGAGATTGTGATAGTCCTGCAGAAGAGACATCGGATGAAGTCAGTAGTCAACAATTGCAAGATAAAGTTCTGACCCGCCTGCTCAGCAGCCGGCCCGGAACTTGGGGACTACACCCAGTGGGTGCGCTTGCGCGCCCCCATGAGAGAAGCAAGAAGATCATCCGAAGAAGAAAGCCAAAGACAACTTACGCGGATGGCGGTGCGCGACTCCAAGAAGGCCTCATTGCAGCGCTTGAGGGCCTCCGCTTCTGCCCGGAGCCTGGCCTGGACGTCAAGAGACGCCTGGTTCAGGGCGCCCGTCCTGCCCCCGTGTATCCAACCCATGGGTGCAGCGTTGGTCGCCACGGTGTCGGGGGCCGACGAGCTTGCGGCGCCGATCTCCTGCGGCCGCAGTGCTGAGGCCGCCTTCTCTAGACGGCGGCGCGTGGGTATGCGGACCATAGGAACCAGGTCCGTCACAACCGTATTTTCGACCGGTGGCACCGGCGGCGCAACCGGCTGCTCGTCCCGTGGCTCGCTGGCTGGCGGAGGCGGCGGGGGCAGGGGCGGCGGCACGAAGACGTCCGGCATGGCCACGTCACCGCCCTCCCGCTCCCGGACCGGGTAGTCGCCGCCGACTCCTCTGGCCGTCGCCTCGAATTCAGGTGGAGGCGGCACGGTTTTCAAGGGCGCCACGAGTAGCGGCTCTTGGCGGCGTACGACCTCCGCGAGCCGCTCCTTCTCCGTGCGAGATGGACCGGGCCGTAGGCGGCAAGCCGACTCCCGAGGGGCCTAGCCGCCTCGGCACTGTTCGGCAGCATGGCGTGACCATCGCCAGCATGTTCGGGGCAGAGCACCCTGTCTACGCCACGCCTGCAGAGAACATCCAGGCCACCCAGGCGGTAACAGATGAGCTGGACAAATACGACGGCGACGAGTGCTGCCACATGACGGAGTGAGTCCAGCAGCTCCTAGACGCGGCTGCCATGCAGCACAAGGCCGCCTGCCGTGCTGAAGTCCCAGCCCGACGAAACAACGAGCCGCCCCCATGCCAAGATCATGGGGTGACCTCCCGGACGCCGACTGGTGGCGCCCGCGGAGGAAAGGGCAACAAGCCGGCTGCCAGCCACAGCCGGACGAGCCTCTCCATCGAGCGAGACGAGGACGACCGCCCTCGCACAGTAGAGCGGCGAGGCGACCAGCCGCCTCCCCCGCCTCGTGGAGCGAGGTAGCCCACTCCGCCTCCTGTCATGCATCCGACACTCGGCGACCGCCTTGGCCGTCAAGAGGGAGTCGGAGAGAACGATGCTCGCCATCGGATCGATCGTCTCAACCGATCCCTGGCACTTGAAGAAGATGCGCTGGGCCCGCCCTGTTTTGGCCCCTGAATCCGAGATGAGCCCTTCCCCAAGGGGTTCACCCTCCCACGAGACACGCCCAAGTACACCGGCTCCGTGAAGCCGGAGGACTGGCTGGTCGATTACTCCACGGCCGTTAGTAAGCAAACAGCAACAAGCGTGTTGCCGTGAAATATGTCCTGCTCATGCTGCAAGGCACTGCCCGGACGTGGCTCAACAGCCTGAAGCCCCGCAGCATCAACAGCTGAGTTGATTTCACTAAGGTCTTCATCCGCAACTTCACCAGCACCTACAAGCGGGCTCCCAAGGCCAGACAGCTCTCCTTGTGCGTCCAAGGGCCCACGGAGTCAACTCGCGACTACCTCACGCACTGGACTGAGCTGCACAATTCCTACGAAGGCGTACACGAGGTGCAGGCAATCAAGTACTTCACCGCTGGGTGCCGAGAGGGCACCCTCCTCAAGCATCGACTCCTCTGCGACGAGCCCGAGACCCTCGATGAGCTGCTGGTCATCACCGACAAGCACGCCATGGCCGACTCCTCCATGAAGGTGGAAATTCTGGTTGATGCGTCCGGCAAGGTGGCATCCCAGGCCCCTCGGACTCCGGCTGGTGACACCAGTCGGCGAGAGCAGCCAGGCGACAACAAGCAGAAGGCCACCCAGCCGGCTTCCACCAGCCGGCAGGTGGCAACAGTCGAGGATCAGCAGCCAAAAGGGCAGCCGGCCCCCAAGCGGCAGAAGGGCGGCAAGTCCAATTGGTTGTCTGCTTTCTCTTACGAGCAAACCTTGGATGCACCCTGCAAGTTCCATAGTGGTGCGAAGCCATCCAACCACACCACTCGGAAGTGTCACTGGCTCACCAGAATCACCAAGGGAGATGGACTCCTGCCTCCTCCGCCTGCCGGACCGCCGCCTCCTCAGCCCCAACAGCCGGCGGCTCGACCAGTCGGCACCATACAAGACGAGTACCCAGAGGAACACGGAGCCTATGTTGTGTTCACCAGCATGGCCGACAACAGACGCAGTAGACGGCAACAACAACAAGAAGTGCAAGCAGTGGCCTCCAACACTCCAGAGTTCATGCATTGGTCTGAGAAGCCTATCAGTTGGAGCAGGGCCGACCACTCGGAAGTGATGCCTTCCCCTGGTTCATATGCCCTAGTCCTAGAAGCAACCCTTGCAACGGAAAGGTGGGCCGCCCGTTTCTCCAGAGTCTTGATAGATGGCGGCAGCAGCATCAATATCCTGTACCGTGACACAATGGAGAAGTTGGGAATCAAGCAGAAGCAGCTCACCCCCAGCCGGACTGTATTCCACGACATAGTTCCTGGCCTTTCCTGCTCACCAATCGGCAAGACCCAGATTGACGTCCTCTTTGGAGACAAGAATCATTTCTGCTGAGAGCCAGTTTGGTTTGAAGTGGTGGACCTCGAGAGCCCCTACCATGCACTGCTTGGCCGGCCTGCTCTGGCCAAATTCATGGCAGTCCCCCACTACGCCTACCTCAAGATGAAGATGCCGAGTACCAAGGAGATCCTGACATTAGTTGGAGACTACAAGAAGTCGGTCGCTTGCGCCGCGGATAGCAGCCGGCTGGCCGAGTCTCTTGTGATTGCAGCCCAGAAGCGGCTCCTTGACCAAGTGGTGGCTTTGGCAGGCAAGAAGCCGGAAATGTCACCCATCCCCCAGGAGTCGGAGGTTGAGGGCTCGTTCAAGCCGGCCAAGGAAACAAAGAAAATACCCTTGGACCCGGAGCACCTGGAGAGGCACGCTGTCATAGGCACAGGCCTATACAGCAAATAGGAAGGCGAGCTCGTCGATTTCCTCCATGAGAATCGGGACATCTTTGCATGGTCTCCCAAAGACATGCCGGGTGTTTCGACGGATTTCGCCGAGCACAAGCTACACGTCCGACCTGATGCCAAGCCGGTCCGGCAGCCCTTGCGCCGCCTGTCGGAAGAGAAGAGAAGAGTTGTCGGAGAAGAGATAGCCCAGCTTCTAGCAGCCGGATTCATCATGGAAGTATTCTTTCTAGAGTGGCTGGCTAACCCAGTCCTAGTGTTGAAGAAAAACAAGCAGTGGCGCATGTGCATTGACTACACCAGCCTCAACAAAGCCTGCCCCAAAGATCCCTTTGCTCTGCCAAGGATTGATCAAGTGATAGACTCCACAGCCGGATGCGAGCTGTTGAGTTTCTTGGATGCATACTCAGGTTACCACCAGATAAAGCTGAACCCGGCCGATCGGCTGAAGACCGCCTTCATCACGCCATTTGGAGCCCTCTGCTACCTGACGATGACGTCCGGCTTGCGCAATGCCGGCGCTACCTTTCAGCATTGCATGCAGAAGTGTCTCCTCAAGCAGCTCGGCAGAAATGCCCATGTCTATGTAGATGATGTGGTGGTGAAGACGGAGAAGCGTGGCACTCTGCTAGAAGATCTGAAGGAAACCTTTGAGAACCTGCGCCAATTCCAGATCAAGCTCAACCCGGAGAAATGTGTCTTTGGAGTGCCAGCCGGCCAGCTTCTCGGCCTCCTGGTCTCAGAGCGCGGCATAGAGTGCAATCTCGTGAAGATCATGTTGGAAATATGCCCTAGAGGCAATAATAAATTAGTTATTATTATATTTCCTTGTTCATGATAATCGTTTATTATCCATGCTATAATTGTATTGATAGGAAACACAGATACATGTGTGGATACATAGACAACACCATGTCCCTAGTAAGCCTCTAGTTGACTAGCTCGTTGATCAATAGATGGTTACGGTTTCCTGACCATGGACATTGGATGTCATTGATAACGGGATCACATCATTAGGAGAATGATGTGATGGACAAGACCCAATCCTAAGCCTAGCACAGAGATCGTGTAGTTCGTATGCTAAAGCTTTTCTAATGTCAAGTATTTTTCCTTAGACCATGAGATTGTGCAACTCCCGGATACCGTAGGAATGCTTTGGGTGTACCAAACGTCACAACGTAACTGGGTGATTATAAAGGTGCACTATAGGTATCTCCGAAAGTGTCTGTTGGGTTGCCACGAATCAAGACTGGGATTTGTCACTCTGTGTGACAGAGAGGTATCTCTGGGCCCACTCGGTAGGACATCATCATAATGTGCACAATGTGATCAAAGAGTTGATCGTGGGATGATGTGTTACGGAACGAGTAAAGAGACTTGCCGGTAACGAGATTGAACAAGGTATCGACATACCGACGATCGAATCTCGGGCAAGTACAATACCGCTAGACAAAGGGAATTGTATACGGGATTGATTGAGTCCTTGACATCGTGGTTCATCCGATGAGATCATCGTGGAACATGTGGGAGCCAACATGGGTATCCATATCCCGCCGCCCCTAGGGGGTGGAAACCTAGGTGGGGGCGCAGCCCCCTCTCCCCCTATATATAGTGGAGGCATAGGAGCAGCCCAACACATGAAGTTCTTCTCCTGTTGGCGCAGCCCTACCTCTGTTTCTCCTCATATGTCGCGGTGCTTGGCAAAGCCCTGCTGGATCACCACGCTCCTCCATCACCACCACGCCGTTGTGCTGCTACTGGATGGAGTCTTCCTCAACCTCTCCCTCTCTCCTTGCTGGATCAAGGCATGGGAGACATCACCGGGCTGAACGTGTGTTGAACGTGGAGGTGCCGTCCGTTCGGCACTAGGATCTCCGGTGATTTGGATCACGACGAGTACGACTCCTTCAACACCGTTCTCTTGAACGCTTCCGCTTAGCGATCTACAAGGGTATGTAGATGCACTCTCCTTCCCCTCGTTGCTTGTTTCTCCATAGATAGATCTTGGTGACACGTAGGAAAATTTTGAATTTCTGCTACGTTCCCCAACAGTGGCATCATGAGCTAGGTCTATTGCATAGATTCTTTGCATGAGTAGAACACAAAGTAGTTGTGGGCATTGACTTTGTTCAATATGCTTACTGTTACTAGTCCAATCTTGTTTCGACAGTATTGTGGGATGAAGCGGCCCGGACCGACCTTACATGTACACTTATGTGAGACAGGTTCCACCGACTGACATGCACTTGGTGCATAAGGTGACTAGCGGGTGCCAGTCTTTCCCACTTTAGTTGGAACGAATTCGATGAAAAGGGTCCTTATGAAGGGTAAATAGCAATTCGCATATCACGTTGTGGTTTTGCGTATGTAAGAAACGTTCTTGCTAGAAACCCATGGCAGCCACGTAAAACATGCAAACAACAATTAGAGGACGTCTAACTTGTTTTTGCAGGGGTGATGTGATATGGCCAAGAAGAATGTGATGAATGATATGTGATGTATGAGATTGATCATGTTCTTGTAATAGGAATCACGACTTGCATGTCGATGAGTATGACAACCAGCAGGAGCCATAGGAGTTGTCATAATTTATTGTATGACCTGCGTGTCATTAAACAACGCAATGTAATTACTTTACTTTATTGCTAACCGGTAGCCATAGTAGTAGAAGTAATAGTTGGCGAGACAACTTCATGAAGACACGATGATGGAGATCATGGTGTCATGCCGGTGACGATGATGATCATGGAGCCCCAAAGATGGAGATCAAAAGGAGCAAAATGATATTGGCCATATCATGTCACTATTTGATTGCATGTGATGTTTATCATGTTTATGCATCTTATTTGCTTAGAACAACGGTAGTAAATAAGATGATCCCTCATTAAAATTTCAAGAAAGTGTTCCCCCTAACTGTGCACCGTTGCGAAAGTTCGTCGTTTCGAAGCACCACGTGATGATCGGGTGTGATAGATTCTTACGTTCACATACAATGGGTGTAAGCCAGATTTACACACGTGAAACACTTAGGTTGACTTGACGAGCCTAGCATGTACAGACATGGCCTCGAAACACAAGAGACTGAAAGGTCGAGCATGAGTCGTATAGTAGATACGATCAACATGAAGATGTTCACCGATGATGACTAGTCTGTCTCACGTGATGATCGGACACGGCCTAGTTGACTCGGATCATGTAATCACTTAGATGACTAGAGGGATGTCTATCTGAGTGGGAGTTCATAAGATGAACTTAATTATCCTAAACATAGTCAAAAGATCTTTGTTGTAAGCTCGCGCTTTAGTTCCACTGCTTAGATATGTTCCTAGAGAAAATATAGTTGAAAGTTGACAGTAGCGATTATGCGGACAGTAGAAAGCTTATGTCCTTAATGCACCGCTCAGTGTGCTGAACCCCAAACATCGTTTGTGGATGTTGCGAACATCGGACACACACGTTTTGATAGCTACCTGATAGTTCAGTTAAAAGGTTTAGAGTTGAGGCACCAAAGACATTTTCGAAACGTCGCGGAACATATGAGATGTTTCGAGGGCTGAAATTGGGATTTCAGGCTCGTGCCCACGTCAAAGAGGTATAAGACCTCCGACGATTTTCTTAGCCTGCAAACTAAGGGAGAAAAGCTCAATCGTTGAGCTTGTGCTCAGATTGCTTGAGTGCAACAATCACTTGAATCGAGTGGGAGTTGATCTTCCAGACAAGATAGTGATGTTTCTCCAAAGTCATTGCCACCAAGCTGCTAGAGCTTCGTGATGAACTATAACATATCAGGGATAGATATAATGATCCTTGAGGTATTCGCGATGTTTGACACCGTGAAAGTAGGAATCAAGAAGGAGCATCAATTGTTGATGGTTGGTGAAACCACTAGTTTCAAGAAGGGCAAGGGTAATAAAGGGATACTTCATAAAACGGCAAATCAGCTGCTGCTCTAGAGAAGAAACCCAAGGTTGAACCTAAACCCGAGACTAAGTGCTTCTGTAATAAGGGGAACAGCCAATGGAGCAGGATTATCCTAGATACTTGGTAGATAAGAAGGCTGGCAAGGTCGATAGAAGTATATTGGATATACATTATGTTAATGTGTACTTTACTAGTACTCCTAATAGCACCAGGGTATTAGATACCGGTTCGGTTACTAAGTGTTAGTAACTCGAAATAAAAGAGCTACGGAATAAACGGAGACTAGCTAAAGGTGAGCTGACGATATGTGTTGGAAGTGTTTCCAAGTTTGATGTGATCAAACATCGCACGCTCCCTCTACCATCAAGATTAGTATTAAACCTGAATAATTGTCATTTGGTGTTTGCGTTGAGCATAGACATGATTGTATTATGTCCATCGCAATACGGTTATTCATTTAAGGAGAATAATGGTTACTCTATTTATTTGAATAATACCTTCAATGGTCTTGCACCTAAAGGAATGGTTTATTGAATCTCGATCGTAGTGATACACATTTTCATGCCAAAAGATATAAGATAGTAATGATAGTACCACTTACTTGTGCACTGCCATGTAAGTCATATTGGTATAAAACGCATGAAGAAGCTCCATGTTGATGGATCTTTGGACTCACTCATTTTTTGAAAAGTTTGAGACATGCGAACCATGTCTATTGGTGTATACGCATGAAGAAACTCCATGCAGATGGATCGTTTGGACTCACTTGTTTTTGAATCACTTGAGATATGCAAATCATACCACATGGGCAAGATGACTGAAAAGCCTCGGTTTCAGTAAGATGGAACAAGATAGCAACTTGTTGGAAGTAACACATTTTGATGTGTCCAGTCCAATGAGTGCTGAGGCATGCCGTGAATATCGTTATGTTCTTACTTCACAGATGATTCGAGTAGATGTTGAGAGTATTTACTTGATGAAACACAAGTCTGAATTATTGAATGGTTCAAGTAATTTCAGAGTGAAGTTAAAGATCATCGTGACAAGAGGATAAAATGTCTATGATATGATCATAGAGATGAGTATCTGAGTTACGAGCTTTGGCACGCAATTAAGACATTGTGGAAATTGTTTCACAATTAATACCGCCTGGAACACCATAGTGTGATGGTGTGTCCGAACATCATAGTTGCACCCTATTGGATATGGTGCGTACCATGATGTCTCTTATCGAATTACCACTATCATTCATGGGTTAGGCATTAGAGACAACCGCACTCACTTTAATAGGGCACCATGTAATTCCGTTGAGACGACACCGTTTGAACTATGGTTTGGAGAAACCTAAGTTGTCGTTTCTTAAAAGTTTGGGGCTGCGACGCTTATGTGAAAAAGTTTCAGGTTGATAAGCTCGAACCCAAAGCGGATAAAATGCATCTTCATAGGACACCCAAAATAGTTGGGTATACCTCCTAATTCAGATCCGAAAGCAATAGGGATTGTTTCTTGAATCGGGTCCTTTCTCGAGGAAAAGTTTGTCTCGAAAATTGAGTGGGAGGATGGTGGAGACTTGATGAGGTTATTGAACCATCACTTCAACTAGTGTGTAGCAGTACACAGGAAGTTGTTCCTATGGCGCCTACACCAATTGAAGTAGAAGCTTATGATAGTGATCATGAAGTTTCGGATCAAGTCGCTACCGTACCTCGTAGGGTGACAAGGATGTGTACTACTTTTGAGTGGTACAGTAATCCTGTCTTGAAGGTCATGTTGCTAGACAACAATGAACCTACAAGCTATGGAGAAGCAATGGTGGGCCCAAATTCCGACAAATGGTTAGAAACCATGAAATCCGAAATAGGATCCATGTATCAGAACAAAGCATGGACTTTGGTGGACTTGCCCGATGATCGGCAAGCCATTGAGATAAATGGATCTTTAAGAAGAAGACGGACGTGGACGGTAATATCACCGTCTATGAAGCTCGACTTGTGGCAAAAAGTTTTTCACAAGTTCAAGGAGTTGACTACGATGAGATTTTCTCATCCGTAGCTATGCTTAAGTCCGTCGGAATCATGTTAGCATTAGCTGCATTTATGAAATCTGGCAGATGGATGTAAAAACGAGTTTCCTTACCAGTTTTCGTAAGGAAAGGTTGTATGTGATACTGTCAGAAAGTTTTTGTCGATCCTAAGGATGCTAAAAGGTATGCTAGCTCCAGCAATCCTTTCATGGACTGGAGTAAGCATCTCGGAGTTGGAATATGCACTTTGATAAGATGATCAAAGATTTTGGGTATATACAAAGTTTATGAGAAACTTGTATTTCCAAAGAAGTGAGTGGGAGCACTATAGAATTTCTGATGAGTATATGTTGTTGACATATTGTTGATCAAAAATGATGTAGAATTTCTGGAATGCATATAGGGTTATTTGAAAAGTGGTTTTCAAGTGAAAACCTGGATTAAGCTACTTGAACATTGAGCATCAAGATCTATGAGGATAGATCAAAAATGCTTAATGGTACTTTCAAATGAGCATATACCTTGACATGATCTTGAAGGTGTTCAAGATGGATCAGTCAAATAAGGAGTTCTTGCCTGAGATGTAAGGTATGAAGTTAAGACTTGAAGCTCGACCACGGCAGAAAAGAGAGAAAGGACGAAGGTCGTCCCCTATGCCTTAGACGTAGGCTCTACAGTATGCTATGTTGTGTACCGCACCTGATGTGTGCCTTGCTACATATCTGGCAAGAGGGTACAAAGGTGATCAAGGAGTGGATCACTAGATAGCGGTCAAAATTGTCCTTGGAGTAAATAAGGACATGTTTCTCGATTATGGAGGTGATAAAGAGTTCGATGTAAAGGGTTACGTCGATGCAAGCTTTAACACCTATCCGGATGACTCTGAGTAGCAAACTGGATACGTATAGTGGAGCAACCATTTGGAATAGCTCCAAGTGGAGCGTGGAAGCAGCATTTACATTATGACCTAGAGATTTGCGAAGTACATACGGATCTGAATGTTGCAGACCCGTTGACTAAAAACTTCTCTCACAAGCAAAACATGATCAAACTCCATAACTCATTGAGTCTTAATCACATGATGATGTGAACTAGTTTAATGACACTAGTAAACTCTTTGGATGTTGGTCACATGGCGATGTGACGTGTGAGTGTTAATCACATGGCGATGTGAACTAGATTATTGACTCTAGTGCAAGTGGGAGACTGTTGGAAATATGCCTAGAGGCAATAATAAATTAGTTATTATTATATTTCCTTGTTCATGATAATCGTTTATTATCCATGCTATAATTGTATTGATAGGAAACTCAGATACATGTGTGGATACATAGACAACACCATGTCCCTAGTAAGCCTCTAGTTGACTAGCTCGTTGATCAATAGATGGTTACGGTTTCCTGACCATGGACATTGGATGTCATTGATAATGGGATCACATCATTAGGAGAATGATGTGATGGACAAGACCCAATCCTAAGCCTAGCACAGAGATCGTGTAGTTCGTATGCTAAAGCTTTTCTAATGTCAAGTATTTTTCCTTAGACCATGAGATTGTGCAACTCCCGGATACCGTAGGAATGCTTTGGGTGTACCAAACGTCACAACGTAACTGGGTGATTATAAAGGTGTAGTACAGGTATCTCCGAAAGTGTTTGTTGGGTTGGCACGAATCGAGACTGGGATTTGTCACTCCGTGTGACGGAGAGGTATCTCTGGGCCCACTCGGCAGGACATCATCATAATGTGCACAATGTGATCAAAGAGTTGATCGCGGGATGATGTGTTACGGAACGAGTAAAGAGACTTGCCGGTAACGAGATTGAACAAGGTATCGACATACCGACGATCGAATCTCGGGCAAGTACAATACCGCTAGACAAAGGGAATTGTATACGGGATTGATTGAGTCCTTGACATCGTGGTTCATCCGATGAGATCATCGTGGAACATGTGGGAGCCAACATGGGTATCCATATCCCGCTGTTGGTTATTGACCGGAGAACGTCTCGGTCATGTCTGCATGGTTCCCGAACCCGTAGGGTCTACACACTTAAGGTTCGATGACGCTAGGGTTATAAAGGAAGTTTGTATGTGGTTACCGAATGTTGTTCGGAGTCCCGGATGAGATCCCGGACGTCACGAGGAGTTCCGGAATGGTCCGGAGGTAAAGATTTATATATGGGAAGTCCTGTTTTGGTCACCGAAAAAGTTTCGAGTTTTATCGGTAACGTATCGGGACCATCGGGAGGGTCCCGGGGGTCCACCAAGTGGGGCCACCATCCCCGGAGGGCAGCATGGGCCAAGTGTGGGAGGGGACCAGCCCCTGGTGGGCTGGTGCGCCCCCCCACAAGGGCCCAAGGCGCCTAGGGTTGTGGGAGGGGGCGCCCCACCTTGCTTGGGGGGCAAGTTTCCCCCTCTTCCCCTTGGCCGCCCCCCTAGATGGGATCTAGGGCTGGCCGCCGCCCCTAGGGGGTGGAAACCTAGGTGGGGGCGCAGCCCCCTCTCCCCCTATATATAGTGGAGGTATAGGAGCAGCCCAACACATGAAGTTCTTCTCCTGTTGGCGCAGCCCTACCTCTGTTTCTCCTCATATGTCGCGGTGCTTGGCAAAGCCCTGTTGGATCACCACGCTCCTCCATCACCACCACGCCATTGTGCTGCTACTGGATGGAGTCTTCCTCAACTTCTCCCTCTCTCCTTGCTGGATCAAGGCATGGGAGACGTCACCGGGTTGTATGTGTGTTGAACGCGGAGGTGCCGTCCGTTCGGCACTAGGATCTCCGGTGATTTGGATCACGACGAGTACGACTCCTTCAACCCCGTTCTCTTGAACGCTTCCACTTAGCGATCTACAAGGGTATGTAGATGCACTCTCCTTCCCCTCGTTGCTGGTTTCTCCATAGATAGATCTTGGTGACACGTAGGAAAATTTTGAATTTCTGCTACGTTCCCCAACAAATCAAGGCAATTGAGATGATGAAAGTACCCACCCGACTGCTGGACGTGCAGAAGTTCACCGGCTGCCTGGCATCAATCAGCCGTTTCATCAGTTGGCTAGGCGAGAAGGCCCTCCCTTTGTACCAACTCATGAAGAAGACCACTTTTTTCGAGTGGAACGACAAGGCGGACGAAGCTTTCTCCCAGCTCAAGAAGATGTTGGCAACCCCGCCTATCCTGACAGCTCCGACTGAGAAGGAGCCCATGCTCCTCTACATTTCTGCCACCAGTCGGGTCGTCAGCACAGTCATTGTGGTAGAACGCAAGGAGGAGGGCAGGGCATTGTCGGTCCAGAGACCGGTATATTACTTAAGTGAAGTACTGTCCGCCTCCAAGCAAAACAACACGCGTTATCAGAAGATGTGCTATGGCATGCACTTTGCCGCCAAGAAGCTAAAGCCCTACTTTCAAGAGCACCCAATAACCGTCGTCTGCACGGCTCCGCTTGCTGAGATCTTGGGAAGCCGGGATGCTTTTGGCCGAGTGGCCAAGTGGGCCATCGATTTGGCACCTTACACCATCTATTACCAGCCTCGCACCGCCATCAAGTCGCAAGTGCTGGCCGACTTCCTCGTCGATTGGGCCGAGACCCAATATTTGCTGCCTGCACTAGACTCCACTCATTGGCGGATGCATTTTGATGGTTCGAAAATGTGCACTGGTCTGGGAGCCGGCGTCGTCCTCACCTCTCCCAAGGGCGACAAGCTCAAATACGTGTTGCAAGTCCACTTTGCTGCCTCCAACAACATAGCAGAATATGAGGCACTCATACACGGGTTCCGGCTTGCCAAGGAACTCGGCATTCATCGGATCCTGTGTTATGGTGACTTCGACTTGGTGGTCCAGCAGTCGTCAGGCGACTGGGACACCAAGGATGCAAACATGGCAAGCTACCGCTTCCTTGTACAGCAACTCAGCGGATACTTTGATGGGTGCGAGTTCCTTCACGTGCCAAGAAATGACAACGAGCAAGCAGATGCCTTGGCACGAATTGGCTCCACCCGACAAGCAATACCAGCCGGTGTCGCCCTACGCCGCCTTCTGAAGCCGTCTGTCAAGCCATCTCCTGATTCAGACTCCATCTTTGTGCCGACCCCCACGAAGCAGTCGGATCCGACTTGACGATCCCAGAGGTCGGCACGGGGATTTCGACAGGCGGCCCAAGGACTGCTACAGCCACACCCGGCCCAGGGACTTCAGAGCCCGGCCCGGGGACTTCAGTAGTCGGCCCGGGGACTTCTTCAACATAGTAGGCGGAAGCAGCTGCCAACCCGCCGCCTCCTGGCCCAACCGCCCTCATACAGGTTGCAGTAGTTGCAGTCGAAGAAATTGCGGCGCCCTCATGGGCTCAGCCAATCCTCAAGTTCTTGGTGAATAAAGAGCTACCGACTGATGAGATCTCAGCCCGGCAAGTGCAGAGCGAGCAGCAGCCTACACCATAGTCAACAGAGAGCTGGTGGGACAAAGCGTCATAGGGGTTTATCAGCGTTGCGTGGAGTCGGACCAAGGCCAAGCAATACTCAGGGATATCCACCAGGGCGAATGCGGCCACCACGCGGCTTCAAGATCACTTGTGGCCAAGGCTTTCCGCCATGGGTTCTTCTGGCCGACTACACCGGAAGAGGCCAAAGAGCTAGTTCAGAAGTGTCAAGGGTGTCAGAGGTTCCGCTCCAAGCCACACCCGCCGGCTTCTGCACTCAAGACCATTCCCATAGCCTGGCCCTTTGCTGTTTGGGGACTGGATATGGTAGTACCATTCAAGACAGCCCGCAGTGGCATGACTCACTTGCTTGTTGATGTGGACAAGTTCACCAAGTGGATAGAGGAAAAACCAATCAAGAAGCTGAATGGGCCGACTGCCGTGACCTTCATCGCCGACATCACCACGCGATACGACATCCCACACAGCATCATCACCGACAACGGCACCAACTTCGCCAAAGGAGCCTTGGCTCGTTTCTGTGCAACACAGGGCATCTGCCTGGACTTAGCGTTCGTTGCCCACCCATAGTCAAATGGCCAAGTGGAGCACGCAAACGACCTCATTTTGTCTGGCCTCAAGCCCCAACTGGTCGAGCCTCTGGAGCATTCGGTCGGCTGCTGGCTCGACGAGCTGCCGGCCATCCTCTAGAGCCTACGCACAGAACTTGATGAGGCAATTGTACCTTCTCCCGAATTGGAAAGTAGTTCATCACAGAAATCACTTCCAGTGATTTATACACCAATTAGTGAGGAAGCTAATGATGATGATCATGAAACTTTAGATCAAGTTACTACAGAACCTCGTAGGTCTTCCAGAGTATGGTCCGCACCAGAGTGGTACGATAATCCTGTTCTGGAAGTCATGTTACTAGACCATGATGAACCTACGAACTATGAGGAAGTGATGATGAACCCAGTTTCCGTGAAATGGCTTGAGGCCATGAAATCTGAGATGGGATCCATGTATGAGAACAAAGTGTGGACTTTGGTGGATTTGCCCGATGATCGGCAAGCCATATAAAATAAATGGATCTTCAAGAAGAAGACTGACGCTGATGGTAATGTTACTATCGACAAAGCTCGACTTGTTGTGAAAGGTTTTTGACAAGTTCAAGGAGTTGACTACGATGCGACTTTCTCACCCGTAGCAATGCTTAAGTCTGTCCGAATCATGTTAGCAATTGCCGCATTTTATGATTATGAAATATGGCAGATGGATGTCAAAACTGCATTCCTGAATGGATTTCTAGAAGAAGAGTTGTATATTATGCAACCAGAAGGTTTTGTCGATCCAAAGGGTGCTTACAAAGTGTGCAAGCTCCACCGATCCATTTATGGACTGGTGCAAGCCTCTCGGAGTTGGAATAAACACTTTGATAGTGTGGTCAAAGCATATGGTTTTATACAGACTTTTGCAGAAGCTTGTATTTATAAGAAAGTGAGTGGGAGCTCTGTAGCATTTCTAATATTATATGTGGATGACATATTGTTAATTGGAAATGATATAGAATTTCTGGATAACATAAAGGGGTACTTGAATAAGAGTTTTTCAATGAAAGACCTCGGAGAAGCTGCTTACATATTGGGCATCAAAATCTATAAAGATAGATCAAGATGCTTAATTGGACTTTCACAAAGCACATACCTTTATAAAGTTTTGAACAAGTTCAAAATGGATCAGTCAAAGAAAGGGTTCTTGCCTATGTTACAAGGTGTGAAGTTGAGTCAGACTCAATGCCCGACCACTGCAGAAGATAGAGAGAAAATGAAAGTCATTCCCTATGCTTCAACTATAGGTTCTATCATGTATGCAATGTTGTGTACCAAACCTGATGTGTGCCCTGCTATAAGTATAGCAGTGAGGTACCAAAGTAATCCCGGACTGGAGCACTGGACAGCGGTCAAGAACATCCTAAAATACCTGAAAAGGACTAAGGATATGTTTCTCGTTTATGGAGGTGACAGAGAGCTCGTCGTAAATGGTTACGTCGATGCAAGCTTTGACACTGATCCGGATGACTCTAAGTCACAATCCAGATACGTATTTTTATTGAATGGTGGAGCTGTTAGTTGGTGCAGTTCCAAGCAAAGCGTCGTGGCGGGATCTACATGTGAAGCGGAGTACATGGCTTCTTCAGAAGTAGCAAATGAAGGAGTCTATATGAAGGAGTTCATATCCGATCTAGGTGTCATACCTAGCGCATCGGGTCCAATGAAAATCTTTTGTGACAATATTGGTGCAATTGCCTTGGCGAAGGAATCTAGATTTCACAAGAAAACCAATCACGTCAAGAGAAGCTTCAATTCCATTCATCATCAAGTATCGGAGGGAGACATATAGATTTGCAAGATACATACAGATCGGAATGTTGCAGAACCATTGACTAAGCCTCTTCCACGAGCAAAACATGATCAGCACCAAAACTCCATGGGTGTTAGAATCATTACTTTGTAATCTAGATTATTGACTCTAGTGCAAGTGGGAGACTGAAGGAAATATGCCCTAGAGGCATTAATAAATTTATTATTTATTTCCTTATTTCATGATAAATGTTTATTATTCATGTTAGAATTGTATTAACCGGAAACTTAGTACATGTGTGAATACATAGACAAAACATAGTGTCCCTAGTATGCCTCTACTTGACTAGCTCATTGATCAAAGATGGTTATGTTTCCTAAGCATAGACATGTGTTATCATTTGATGAACGAGATCACATAATTTGGAGAATGATGTGATGGACATGACCCATCCGTTAGCTCAACATTATGATCGTTACATTTCCATTGCTACTGCTTTCTTCATGACTTATACATGTTCCTCAGACTATGAGATTAGCAACTCCCGAATACTGGAGGAATAGCTTGTGTGCTATCAAACGCCACAACGTAAAAGGGTGATTATAAAGATGCTCTATAGGTGTCTCTGAAGGTGTTTGTTGGGTTGGCATAGATCGAGATTAGGATTTGTCACTCGTGTTTCAGAGAGGTATCTCTGGGCCCTCTCGATAATGCTCATCACTATAAGCCTTGCAAGCAATGTGACTAATGAGTTAGTTGCGGGATGAAGTATTACGGAACAAATAAAGAGACTTGCCGGTAACAAGATTGAACTAGGTATGAGGATACCGATGATCGAATCTCGGGCAAGTAACATACCGATGACAAAGGGAACAACATATGTTGTTATGCGGTTTGACCGATAAAGATGTTCGTAGAATATGTGGGAGACAATATGAGCATCCAGGTTCCGCTATTGGTTATTGATCGGAGATGTGTCTCAATCATGTCTACATAGATCTCGAACCCGTAGGGTCCGCACGCTTAACGTTCGATGACGATTTGTATTATGAGTTATGTGTTTTGATGACCGAAGTTTGTTCGGAGTCCTGGATGAGATCACGAACGTGACGAGGAGTCTCTAAATGGTCAATACATAAAGATTGATATAGTTGAAGGTTATATTCGGACACCGGAATTGTTCCGGTGTGTTTCGGGTATTTTCCGGAGTACCGGGAGGTTACCGGAACCCCCCGGGAGAAGTAATGGGCCTTATTGGGCCATATGGGGAAGGAGGAGGCAGGCCAAGGGGAGGTGGCACACGCCCCCCTATGGGTCTGAATTGGACTAGGGGAAGGGGGCGGCGCCCCCTTCCCCTTTCCTACTCCCTTTCTCTTTCCCTCTTTCCTTCTCCCCTACTCCGAAAAGGAAAAGGATTCCTACTAGGACTTGGAAGTCCTAGTAGGACACCATACTCTTGGCGCCCCCCTAGGGCCAGACTCCTCCTCCTCCCTCCTTTATATACGGGGGCGGGGGCACCCTAGGACACAACAAGTCTTCTCTTAGCCGTGTGCGGTGCCCCCTCCACAGTTACACACCTCTATCATATCGCCATAGTGCTTAGGCGAAGCCCTGCGCCGGTAACATATCATCGCCATCGCCACACCGTCGTGCTGCCGGAACTCACCCTTGTCCTCAACTAGATCAAGAGCACGAGGGACATTATCAAGTTGAACGTGTGCTGAACGCGGAGGTGCCATACGTTCGGTACTTGGATCGGTTGGATCGCGAAGACGTTCGACTACAACAACCGCGTTATTAAAACGCTTCCGCTTTCGGTCTACGAGGGTACATGGACACACTCTCCCCTCTTGTTGCTATGCATCTCCTAGATAGATCTTGCATGATCGTAGGAAAATTTTGAAATTACTACATTCCCCAATAGGAGGCACCCCGTACGTGGAGGGCTGGTTGAACAGGACCCCGTGGAGGGCTGGTTGAACAGTAGCCGGTGGAGGCTGGATGAACAGGACCCCATGGGGGGCTGGATGAACAATAGCCAATGGAGGCTGGAGGAAGTCGATGGTGGATGAACAATAGCCACGTGAGTCCCGTTTTGCGGTACGCCACACCCCTCCCAATGAACAGGACCCCCGTTTGGACCGTAGGAGGTCGAAGAGAAGTCTGTTTCCTCCATTTTGCGGTACGCCACACCCCTCCGGATCAACAGCACCCCGCTTCGACCGTAGGAGCTTGAACACAAGTTCATTTCCTCCATTTTGCGGTACGCCAGACCCTTCCCGATGAACTGGACCCTGTTTCGACCGCATGCGGTCGAACACAAGGCCGTTTTCCTCCGATCCGCGGTATGCCAGGCCTTGTTTTGGCTGTTCCGTCCAAGCCAGTTGGCTCCCGATGAACATATGATGCATTCTAACCCAGTTTGTTGCCTCCCGATGAACAGGACACATTCCATCCCAGTCACTTGGCTCTCGGCGAACATGACGTTGTTTCCTCCATTCCGACCCAGTCGGTTAGCTGAAGATGAACATGACAACGTCGCTGCCATCCGTTGCCTCTCCATGTACACGAGCCCTGACCATCCGTATGCGTGAGTACGCGTTTTGAGACCCCGCTCATATGTACATACATGGCCGTATTTTTTGGCGTGTGGTTGTATGTACGTTTACACAGTTTAGACGACACAACATGAACTGCTATGTGGGGGCTCTACTATGACATGTGCTGCTACTTACTCGGCCACGGTTCATCGTTGCAGAGCGAACGATCGACCAGTATGTACGTAAACATTCGCAACAAGACAAACAACGCTACGTACACTTCGACTAGGTGGGTCCCAGCTATCAGGAAGGATAAGGACGCACTTCCTTGCGTGCGAAGATATAGCTGCTGGGTCCCAGCTATCAGGGGGGAATCATTTTTTCCCATAATAAGGACGCACTTCCTTGCATGCGAAGATGTAGTTGGTGGGTCCCAGCAGTCAGGGGGAAACGTTTTTTTCACGAAATACGGTGGCTCGTCAGGTGGGTACCCGTTGTCAAGTGAAGGAATCATTATTTTACGCGTAATAAGGAGGCACTTCCTTGCTACGGCCATGGACCCAGCTGTCAGCCTCTCCACGTACAGTACTCTTCCGATGGAAGTCGTTCCTTGACCACATTGACCACGCCTCGCCGAGAGCACCAAGGCGGTGGATGACGGCGAGGCCTAGGATGGGGACGACGCAGAGCCAGGGAAGATGTGGCAGTGGATGCCTACACGGAGAAGGAGTACGAGGGTTGACTGGTTCGGCTGCGGTGTGAGGTTGTCGTCACCGCAGAATAATAGGGGTTGTGGGTGAGTAGAGGGATGTCCTGGCCAGAGGTTGGAGTAGAGTGGGGCGATGAGGCCTGCATGGCAGCAGACACTACAAAAAAAAGACACATCCATGACATTTTGGGCCGAACAAATTTTTTTCCCTGTCATACATATGACACTTCTATGACGATAATTGTGACAAAACCCGGTATCATCATAGATGTGGTGGGCTCCTACTTCTATGACAAAAAATCATGACAGAAAATGGGTTTTCATCCTGGGCGGGCCGGAGACGCAGCTGCATGACATTCTTTGGGCCGTCCATGACAAAAAAAACCATGGTTGAAGCGAGGGCGAGGAAAATTTTGGGAAGTTCCCGGTTACGATGGGCGGTCGGGGGCCGAGCGATGCGCGTTTCTCTCGTACACATACGCGCGTGTGTGCGAGGCGTTGGCTCTAACTGAACCCGAGCGAGGCATTGGGCTCTAACTGAACCCGAGCGATTGCACTGCACGCTACACGTTACTGAACCCGAGCGATCGATCGATGGTTGTTAACTGAACCCGATCGAGCGGTTCCTTCACTACTGCTGCTAACTAAAGCCGATCGATTGGATGAACAGTGATCGTTGGGGGGGGGTTGGATGAACAATGAGCGGTGGCGTTGCCTCTAGATGAACAAGACCATGTGGTGTGGTGGAGGGCTGGATGAATAGTAAACAGTGGAGGGGTGCCCATGGAGGGGTGGTTGAACAGGACCCCATGGTGTGGAGGGCTGGATGAACAGTAGACGGTGGAGGGGTGGTTGAACAGTAGCCGGTGGAGTAGCGCGCGGTGGAGGCTGGATGAATAGGAGCCCGTGGAGGCTGGAGGAGGTCGACGATGGAGATGAACAATATCCCGTGGAGTCCCGTTTTGCGGTACGCCACACCCCTCCCGATGAACAGGACCCCCGTTTCGACCGTTGTGCTCCAACACAAGTCTGTTTCGTCCGTTTGCGGTATGCCACACCCCTCCCGATCAATAGGACCCCCGTTTCGACCGTAGGAGGTCCGTTTCCTCCGTTTTGCGGTACGCCACACCCCTCCCGATCAACAGGACCCCCGTTTCGACCGTAGGAGGTCCGTTTCCTCCGTTTTGCGGTACGCCACACCCCTCCCGATCAACAGGACCCCGTTCCGAACGTAGGAGGTCTGTTTCCTCCGTTCCGCGGTACGCCAGGCCTCGTTTCCATCGCCTGTTCCGTCCAAGCCCTCTCGATGAACACTACCACACATTCTGTCCCGACCCAGCCGGTTGGCTCCCACGCGTTCTGTTGCCTCCCGATGAACACGACGCATTCCGTTGCCTCCCCATGAACACGACGCATTTCGTTGCCTCCCCATGAACACGACGATGACGCTGTTTCTCCGTTCCGACCCAGCCATGTACACGAGCCCTCGCCGTACGTATGCGCGAGTAGGCGTTCGAGACCCCGCCCGTATGTACACATACGTGGCTGTATTTTCTTTCTTGCACCCTGGCCGCTGTACGTATGTGTACATGCTATGTGCGCACCTCTACTACGACACGTGCACGCCTCTACTATGACACGTGCTCGCGTCTACATCGACTAGCATGTACGTACATGTTC
This sequence comes from Triticum aestivum, assembly GCF_018294505.1. NCBI lineage: Eukaryota > Viridiplantae > Streptophyta > Magnoliopsida > Poales > Poaceae > Triticum > Triticum aestivum. The sequence continues at coordinate 387,375,443 of NC_057795.1, read as the reverse complement.
GCGACCAGAATGACAACGCTACATACGCTTCGACCAGGTGGGTCCCGACTATCAGGCACTTCCTTGCCTGCGAAGATGTAACTGGTGGGTCCCAGCAGTCAGGGGGGGCGAATCATTTTGTTTTTTTGCCCGGACGCACTTCCTTGCGTGCGAAGGTGTAGCTGCTGGGTCCCAACAGTCAGGGCGGCAAATCGTTTTGTTTTCGGACGCACTTCCTTGCGTGCGAAGGTGTAGCTATTGGGTCCCAGCAGTTGGGGGTGAATCGTTTTTTTGGATGCACTTCCTTGCGTGCGAAGATGTAGCTGGTGGGTCCCAGCAGTCAGGGGGGCGAATCGTTTTTTTCCCGGACGCACTTCCTTGCGTGCGAAGATGTAGCTCGTGGGTCCCAGCAGTCAGGGGGCGAATCATTTTTTTCGCGAAATACGGTGGCCCGTCCGGTGGGTCCCCGCTGTTAGGTGGAGGAATAATTATTTTGCACGTAATAAGGAGGCACTTCCTTGCAGCTGTCGTGGACCCAGCTGTCAGCCTCTCCACGTACAGTCCACATCCGATGGAAGTCGTTCCTTGACCATGTTGACCACGCCGCGCCGAGAGCACCACGGGCTGTGGACGACGGCGAGGCCTAGGAAGGGGACGACGCGGCAGTGGATGCACACGTGGAGAGGAGTACAAGGGTTCACTGGTTCGGCTGCGCTGCCATCGCCGCAGAATAACAGGGTGTGTGGGTGAGTGGAGGGATGGCTTGGCCAGCGGTGGGAGTAGTAGGGGGCGGTGAGGCCTCCGCGGTAGCATAGCCGGCCATGATAACCCACAAGTGTAGGGGATCGCAACAACTTTCGAAGGTAAAGTATTCAACCCAAATTTATTGATTCGACACAAGGGGAGCCAAAGAATATTCTTGAGTATTAGCAGTTGAGTTGTCAATTCAACCACACCTGGATAACTTAGTATCTGCAGCAAAGTATTTAGTAGCAAAGTAGTATGATAATAAAGGTAACGGTGGCAAAAGTAAAGATAATAGTTTTTGGGTTTTTGTAGTAGTTGTAACAGTAGCAACGGAAAAGTAAATAAGCGAAGAACAATATGTGAAAAGCTCGTAGGCAATGGATCAGTGATGGATAATTATGCTGGATGCGATTCCTCATGTAATAGCTATAACATAGGGTGACACAGAACTAGCTCCAGTTCATCAATGTAATGTAGGCATGTATTCCGTAAATAGTCATACGTGCTTATGGAAAAGAACTTGCATGACATCTTTTGTCCTACCCTCCCATGGCAGCGGGGTCCTAGTGGAAACTAAGGTATATTAAGGCCTCCCTTTAATAGGGAACCGAAACAAAGCATTAGCACCTTGTGAATACATGAACTCCTCAAACTATGGTCATCACCGAGAAGTATCCCGATTATTGTCACTTCGGGGTTGTCGGATCATAACACATAATAGGTGACTATAGACTTGCAAGATAGGATCAAGAACACACATATATTCATGAAAACATAATAGGTTCAGATCTGAAATCATGGCACTCGGGCCCTAGTGACAAGCATTAAGCATAGCAAAGTCATAGCAACATCAATCTCAGAACATAGTGGATACTAGGGATCAAACCCTAACAAAACTAACTTGATTACATGGTAAATCTCATCCAACCCATCACCGTCCAGCAAGCCTATGATGGAATTACTCACGCACGGCGGTGAGCATCATGAAATTGGTGATGGAGGATGGTTGATGATGACGACGACGACGAATCCCCCTCTCCGGAGCCCCGAACGGACTCCAGATCAGCCCTCCCGAGAGAGATTAGGGCTTGGCGGCGGCTCCGTGTCGTAAAACGCGATGAAACTTTCTCTCTGATTTTTTTCTCCCCGAACGTGAATATATGGAGTTGGAGTTGAGGTCGGTGGAGGTCCAGGGGGCCCACGAGATAGGGGGGCGCGCCCAGGGGAGGGGGCGCGCCCCCTGTCTCGTGGACAGGGTGTGGGCCCCCTGGTCTTGATTCTTTCGCCAGTATTTTTATATTTTCCAAAAAGTGCCTCCGTGGATTTTCAGGACATTCCGAGAACTTTTCTTTTCTACACATAAAACAACATCATGGCAGTTCTGCTGAAAACAGCGTCAGTCCGGGTTAGTTTCATTCAAATCATGCAAGTTAGAGTCCAAAACAAGGGCAAAAGTGTTTGGAAAAGTAGATACGTTGGAGACGTATCAACTCCCCCAAGCTTAAACCTTTGCTTGTCCTCAAGCAATTCAGTTGATAAACTGAAAGTGATAAAGAAAAACTTTTACAAACTCTGTTTGCTCTTGTTGTTGTAAACATGAAAAGCCAGCATTCAAGTTTCAGCAAATATTATGAACTAACCATACTCACAATAACACTTAGGTCTCACAATTACTCATATCAATAGCATAATCAGCTAGCGAGCCATAATAATAAAACTCGGATGACAACACTTTCTCAAAACAATCATAACATGATATAACAAAATGGTATCTCGCTAGCCCTTTCTGAGACCGCAAAACATAAATGCAGAGCACCTTTAAAGATCAAGGACTGACTAAACATTGTAATTCATGGTAAAAGAGATCCAGTCAAGTCATACCCAATATAAACCAATAGTAATGAATGCAAATGACAGTGTGCTCTCCAGCGGGTGCTTTTTAATAAGAAGGGTGATGACTCAACATAAAAGTAAATAGATAGGCCCTTCGCAGAGGGAAGCAGGGATTTGTAGAGGTGCCAGAGCTCGATTTTAAAATAGAGATTGAATAACATTTTGAGCGGCATACTTTCATGTCAACGCAACAACTATGAGATGGTTGTATCTTCCATACTACATGCATTATAGGCAGTTCCCAAACAGAATGGTAAAGGTTTATACTCCCCAACCACCAACAAGCATCAATCCATGGCTTGCTCGAAACAACGAGTGCCTCCAACTAACAACAGCCCTGGGGGAGTTTTGTTTAATTATTTTGATTTGCTTTGATCTTTTTGGATCATGGGACTGGGCATCCCGGTTACCGGCCCTTTCTCGTGAATGAGGAGCGGAGTCCACTCCTCTTGAGAATAACCCACCTAGCATGGAAGATATAGGCAGCCCTAGTTGAAACATGAGCTGCTCGAGCATACAAAACAGAATTTCATTTGAAGGTTTGGAGTTTGGCACATACAAATTTACTTGGAACGGCAGGTAAATACCGCATATAGGAAGGTATAGTGGACTCATATGGAACAACTTTGGGGTTTAAGGAGTTTGGATGCACAAGCAGTATTCCCGCTTAGTATAGGTGAAGGCTAGCAAAAGGCTGGGAAGCGACCAACTGAGAGAGCGACAACAGTCATAAACATGCATTAAAATTAATTCACACCGAGTACAAGCATGAGTAGGATATAATCTACCATGAACATAAATATCATGAAGGCTATGTTGATTTGTTTCAACTACATGCGTGAACATGTGCCAAGTCGAGTCACTCAATTCATTCAAAGGAGGATACCATCCCATCATACCACATCATAATCATTCTAATAGCATGTTGGCACGCAAGGTAAACCATTATAACTCATAGCTAATCAAGCATGGCACAAGCAACTATAATCTCTAAATGTCATTGCAAATATGTTTACCTCATAATAAGCTGAATCAGAAACGATGAACTCATCATATTTACAAAAACAAGAGAGGTCGAGTTCATACCAGCTTTTCTCATCTCAATAAGTTCATCATATATCGTCATTATTGCCTTTCACTTGCACGACCGAACGATATGTATAATAATAAGAGTGCACGTGCATTGGACTAAGTTGTAATCTACAAGCATTCAACTCAAGAGAGAAGACAAGTAATATGGGCCCTAAGTTAAATAAACAATCATGCATATGAGAGCCACTAAACATTTTCAATATGGTCTTCTCGACCCCCAAAGAAAAGAAAAGAAAAGAAAACTATTTACACGGGAAAACTCCCAACAAGTAAAAAGAAGAACTAGAAATCTTTTTGGGTTTTCATCTTAGTTTCTACCACAAGCATGAAAATTAAACTAACTATTTTTTTTGGTTTTTCTTAAGGTTTATCAAACACACAAGAAGAAAAAAGAAAATTAAACTAACATATATATAATACAGTGAAAGAGTATGAGCACCGACGACTAGTGTGTGAACATGAATGTAAAGTCGGTGAAAAATACATACTCCCCCAAGCTTAGGCTTTTGGCCTAAGTTGGTCTAGTACCAGGGACCGCCTGGCTGATATCCGTAAGTGAAACTAGGGTCGTGCTGAGATGCAGCGGCAACCGCCTCCTGAGGTGCGGCGTGTTGGCAAGCTGCCTCCGCTCTCCCCTCATGTTCAGCTGCTTCCTCCCTGGTGACAACATATCTTCCTTTTGCTTGATAATCAAAAAGGTGGGGAGCAGGAAGAGTAACATGGACGACGTTGCTTCTGTCATAGATTAGTCGATATTGGAGGAATTGTTCATTCCTCCTTAGAAATTGATGATTGACCATAGCTTCATAATCCAAATAAACAGGAGGTATGAACATATCTCCCTCTCGTGGGGCTATACCAAGATAATTAGCCACACGGGTTGCATAAATTCCTCCAAACAAATCTCCCTTTCTACTATTATTCTGCAACCTACGTGCAACTATTGCCCCCAAGTTGTAACCTTTATATCCTAACACAACACTCTTGAGGACACACAGATCAGGGACACACATGTGACATGCTTCATCCTTACCGTTAATGCATCTACCAATGAAGAGAGCAAAATAATGTATGGCAGGAAAATGAAATATGCTCCCTATGGTAGCTTGTGCTATGTCCCTGGATTCTCCCATAGTAATACTAGCAAGGAAATCTCTAAATTCAGATTTGTGAGGATCATTAATATTACCCCACTGCGGGAGTTTGCAAGCAGTTGTAAAATCCTGTAAGTCCATGGTATAAGATGTATCATAAATATCAAATATGACACTAGGAGAATTACACGCACAGTTATATTTAAACCTCCGCACAAAGGAGTCAGCCAATTGATAGTACTGAGGACACTTATCTTGTAAGAAGTTGTCCAGCTCGGCATTACGCACAGACACGTCAAATTCCTCCTTAAGACCTGCTTCGACCATAAAATTATTGGATGGCCACTCACAAGCTCGTACATCCGCGTCCCTCGGGAATTCAACATCTTGCTCACGTATGGCAATCCCGGGCACTTTCTTCACCGAGGAACCACCTTGGTACATTCTTCTAAGCATAATTCTTTTTCTGAAATAATTCTGAAATTTTAGTAACTTCAAAATAAAAGTGAATAAAACTAAACAAGATTGGTAGCAACTACTCCTACAAATGCCTAGAGCCTATATCATGCATTAGAATTGCTTGGGACCTCATAAATTTAACATGCAAGCTCAAGAACATGGTCACCTATGCAGCAAAAATTTGCAATGAATAAAGCACTAGAACAAAAACTAATTGGACCAATGGAGGAGTCACATACCAAGCAACAATCTCCCAAAGCAGTTTTGTGAATGGAGCTTTGAGCAAGGAGATCGAAAATCGCAGCAAAATGAGCTAGAACTCGTGCTTGAGCTGGATGGGGATTTTTTTGGGTAGAAGATGAAGTGTGTGGGTGCTGGCATAAGTGGAGGGGGGCCACCAGGGGCCCACAAGACAGGGGGGGCGCCTAGGTGGGGTGGGCGCGCCCTCCACTCTCGTGGCCTGGTGCTTGCCCCTCCTGCAGTGATTTCAGTGCCTAAAATCCTCAAATATTCCATAAAAATCATACTAAATTTGCAGGGCATTTGGAGCACTTTTATTTTCGGGATATTTTTTAATGCACGGATAATTCAGAAAACAGACAGATAATACTATTTTTGCTTTATTTATTCTAAATAACAGAAAGTAAAAAGTGGGTACAGAAGGTTGTGCCTTCTAGTTTCATCCATCTCATGATCATCAAAATGAATCCACTAACAAGGTTGATCAAGTCTTGTTAACAAACTCATTTCGAATAACACGGAACCGGAGAAATTTCGAATAACACTAAGTTACCTCAACGGGGATATGAAAATCCCCAACAATAAGAATATCATACTTTTTCTTGACAGTAGGGAGAGGAAATTCAAAACCTCCAATAATGATAGTTGGAACTTTTCCAATAGAATTGATGCTATGAACTTGAGATTGTTTCCTCGGAAAGTGTACCGTATGCTCATTACCATTAACATGAAAAGTGACATTGCCTTTGTTGCAATCAATAACAGCCCCTGCAGTATTCAAAAAAGGTCTACCAAGGATAATCAGACATACTATCGTCCTCGGGAATATCAAGAATAACAAAGTCCGTTAAGATAGTGACATTTGCAACCACAACAGGCACATCCTCACAAATACCGACAGGTATAGCAGTTGATTTATCAGCCATTTGCAAAGATATTTCAGTAGGTGTCAACTTATTCAATTCAAGTCTACGATATAAAGAGAGAGGCATAACACTAACACCGGCTCCAAGATCACATAAAGCAGTTCTAACATAATTTCTTTTAATGGAGCATGGTATAGTTGGTACACCCGGATCTCCAAGTTTCTTTGGTATTCCACCCTTAAAAGTGTAATTAGCAAGCATGGTGGAAATTTCAGCTTCCGGTATCTTTCTTTTATTTGTAATGATATCCTTCATATACTTAGCATAAGGATTTACTTTGAGCATATCAGTTAAGCGCATACGTAAGAAAATAGGTCTAATCATTTCAGCAAAGCGCTCAAAATCCTCATCATCCTTTGTCTTGGATGGTTTAGGAGGAAAGGGCATGGGTTTCTGAACCCATGGTTCTCTTTCTCTACCGTGCTTCCTAGCAACAAAATCTCTCTTATCATAACGTTGATTCTTTGATTGTGGGTTATCAAGATCAACAGCAGGTTCAATCTCTACTTCATTGTTTTTGCTAGGTTGAGCATCAACATGAACATTATCATTAACATTATCACTAGGTTCATGTTCATCACCTGATTGTGTTTCAGCATCAGAAATAGAAATATCATTGGGATTCTCAGGTGTGTCTACAGTAGGTTCACTAGAAGCATGCAAAGTCCTATCGTTTTTCTTCTTCTTCTTTTTAGAAGAACTAGGTGCCTCTAAATTATTTCTCTGAGAATCTTGCTCGATTCTCTTAGGGTGGCCTTCAGGATACAAAGGTTCCTGAGTCATTCTACCAGTTCTAGTAGCCACTCTAACAGCAAAGTCATTTTTATTATTTAATTCATCAAGCAAATCATTTTGAGCTTTGAGTACTTGCTCAGCTTGAGTAGCAACCATAGAAGTATATTTGCTAATGAGTTTGAGTTCACCTTTAACTCTAGCCATATTATCGCTCACGCGTCCTATCTCGAAAGCATTATTCTTTAACTCTCTACCAACATAAGCATTAAAACTTTCTTGTCTAGCCATAAAGTCATCAAATTCATCTAAGCATGGGCTATGAAATTTAGTAGAGGGGATTTCAACTTTATCATATCTATAGAGAGAATTTACCTTTACTACCTGTGTCGGGTTATCAAGACAATGTGGTTCTTCAACAGGCGGTATATTAAGACCATGTATTTCTTCAATAGGAGGTAAATTCTTAACATCTTCAGCTTTAATACCTTTTTCTTTCATTGATTTCTTTGCCTCTTGCATATCTTCAGGACTGAGAAATAAAACACCTCTCTTCTTCGGAGTGGGTTTAGGAATAGGCTCAGGAGTTGGCTCAATTGGTTCAGGAATTGCCTCAGGAATTGGCTCAGGAAGAGTCCAATTATTTTCATTAGTCAACATATTATTCAATAGTAATTCAGCTTCGTCGACTGTTCTTTCCCTGAAAACACAACCAGCACAACTATCCAAGTAGTCCTTGGAAGCATCGGTTAGTCCATTATAAAAGATATCAAGTATTTCATTTTTCTTGAGAGGATGATCAGGCAAAGCATTAAGTAACCGGAGAAGCCTCCCCCAAGCTTGTGGGAGACTCTCTTCTTTGATTTGCACAAAATTATATATTTCCCGCAAGGCAGCTTGTTTCTTATGAGCAGGGAAATATTTAGCAGAGAAGTAATAAATCATATCCTGGGGACTACGCACACAACCAGGAGCAAGAGAATTATACCAAGTCTTAGCATCACCCTTTAATGAGAACGGAAATATCTTAAGGATATAAAAATAGCGAGACTTATCATCATGAGTAAACAGGGTAGCTATATCATTCAACTTGGTAAGATGTGCCACAACAGTTTCAGATTCAAGGCCATAAAAAGGATCAGATTCAACTAAAGTAATAATCTCAGGATCAACAGAGAATTCATAATCCTTATCAGTAACACAGATAGGTGAAGTAGCAAAAGCAGGGTCAGGTTTCATTCTAGCATTAAGAGACTGCTGCTTCCATTTAGCTAATAATTTCTTAAGATCATATCTATCATTGCAAGCAAAGATAGCTCTAGCAGCTTCTTCATTCATAATATAACCCTCAGGAACAACAGGCTATTCATAATCATTTGGAGAATTTTCATCATCACTATGATCAATAATAGCATCCTCAATAATTTCATTCCCCCTAACTCTAGCAAGTTGTTCATCAAGAAATTCACCTAATGGCAAAGTAGTATCACGCACAGAAGTAGTTTCATCATGCATAGCAGAAGTAGCATCATCAATAGCATGCGACATATCAGAATTCATAGCAGTAGCAGGTTTAGGTGTCGCAAGCTTACTAATAACAAAAGGAGAATCTAGTGCAGAGCTAGATGGCAGTTCCTTACCTCCCCTCGTAGTTGAGGGCAAAATCGTAGTTCTGTCGTCTTTCAAGTTCTTCATAGTGATCAACAGATATAAATCCCAAGTGACTCAGAGAATAGAGCTATGCTCCCCGGCAACGGCGCCAGAAATTAGTCTTGATAACCCACAAGTGTAGGGGATCGCAACAGCTTTCGAGGGTAAAGTATTCAACCCAAATTTATTGATTCGACACAAGGGGACCAAAGAATATTCTTGAGTATTAGCAGTTGAGTTGTCAATTCAACCACACCTGGATAACTTAGTATCTGCAGCAAAGTATTTAGTAGCAAAGTAGTATGATAATAAAGGTAACGGTGGCAAAAGTAAAGATAATAGTTTTTGGGTTTTTGTAGTAGTTGTAACAGTAGCAACAGAAAAGTAAATAAGCGAAGAACAATATGTGAAAAGCTCGTAGGCAATGGATCAGTGATGGATAATTATGCCGGATGCGATTCCTCATGTAATAGCTATAACATAGGGTGACACAGAACTAGCTCCAGTTCATCAATGTAATGTAGGCATGTATTCCGTAAATAGTCATACGTGCTTATGGAAAAGAACTTGCATGACATCTTTTGTCCTACCCTCCCGTGGCAGCGGGGTCCTAGCGGAAACTAAGGGATATTAAGGCCTCCTTTTAATAGAGAACCGGAACAAAGCATTAGCACATAGTGAATACATGAACTCCTCAAACTACGGTCATCACCGAGAAGTATCCCGATTATTGTCACTTCGGGGTTGTCGGATCATAACACATAATAGGTGACTATAGACTTGCAAGATAGGATCAAGAACACACATATATTCATGAAAACATAATAGGTTCAGATCTGAAATCATGGCACTCGGGCCCTAGTGACAAGCATTAAGCATAGCAAAGTCATAGCAACATCAATCTCAGAACATAGTGGATACTAGGGATCAAACCCTAACAAAACTAACTCGATTACATGGTAAATCTCATCCAACCCATCACCGTCCAGCAAGCCTACGATGGAATTACTCACGCACGACGGTGAGCATCATGAAATTGGTGATGGAGGATGGTTGATGATGACGATGATGATGAATCCCCCTCTCCGGAGCCCCGAACGGACTCCAGATCAGCCCTCCCGAGAGAGATTAGGGCTTGGCGGCGGCTCCGTGTCGTAAAATGCGATGAAACTTTCTCTCTGATTTTTTTCTCCCCGAACGTGAATATATGGAGTTGGAGTTGAGGTCGGTGGAGGTCCAGGGGGCCCACGAGATAGGGGGGCGCGCCCAGGGGGAGGGGGCACGCCCCCCTGTCTCGTGGACAGGGTGTGGGCCCCCTGGTCTTGATTCTTTCGCCAGTATTTTTTATATTTTCCAAAAAGTGCCTCCGTGGATTTTCAGGACATTCCGAGAACTTTTCTTTTCTACACATAAAACAACATCATGGCAGTTCTGCTGAAAACAGCATCAGTCCGGGTTAGTTTCATTCAAATCATGCAAGTTAGAGTCCAAAACAAGGGCAAAAGTGTTTGAAAAAGTAGATACGTTGGAGACGTATCAGGCCACGGGAGGCAGGAGCAGGCGGCATGACCGACGCTGCTTTGGGCGGCTGGAGCAAGAAGACCAGAGGTTGAAGAATTACGACGGCCGTTGGATGGACATCGTACGGTCACTGCAGCTAGAATCGTTTATATTGACTAAGTTGACAAAGCCCTTGGTACGTCAACTTAGTAGGCCCACATGTCAGCTTTCGAAATGGCGCGCCCTAGATGTCAGGGGGAGGAATCATTTTTTGGGCAGGTGAAGCTAGAATATCCGAGATTGAAGAAGAAGCACGACATCCGTTGGATGGACATCCAACGGCCACGTCTGCTAGAACGGTGTGTTCTTGACTATAAGTTGACAAAGCCTTGCATACGCGTCAACTCTGTTTTTTTAGGGGACGCGTCAACTTAGTAAGGCCAGAAGTGTGTGGCACAGAACTTATAGCCCATTTGAGATTTGTAAGAATGTGTAGCCCATTTTTGAATTCTAATGGAATTTACTACAGCCCATTTACAATTTGTTAAAAGTACAACCCATTTCAACCAATTGTTCAAAACAAAATTCAATAAAATTTCCCACATTTTGATGGGATCGGATATTTTTATCCCGAAATTTCTAGTCAGATTAAATACCATTTCAATATAAAGTTATATTATGTAAAAATCCAACGAAACATTGCGCTCGCAAAAATTAATGAAATTAAAATTTTCAATATCCAAAAATAATATTTTATAAAGTAATCACATGTTTGGTGCATTTTTTTATAGTTACTACCAAGTTTTTATAATTACATCCCATTTATTATTTTTTAAAGTCCATTTTCTTGTTAAGCCTAATGCATCCCTCCTAGGAAAGATTTACAGCCCAGCGGGGCGGAGAATAACAACTTGACCTTGCCTGAGTATTCCTAAAAAAAGTATAGCTAGGCTAGCCATGTTCAGCTTGAAAAAAATTAATATCTGGGCTAGATATCTGGCCTGGGCTAGACGGGCCACAGCCCGCCCAGTTAATACCTGCAGCGATGTTTTCGTTGTTGTTCAGAGGAGAAAAAATAATATCTGGGCTAAACATCGAAAAACTCTGCAGTGCTCACACCTCAAAAACAAAAATACTGCTCGAGCTGCTTGGTCCCAGCTGTCGGCCGCTTCTTGTGCAATTCTTTCGTTTATTGACTACTCCCTCCTTTCCGGTTTATAATGCTCAATTCAAAAATCTCACCAATCAAGGTAGACGGCGAGTGGTGGAATACTTTTTGTAGTTTTGCAAAACCACCTAATTAATGCTCTTGTTATCCTCAAAAAATTACTCCCTCCTTCCATCTATATAGGGCGTAATGTGTTTTTCAAGACAATCTTTGACTATTGACAAGATTAATAGCACATGAGATGTATACTATGAAAATTATATTATTGGAAGCTCCTTTGACATACAAATTTGAAGGTATGCTTTGTGTAAGTTGCATGACATATATTATTGCTCTAACGTTTGGTCAAAGTTAGGCTTGAAAAAACGCATTAGGCCCTATATATATGGAAGGAGGGAGTATGTTTATCAATGCATTAATTGCAATGCATGCATGCATAAAATACATGCATTGGTCAATTTTCTCTTAATACTCGCATGCAATGATTTAATGCACCTTGGAATCTGAACATGTGATGGAAAACAACCAAATTGAGCCTTATAAAATGGAAAAACTAAAATTTTGAGATAAGCCCTATAAACCGAAAAAGAGGGAGTACATAGGTTGACAATGGTGTGGGACCGTGATGTCAGGAAACTAGGAGAAAGCAAAATAAATTATATATATATATATATATATATATATATAGGGCTGGACTATTCTATTACCGGTAATAGAATATATTATTCTGTTACCCTCGCCCCCTATATAGGACGCGATGCGTTTTCCCGAATATGTAAAAGAAACAAAAACACACCCACACCCTCCTCCCGGGCCTCCCTCCCAGCGCGCCGTCCGCCTCCCTCCACGCCGCGTCGGCCGTCTCCCCGCCGCGTCGGTCGCCTCCCCCCCAACGCGCCGGCCGCCTCCCTCCACGCCGCGCCGGCCGCCACCCTTCCCGCCGCCTCCCTCCACCCCGGCACCGGTCGCCTCCCTCCACCCTGGTGTCCCTATCCTCCCTCCACCCCAGCGCCGCCGTTCGTCCTCCCTCCACCCCAGCGTCGGCCGCCTCCCTCCACCCGAGCTCCGTCGTCCTCCCTCCACCCCAGCGCCGCCCACCTCCCTCCACCGCCCAGTGGCCAACGGAGGTGCGGACTTTGCCTCGACCACCTGCTCCAACCCCCCGCCATGACCCCACACCGCTGGATCCCATCCGTCGAGCGCCGAATCTCACCGGCCCTAGAGCCACGATCCGCCGGACCACCACAGCTCCCTTGTTGTCCCCGGCCGCCACCCCCCGCCCCCGAGCTCCACTCTGGGATCCCGTCGTTTACCCGACAAGCTCCACCGCCGGTATCCTATCGTTGATAAGCTCCATGTCCAACTCATGTGTTCGATGGTACGTGCATTGCTTGATGTGGAAATCGTGCCTTTCATGGTGTTGTTAAGTTAACTGAACAGAAGGATCTTCAATATATGACCCAAAAGAGAGGTACATCCTGTACAGCAGCTCACGGCCGTTCATGTTAATTTATCCTTCAGTAAAAATATATGGACCACAAAGGGAGTTGCTATTTCTTTTTGCTGATGCTCATGCAAATCTCATGCTACTTTTGTGCTAAATTTGATGCTCTATAGTTGCTAGTCGAAATGCCTACGGGAACCAAACTATTTTGATAAAATTTTATGGTGTTGTTCCTATATTCTAGATGAATTTTGACCATACAAATTTGCTACAGCGGGCATGTACTTGCTCTGTTTGAGAAATGCTTCTCTTGCAGTTTTCCTGTGTGCTGTAATTTTCCTCTATCAATCCAAAAAAACCAGCAGTTCTCTTCTCAGCACACAACACAATTGGTGCAAGGTCAGGGAAAAATATATTTGCATCAGTTCAGACTTGAGAGGGTGTAAGTGCAGAAGAAAAATGGGCAGCAGTAAAAGATTCACGATTGAAAAAGTTGTAAGTTCAACACGACGTCCTAGATAAGTTCGTGAAAAAGATCAAACAAAAAGAAACCCCAATAGGAAGTCGAATGGTAGAGGTTCAAGTCACAAATCCTACTTGGCTGGATAGCTCATATACACTTCAATCTTGTAAGAAGTTCAAGTCACAAGTTCGGAGATGATTTTTTACAAATAGTTTACTTTGATGATTCTGTAATTGCATTAGGCCATTACAAAAGATGGCTCTCGCAGTTCAATATTTATTTCAATTCATGAAAATAATTACAGTGCACCGCCCCGCCCCCAACATCGCTGCTGCTTCCTAGCTGCCGGTGGTGCGTGCACGCTGTTTGTTGTTACTATTTATTGTTACTGTAGGGTAAGGTGAGTGAGAAAGAGATTACTGAGAGGGATTTTCTACTATTGTTGTTCCTTGTATTGATAGATGATTGTTGAGTCTAAAGCCAACTGCACCTTCGCATCCTATGCACTGTCGGATATGAGCTCGTGCTCCTGTAGTGTTCTTATTAGCAAAAGAATAATGAGAAGGGAAAGAACAACAGTGGTGAAATAATAAATAAATCGGTGTGTGGCTGCAAGAATTTACATATTTTGGTGCAAAAAGTTTGTTGCTTTTCTCTAGTACTTTAGTTCAATTTACTACAACCATTCTGCTTGTAATGCCATCTCCTGCAGGAAGTTCCACATGGGGGACACTCGTTTCAAATGCTCATCTCCCATACGCGATGTCGCCACCAAGGAAAACCTCTGGGAAGCTCTGCTGGTAATGCATATCCTATCCATCGCCAGCTCCAACTTAGTGCAACCTTGTTTGAATTAAAAATATTGATCAGTACAAGTAAAAAACAATGATCAATTTGATAGTGCTCTCTCCTGCCTATTTTGGTTGATGTCCATGAATGGAGAAACAAATGTATGGGAATGTTTAATTATTACTAGCATATAAGTTCAAAAAATAAAAAGCTGTCGGTTCATCTATGAAATTTGAGAAAGTTCGTCTATTGACCCGAGGAATATATGCTCAAAGAAAAGAACATAACACATTTATTCGGGTAAAAGTTTATTTCAGTTTGATGGAATAAATCACGTCAGATCTGACTCGGATCATCTGTTGCCTACAATGCATTGAAAAATAAAAATTTAAATCAAATCAATCTAGTTGTTCTATGTTGGTTTAAAGTTTTCGTATCTTTATCTTACTGATGATGCTCTGAACTGACAAAGAGTGCTGGGTAATAATTGTGCCTTTGGTTTAATACTACAAGATCTGTTGGTGCCTTCAATCAATTTTACGCTTGCATGCAGGATGGTGGCAATGGTAGTGCAGAATTGGAGAAAGAAAAAGAGGAAAGCCGTCCAAAAAACTGAACATTTTTTCATGTTTCTCTCTAGCCGAATGAAGCTAGACTGATGTACTACACTTCATCTCTGTGCACAGCAGGTTCATGTACATCGACGAGAGGAGTTCACAATATATATCAAACAAAAACATAGTTCAGGTACAGAGGGAGTCTGATGCATGTATGCATGTAGGGAGGTTCTCTCACTTTCCATGCGGGTGGAGAAGTATAATGGGATGAAAAATTGTTTCGCTTGACATGTACTTGCCAACAATTATGTATAATAAATCATGGCATTGTATGTAGAAAAAGATATATTGTGTGTTCTGCTGTTGTATTGAGTTGCTATCTATTGGTAATGGTACGAAGTTGCTATTGCTCTGTGTCATGTTATGCAAGTTGACACCGAGTACACGTTGGATGATATACTTATACAGTAAATAGCTAAAAACTGATTTCTTTCAGTTTTTATTTTTCGCCCTTGCCTATTTGATATTATGCCTACGTGAGTTGAAGCGTTTTAAAAATGTTGGCAGGAAAGTGTGTGTATTTGGCAGAATAAATGTTGGTAAGTTCATGGCAAAAAAATCCATAAGTTCATGGATAAATAATTTCATGGTTATGAAAACCCTTTTAGAAAAATTAGAAAATAAAGAAATGAGATACATTACAGAAGAATTGAGGAGGTTTGTGTACAAGGAATCCAGAAAGTTCAAAGTTAAGAAAGCGAAAAGGTCGGACCCATGAAAAAGAGAGGTCCCGAATTAAAGAGAACATTATGAAACATAAAAAAAATATCAGTAAGAAAAAGTTCAAGTTGCAAAAAGAGACAAGTCCAGAACACGCTCAGTATGTGAAAACAAGCTCAGTACAAAACCATACATACATCCGTTCAAGTACTCTTTTTCTCAAACATATATTCATCCGTTCTAGAAAGGAAAAATGGTTGAATTAAAAATATTGATCAGTACGAGTTAAAAATGGTGGCCCGTTCGAAATAAAAGAAATGACAGAAATTCAACTTGTAAAGCTCAAGCAAAAAGAAACCCCATGCAATTCAAATGAGAAAAGTACACGTCATAAAATAAGAAAAGTCCAGAGCATCATAAAAAAAAGTTTAATTCAAAAAAGAATAAAAAAATATTTTCTTTTTGAAAAAATATTATTGAGTTCGATGATATAAACCATGCAAGTACAGGAGCGACGATACAATAAACCATTGAAAACTTACGAGCAAAACAGAGCAAAGTCCAGTTAGTGAAAACACGCTTAGTACAAACCCGTGCAAACATCAGTACAAGTACCCTTTTTTGGAATCATTCAAAATTACTCTAAAAAATAGCTCAGTACAAACATACACATATATCAGTACGACTACTCTGTTTTTCAGACGAAAAAAACAGCAGGATCCGTCATGCCGTATTCCAAATTACTCTTAAACGGTTGCGAAGTAGAGAAAACGTTCAACATGACTAAGTTTCGCATTTTCGATAGCTATCCAACGATATATTATTTGCCCCATTTCGATAAACTTTTTTAAAAAACCGCGTTCTAAACCAACTTTAACCGTATTTGAATTCGTATTTAAACCGTAAGAAATTCGAAAAAACTTTCTATATGCAAATGTTGTGCATTTTCCATAGCTTTCCAACGCCGTATCATTTGCGTCAATCCGACAAACCGTTTGCAAAAAATCGTGAAAATACGTTTCGCCCAGAATTTCACCGTTTTTCAAATTACTTTTAAATCATATAAAATTAGAAAAAACAATACATATATGGAAGATGAGGATTTTCATCAGCTTTCCAACGCCATCTTATTTGCTCAATTCCGACAAATGGTTTGAAAATTGAGTCCAAAATACGTTTCACATTTTCGATTTTGAAAAAACGTTTTTTTCAAAACTGCTCTTAAACCATAATTATTTTGCAAAAAAAATTGTAAGATTGTAATGTGGATGTCAAGATCTTTCCAACGATATATTACACGCCCCATTTCGACAAAAATATTTGCAAAAAAAAATTGAACTAAAGAAGACGGTTTTTATCAACAACAGAAAGCATCAGTTCAACCGCTCGATTTTCATCAGTTCAACCGCTTGAATTCATCAGTTCAAGTAGGGTAACAGAATAATATTCTGTTACGCGTAACAGAATAGCCCAGATGTATATATATATATATATATATATATATATATATATATATATATATATAAAATAAGGAGGCACTTGCGTACGTGAGGCTCTGGACCTGGTGGGTCCCCATTGTCATCCTCTCCAAATAAAGTCATCTCCTCGCCCGCACGCGCTTTCCGCCCGAAACAGTCAGCGCCGCCCCCCCACTTCCCGGTGCAGGCGATTGCTCCGCCTTCAAACGACACAAGTGCCGTCCGTCCGTCCATCTGCCGCACACATTAATGATACACGGTTGACAAGGCGGCTACTCTGGCGCCACACGTCCGTCCCTCCGCCCGCCCACCATTGCTATATAAACTGCTGCGCCGGCCATAGCCGCAGTCATCCGCATTCGTTCCCTTTCCCCTGTCCACACCACTACTGCCCACCATGGCTTCCTCGCGCGCCAGCGCTCTTCAGGACGGGCGGACGACAGACCACAAGGAGATGGCAGCCATTGCTGCCGACCGGCTAGCCGGCAGGCAGCCGGAGGACGATGACGTCCCAATGCAGAACATGGTAGTCGATGATCCGGCGCCAACCCCCTCCTCCGCGCCATCCTCGCCGGTGCATTGCACCATGAACATCGGCGAGGCCCGTGCCCAATATATGGACAGGGTGAGGTAGATGCGTGAGGAGCAGTTTCGGGAGGCGCATGCCGACGCCGCCTACAACCACCATCTCCTCCAGGAGCACCTGCAGGCGGAGGAGCAGATTGTCGCGGAGCGGGCGGGGCAGGAAGCACTGCTCGACTCGTATCGCTCCGCCTGCAAGGGCCGCCTCGAGCACTGGCGGTACCGCATGCGGGTGGTGGAGGCTGCGGCCGCCTACAAAGAGGCTAGCAAAGAGGGCGATGAAGCGGGTGAGGCGCTGTTTGGCGAGACCGAGGACGAGGCAGAGGACAATGCCGGCTCCGATGAGTCCCCGCTCCGCTGGCATCAACGAGGCCCTGCTCCGCCGAGGCTCCGCGGCGCCAACAACGAGGCAGAGGACACCGACGGCTCGGCCGAGGCCCCGCGGCGCCAACAACGAGGCAGAGGACACCACCGGCTCCGCCGAGGCCCCGCCCTGCCAACAACAAGGCAGAGGACATCGCCGGCTCAGCCGAGGCCCCACCCTGCCGGCAATGTGGGGGAGGATTTCCACTGCTCTGCTGAGGCGCCGCCCGCCGATAACGAGATAGAGGACATCGCCGGCTCCACCAAGGCCCCGCCTTGCTGCCAACAAGGTCGCGCCACACAGAAAACGAGGAAGAGTAGAACACGGTAGGTCGCCGCCGCTTGGGTCCAAGTAAGGCCACGCTGCTACCCTCCGATTGAAGCCAAGCTAGGCGGGTTGACCATTGACGGCCAGTTAGCTTCTTGGCAGCGACGTGGAGTCGGAGAGCTGCGCTGGAGAAGAACGCTGCTTCTACTTAACTGCTGGTGCAGTTGGCTGACTGACACGTGGGCTCAACAGGCCACATGTCAGTTACGCAACTGCACCTGCAGTCAAGTCACTGAAGCTTCTATTCGGCTCAGCGGGACACAGGTGGATAGCTTTGGTTAATTAACTATACCTCTAGCGCACCCCTTGTTAGTTGAAGAATGTATGAAATGTAATGAAATCTGGCATGTTTATATGAAATCCGACCGTGTATGAATGAATTTATTTTGATTAGTTCGAATTCCTGTATCACTGGCATTGGATGAACATTCAAAACAATACGTACTAGCATAATTCCCAGGGTGATCACCTTGTTTGCAGCAGTTTCACATGTATCTCTACTTTGACCAATCTTATACAAAAAAGTATGCACTTTCACAATGTGTGAAGTAAAAAGGAACAGAAGGAGTACAAAGAGTTTTAGCAGTTTTTAGCGTTCCTGTACATTGCAATCAAACACACATGCCTGGCAATTCATAGAGAACATTCAAAACAATCGATGATTATGCATCTCGATGACTCACATGTTGGAGGCAATATTTACTTCACAACTAAAGAATAAAAAAAAATTGATCGATGCTGCTGACAGCAAAGGGCATCCCATTCGAAAATATCAAACACATGTCTTGCTAAAATCAATGAGCAAAATTTGACAAGGTTATCCCATTCCAAAATATCAAATGCCTACGATTGTGGAATGGGCAGGGTTTGCCATTAGTTCGGACATTGACATGGCACCTCATGCTAAATAAACCAGCTGTTCTTTTTGTGCAGTTCCACCAAAATCAACCAAATTCACGCGTAGCTTGTATGATTTCGCCCTTATATGTTGCAACACCTTGAACTTATCAACACCTCCTTTCTTGTGGTGGAAATGAATGATTCGATGTATTCATGAACATTTTGTGCAGTTCCCATTGAAATCAAGCAGAGCACCCCTGTTTGCACAAATACAAAAAAGTGATTAGTATAAAGCAAACTGTACTATGAATTGACAGTTTCAACAGACACATACATGGTCCATGTAGAACACACTTTTAGAAAAATGGAACTCGCCAGAAAGAATCCTAGAACAACATTGTACTCGCGCATCACAGCAAAAAATGGAGATTTGTCAGTCCTTCTGAGTTGAAGTTAGTTTGGTCTTGTGGGGAGTAATGTAACCATCCTTCAACTGCTCCATCTGATGAGAAGATAGACAGGGCTTCTTCATCCTGGCATAATCGGAACTAGTCACTTCACGTACTCCATAGTCTTCTTCAGAGGAAGATGATCCTGTTGTGCAAAGACAAGATGACTACTAAATGCTAGCATCCCTGTTTGCTCAAAAAAAGGAAAGGAAATATTTAAAACAACACAGATGAAGCACTTCTCAAGGACAATACCACTTTTTCATGATAGTATCTAAACAGTAGCACAACACCAATAGAGATGACAAAGCTCAATCATATGGATGAAATCAGTGGGCGAGTACCAACCTTTGTCAGGAGGCTTATTGTGTAGAGCATACAGATGAAGCACTTCTCCAGAACCATCTGTTGCTATCTACGGTGATGGCCATGCTTACTATATACTCCTGGATTAGTTTAATGTTTCCAACATCTTCTTGTGCAGTTCCACTAAAATATATGGTATCTTCAAAGAAGATCCCTGTTTGCACAAATAGAGATAATTACATATTACATTAAGAGTGGCATCAAATCAGTGGCAAAACAATTGCTCGTTCCAGCCATAGCAATAAATTAATATGCAAAACTATATCA
Source organism: Triticum aestivum (assembly GCF_018294505.1). Classification (NCBI taxonomy): domain Eukaryota; kingdom Viridiplantae; phylum Streptophyta; class Magnoliopsida; order Poales; family Poaceae; genus Triticum; species Triticum aestivum. Next base: position 387,355,317 of record NC_057795.1, on the reverse strand, counting down.
TTACTTGTGTCATCACAGTTCCAGTGCTTCATTACAACACCGGGAGTTGGGTTTTGTTTTTCTTCCGCTTGTTCTTCCCCTTCATCACTTGGTTCAGTAACAGACAAGCTTCGCCTTCAATGTAAGATTTGGCATGTCAATTAGGGAGCACAAGTATAGTACTAAACTTAATTTTCTGATGAAAGTGGCAAAATACAGGCCAACAGTTGTGAAATATCCTTATCGTACCTCAATGGGATATTACGGTGCACATACAGATTGGAAGTCCTGTCTCCATATGTGTAGTTCACTAAAATCAAGCAACATTATCGTACAAGTAGAACAACATATGAAAGCACACTGCAGAATCATGTGAAAGAAGGCTAGTACTGACCTCTCATGATGCGGAATTCAAACAACTCACAAGAAGAAGATCTGAACCAAATTCGCCTTAACGGATAGGAAGTAAGATCTCCTCTTGTGCAGTTCCACTAAGATCAAGCAATCAAGCAACATTGTCGGTGTGACATTTTGGTTGAACTGCACAAAACACTCTTAAAACAAAAGTGTTTTGTGCAGTGCAACAAAAGGTCACAATGGCAACGAGGTGAAGTAGATAACCCTGTTTACACAGAGGTGCAAAGGAAACAATTAGTGGTCAATAACGGTGGATGACACAGAAGCTACAAAAAGAAGCATCTACCTTATCTAAATGGGAAAGAAAGCAAGACAGTAGCATTTCTCAAATGGTGGCATTGATTAATATTAACATAGAGATTATATTAACAATAAAATTTGTTAAACATGTAATTTGCTTTTAACCGTGGCATTGCATCAATTTTCCAGCGGCATTATTAGAGGGTGTTTGTTTACAGGGACATTTTGGTGTAGGGACTAAAAAACTCCGTGTCAGTCCCATTTAAACCAAACAGGAGGGACTTTTAGGGACTAAAAGTGGGCATTTGGGACTAAAGAAAGAAGACCCCGAGGGAGTCTTTTTGGGACTTTTTCCAACAGTTGCCTTTGCCATGCATCGCACCTTGTTTCTATTAGTTCATTACTAGGGGTAACATGGTCTTTTAGCATGTCATTCAATAACCTCTAGTCCATGTTTACTCCCTGGAACCAAGCAGGTAGGGACTAGGGAGTTTTTAACCAAACAGGGCCTTAGATTAACAACATCTAACGAGTTGCACGGGACAGAGGACGCACCAGCACCATGTGCATCTACCGATGTAATGTGGTCATGCACAGCCTGTTGCAACAAAGAACAAACAACCAAGGAGCATATTTGTGTTGGTCCCAGTTTTGTTATCTTTAGACACCTTTCCCTATGTGAGTGCAGCAAATCTAGTCCTGCTCAAACTCTACAACCTTGTCCCTTCCTTTCCTTTTTGATCTAGTACTTTTGCCCCTTCCTTTCCTTTTTGAACCACGTCCTAGATTTATGTGATACAACTTTCCCCACTACTTTCCCCCATTCCTTTCCTCTTTGAACCACGTCCTAGATTCATGCTATACAACTTTCCCCCTTCATTTCCTATTTGAACCACGTCCTAGATTCATGCTATATACAACTTTTCCCACTACTTTCCTCTTTGAACCACATCCTAGATTCATGGTATACATGCAGCTAGAGCAATGCATGTGGAGTAAGTAAATTATACCTTAAGGTTCTTGGGGCGTGGTTCGGTGGGCGATGGGACGACAGCGAAGAAGAAGGGGTCGGAGGCCCTCCCGCACCACCGCTGGGTGGAAAGTGAACAGCTGCGCCGGTAGTGGATTCCCTCCCTCGCCGACGGCGACAGCGTTAAGCCTCCTTCCCTTCCCGGCGGACGGATCCTGCCGGCTCTTTGAGCAGCAGTGAGGGGGGAGAGAGGCCAATGAAGTCTTGTTTAGATCTGGAGAGGGCGAGAGAGTGTGAAGAGAGCAACTACAAGCGCTGAGGCTCCAGCGTTTATATATATACTGGAGGGAGAGTGTGAAGCGTGCAAACCCTAGAAAACATTTTGACCAGTCAAAGAATCCTCCTAGCACAAATTATGCTCAAGTGTAGTTATCGAACCCGAGACCTCAAGTTTGATGAGCGAACAGGCTAACCAGCTACACAACCCTCCCGTTATGTTCAACGAGAGGAAAATAACCTTTTATACATTCCTGCATTCGTGTGACAAGCATGTCGTGTTTTTTGTGTGTGTGGGAGTCATTGGGATTTCAATCATAATCGTGTCATGTGGCTTTGGTGGTAAGAATATCCACAGTGGTGCAGAAATAATGCAGCCTTAGTCACCTTACCTCTCTCCATGTAGTACGTTGGGTCCCACCAGTCAGAGGGTGAAACAAACAAATTAATAAGAAAAATTAAAAGCGCCAACGGTGTATCTTACCTCACACATCTCGCTACTGATCGGGAACACTGTCCAATTGATCCCTCTATTTGATATGTGGGACCAATTCATTCTCAAGAACAAGTTTGATCATCTATACTCCTTTGTTAGAAACCCTCAGACAAGTGTTCAACAAGTGATCAATACTGAATATCTACAAGACTTATTCCATCTGCCCCTAACTACACAGGCATATGAGGAGTTCCTTCAAATGGAGGACATGTGCATTTCCATGAGACAATCAGAATACTTAGATGCTCTAGATACTTGCAGTTACATCTGGGGCAATGAATTCTATTCTTCAACCAAAGCATATAAGGTGCTAATTGGGCACAAACAAACCCCACCACATTTTTGATGGATTTGGAAAAGCTCCTGTCAGCCCAAGCATAAAGTTTTTTTCTGGATGCTTCTGCATGACAGAGTAAACACAAGGAATCTTTTAAGGAGGAAAAACTTTGAATTGGAAGTTTACAATTGTGCAATGAGGGACTGTCATCAAGAAGAAACTCTGCATCATCTTTTTTGGGGATGTCCTTTTGCCATCAGATGCTGGATTTTATTTGTCCTTCAAGAACCCCAAACTTGTCAGTTCTGGAGGCATTTCAAGACCTTAAAGACAAACTCAGATACCCTTTCTTTATGGAGATTATCATTTTGGGATCATGGGCCATCTGGATATCTAGAAAAAACAAAATCTTTGATAATATAACACCCTCATTTCAGGGCTGGAAACACATTTTCACTGAGGAACTCAAGCTTCTGAAATTCAGGATCAAGAAGAAATATGAAGTGCAATTCTCTGCTTGGCTGGATTCTATGTTGTAATTTGTGTAGTTCTCCTTGCTTTTCTTGTTAGTGTTTTTTAATTTTTGTGCTTAGCTGTTGTATAGCTTCTCTTCTTTTGGTAGTTTCTCTCTTTTCTTCTTGTTTTTTTGGGCTTAGCTCAAGCCCACTAGACTACTGTTTTCTCTCTTTTGCTAATTAATAAAAGTTGCAGTGGGGTGTTTACCCTACTGTTTATAGTCTTTTTAATTGATCCCCCTGTTTGCTCACGTACTATTTTAAGTGAATCCTTATTATAACATGCACACAAATTTTGGGCACTTGTATTCGACTTAAGTCAGTGTGCCACCGTATCTCGTATACTTACTACTCCCTCCATCTAGGTGTAATAAGTCACGTTAGAAGGTGCAACGGGACCAAGGTGCGTGCGTGTGCGTGTGTGTGTGTGTGTTTAACAGCATGTGTGTGTTAGAGAGAGCGACAGATCGACCTACTCCTACAGAGAGATGTTGTGTAGTGTACGATTTTAGCCGCGAGAGTCGGTGCATCCTCTCGTTTCCGGGCGTGTCCGGTAGGGACATGCGGACAGCTGCCACGCCCGCTCCTGACCAGCCTGGCCCACCCAAAGCCCCTCCATCGCCCGCGCGCGCTTCCCGCCCGAAACGGTCAGCGCCGCTCCAAAGAATCGGTGCCGCATTCATGCCCGGGCAGAGCGGACGCGACCTCTCACTGGCGCAAGAGTGATGGTTGCTTCGTCCGTCCAACTTACTGCTGGGTCTATGTGATTTGACGGCTCATTGGTCTTTATTACTGAGGTGGTAGGACTGCTGGATGTCCCACGCTTTCGGCGAAAGGAGGTACTACTACTAGATTACAATTTTCTCCATTCTTACAGCGGAGGCGTGCAAGAGCAGTGAAAACACGCAGGCTCAGTGATTACATGGCCCACCTCACACTATCACCGTGCGACACCTAACTCTTTACATAGTACTCCCTCCGTTCCTAAATATTACTAGATGAGTCCCCGCGCGTTGCCGCGGAACAGCGGTATATCTCTCTGCGCAAAATTATCGATTTCATAGAACTAAAAAAACTCTATAACCGCATGACAAATGTGGTAGCCAAACTAAATAAACTCCCATCATCATTTAGATCATCCCACGTAAGGAAAAAAGATCAGCCAACTCCTACTGCATAATGGGATTATATTTTTCTTTTTGACATGTTAATGGGACTTAAAAGCTCACTTACATGCATGCTACCGGTGCATGCTTGCATGCAGACATGTTGATGTGATTTAAAACCCACTCACATGCATGTGCCACGGTATTTCTGCATGCTTGCATGTGGCTTAGTGCGGAGCCTCTCAACGTCTAGATCAGACGGCTATTATGGACTGATTTACTTCATCTAACGGCTACATCAATTTTGATGATGTGGCTCAAGGAGAGGATAGAGAATTCCTAGTAGTGGGGGCTAGCTATTACTAGTAGATAAGTCTTTGTAGAGATTCCACTACATACGGAACAAAATGAATGAATCTACACTTAAAATGCATCTATATACATCCGCATGTGGTTCATGGTGAAATCTCTACAAAGACTTATATTTAGGAACGGAGGAAGTACTAGTATAGTACGTACTGTAATTTATCAGCGAGATAAATTTGTACAATGCTATGAAGCTTCCAGCTTCTGTTACATGTATCTTGCGTCCAAGGTTGCCCGTTGCAACATTTCATCAAATACAAAGGAGACTAACATGCATGCTATTGCATCTCAATGATTGACAGATCATAGCAAATATGTACTCCCTCCGTTCCAAAATAAGTGTCTCAACTTTGTGCAAACTTTAGTACAAAGTTGTACTACTACTAAAGTTGACACTTATTTTGGAACAGAGGCAGCTAAAGAAAAAAACGATCCATGCAGTCCCTAGCCCTTGAACCGTGAACCCTGACCAGGCTTCAATTTGCTGGCAACGTTCGAGCTTCCTAATAAATGAAGTTTGCAACCTTTTGACCATCGGATCATTTTGTGCAGTTTCACCAAAATCGAGATGAGCATCCCTGTGGCAAAGAAATTGAAGAAGCGTGATTAGAATAAGATTACTGGGACTAGTTGATGAGACATAAACTCATCACAAATACAGTACGTAGAAGCCAGTAGAGGTATGTGCGGGGCAAAGAAGTAGAGAAATATCCACAGGGAGTGATGTGGGCAGCTGGAGCAGTGGTGCAAGCCGGCTGTAAAGGGAGTTGTACCTGAGGGACGTAGCTCAACCTTGAGGAGGGCGGCGGGAGGCGGCAACTGCCCACGTCGCGGCAGTGAGCAAGGGACGAAGGCAACCTCACCGGCTTTGTGAGAGAGAACGGCGGGGACCCCTGATCGGGACGTGCCGACAGTGGGTTTTCGCCGTCGGCGACGGCCACCGCATCTACACTAAGCATCCACCCCTTCCCCAAGCGGACGTGATCCGCCGGGATGTTAGAGATGTGGCCACAGTCGTTTTGTGCGAGAGAGTGTGAAGAGAGCAACCCCAGCAAGCAACCGTGTAGGCTGGCCCGTCCTGACTATGTATATAGTGGAGCGGTTTCCTTTTCTCTCCATATGAACCTATCATATTGCGTACGTGCCACTGAAGAAAAAAAACTTTATTTATAAATGACGCGGCACCTACTACTCGTTCTCCTATAACCTTGCGCTTGGCATCTCCAAAATATTAACCTTGCGATTGGCTCTTCGCCTCTTCGGGAAGTCGAGCAATAATGGTAGTGCAGTATATATCGTTCTGGCTATATGAGACCGAATGAATTGCTGCACGTCCACCACGTGGGCGAGGGTCGAGGGGCGAGGGAGAGTGCTACATACGGAGCAAAATGAGTGAATCTACACTCTAAAATACGTCTATATACATCAGTGTTTGGAGTATGTACTAGTAGTTCATATTGAAATCTACTAAAGGACATATATATTCCAAACAATATGATATAATCTCTATAACCAAGGTAGTAGGGACGAGGAGTAAACGGAGGGAGTAGTAAATTTTTCTCCTCGTCCTGCGAGCCACCGCGCGCATGGGCGAGGGAGCGGGCGTAAGGCGGAGCAAGCTTCACCTCATCCTGCGAGCCACCGCGCCCGTGGGCGGGGGAGACGGCGTACTAAGCAAGCTTCTCCTCGTTCTGCGAGTTGACGGGACACATCAAAAGTACTCCAGTGTATAGAGCCTTGCCTCTAAGGTAGGCCCCACATGGTTTGCCTCTTTTTTTAACATAACACGTCAAGTCGCAATTTGTTTGTTCACCCGTGGTAGACGATCCTCCCTCCACCAAGTGGACAACCAGTACACGTGCCAAATTACCACGTGGGCTGCCTTTTTCGTACAGAAATGAGCTCCACCGTGTACCCGCGCGGGTGTGGTTGGGAAAGAGACGGGAGTACGTGCGCCGTGCATGCACCTCTTCTCTTCGTGCACGTCCCCCACCTACGTGGGTGTGTGTGAGAGATACAAACCGCGTTCGTGAGTGTTTTTTGTTTTGGGGTGGGGGTGGGGTGGGGGGTTGATTTCGTGAATTATTTGTGGGAATATGTGTCGATGACATCTCAAACAAAATTTTGCATGCAATGTGTGTGAAATGGAGGCCTATCCATATCATACATAGAGGGTCGGGCAATCCACGAGAAGAGAGGGAGGGGTCATAGCTATCGATAGAGTCGAAGAGAGGATCAAGTGGGTGGGTGCGAGATCGATGAAGAGAGCCATCGAAATTGTGTGTGTGTGCAAGTCAAAGATATAGGGCGACTGGCCTACCGGAACGTTAGAGGGCACATGTCAAGTTTGTGTGTGGCAGGGAGACATGACTAGAGCGCTCGATGTATCGGTGTGTGTGGGGGGAGGGGGTGGGGGAGGGGTAGGCAGAGGCCTAACTATAGAGGTAGAACGACTCGTATATGTGTTGAGAAGGAGAGACCCAGCTATGTCTTGAGGGAGATCGGTCGACATCCATACATAACTGAAGGACGGGAAATATGATGGGACAGAGAGAGAGAGAGAGAGAGAGAGGGAGGGAGAGGGAGGGAGAGGGGTAGAGTGCTGGATGGGTGATGGAGTTGCTTCTCGAAGATGGTGGGAGAGGCCTACTAGACAAACTGAGGGTGGAACTGCAATGTTATCAATAAGAGTGGGGATGTGTTTCTGTGTGTGCCTGTGCGTGATAGATCTGTCGGGACGCATCCATGGATGATGAAGGGGAACCATGTGTTTGGTAAGCAAACCTAACTAGATCGGTAGATCAATTGTTGTTTGTCGGAGGAAGGGAGAGACACAACTAATGAGGTAGATCGATTGACGTGTGGGTAAAAACGAGTTATAAGGACCTAGCTAGCTATATGTATAGCGAGAGATCGGTCGGTGTACGTCCATTTGTTAGAGGCAAATAAGGCCCAGCGAGACGGATAGACAGAGAGAATGGAGCTAGGAGGTGGTGCGAGAGGCCCAACTACTAGCTAGATAGGGGGAGGAGTGTGCGGTTGTGAGATCGATGAAAAGAGGGGCGAGAGTTTACACGTGTGTCTGACCGTATGAGAGACACGAGGCAAGGACACATAAAGGAGGAGATTGAAGGTGTGTGTGTATGTTGTAGGCAGGCATCGCTGGAGAGGTTTATCGATCGGTGTGTGTCGGAAAGGAGTTGTGGAGACTCTGGGAGAACGACCTAAAGAAAAAAATGAATGTGCCCGGTGGATAGAATGCCGAGGGAGGGGGAGGGCGAGGAGGGCGTGTGCATGCACGAGAGAAAGTTAGTGGTAGCTACAAAGGTTAGAGGATTGTGTGGGTGTAAGAGACTAACAAAGATCATAATTTGATATGAAAGCGGATTCATATATTTGAATAGGAGATCATAGTGTTTTAAACATTGCATGCATGAATATAGCGGTGATACACGTGCTGTGCACATGTTATACCATAATGTGATAATGCATGGCGTTTGCAACTCACAGCTAAATGCCGAACAATCTAAACCATACTATACATCAAACAATCTCACATTTTATTTGAATTTGTGATAATGTGTGGCGTTTGCAGCTTACAACTAAATATCGAACAATCTAAACAATACTATATATCGAACATTCTCACATTTTATTTGAATTTGTGGTAATGTGTGGTGTTTGCAACTCACATCTAAATACTTGTAGGCGTAGGGGGCGGGGCACCATACATAATGTGATAAACACATTATACATATGAGACATGGTTTAGATTATGAAGATCTAGCTAGAGCTAGAAATGTAATGTGATTTGAAATCAAAATAAAGTGGATTCAAAAAATCTAGTTCGAGTTCATATAGTACACATAGTTCATATGTAACTCGAGACTAATCATGTGGTGTGCTGTGAAGATAATACACAAACGATGGTTTAACTTGACAATAATGATGATTGTAGATCTTATTAAAACAGAGAAACGAATTCAAATGCTTTGACTTCACAACAATCATTACTGTAGATCTTATTCAAATAGAGAAACGAATTCAAATTTAGTTCATATTGAAGCGGTAGTATATACGTTTGGAATGCACTAAAACGTTCATTTGAGTAGTAGGTTGCATGCATTATACACGTAGCGAAATATTTTAATTGAACATAACATGAATTCAAAGTTTTGAATGACATTTGTAGTGCGCATTGATTTGGTACAGTACACGTTAGGCTTGTCCGGAAATTTCAACCCGCGCCTTGTTAGCCCGAAATATTTAAGATATATCTTTGTCTCGTTGTGCTCCGACAACTCCCTCCATCTCAACCCGCGCCTTGCTATTCCGAAATTACAACGCGCGCGAAAACTCCCACCTCCTGTGAAATCCCGACACGCGAAATGCCCGTGGTACCCCTGAACCGAAAGAACCGCCTCAAATCGGTGGGGGTACTTTCGTAACTTACCCCACATTTCGGACAAGCGCGTCTCTAAGCCATGGTTCCCCACTGCCATCCCATCCGCCCACCCATTCGTACACCGAGGCCGCGAAAACCCGCGACGAAACCCCACACCCTGCTCCGTCCGCCACCCAGCCGGAGCCTCTTCCCCGACGACGTCGTCCACAGCAACACCTCGACGTCCCTCATCCACCGTACCGGATGAGGATCCGTCGTCGATCTCATCGTCCCGCCGGTTCAGCCACCCCGTCCTCCACCTCCAAGGAGCTGCCCCGACGTTCCCCTCGTCTTTCGCGCCACCTCCATTCCCACACCGCCGTCTTCACCTGCACCACCGGAAGAGCATCATCATCACCGTTTCCTCGGATGAAGCTGCGGCCTAATCGGCGCCACCAAAGAGGTTGTACACTAATCGCCGCATTTTCTTCTTGATTCGATCTCACGGTGCTGCCGGCGCTCGGTCCCGAGCCGACACGGCGCGGCTCCATCCACGGCGGCGTCGCCGGCCACTTCCTCCACGGCGTCGCTCCCTCGGTGGTGACGTCCACATCAGTAGGAGCTGCTGCTGCTTTGCTCTTGCTCTCGGTTCCCCGCCTGGTCTGCTCTTGCTATTGCTCTTGCTCGCGCTGCTGCTCTCGCTCTTGCTCTTGCTTGCGATGCTGCTCTGATTTAGCTACACTTCAGTCGACTAAATCAACTTTTTGGGTCAGTCGATTTTCAAGGGGGGGGCTTGCCGGGGTGAAGGAAGAACCAGCCGCAGCAGGGAGGGGGGCTTGCCAAAGAGGTACCCCACTATCTATCTTAGGGTTCAAGATTGGGGGCGGTGGTCGCCGGCGGTGGCGGGGCATTGGCGGGGCGGTGGCGTGGGGATTGCCGGAGAAAAAGCTCGGCACGGGGGGCCTAGAGGGATGGCCAGAGGCAGCGGCGGACCGGCGGTGGGGGAAGTGTTTTCGGGCGGCGCACCGCCTGCCGCGGCGCGGGGGGCTGCTGTTTGGCCGGTGGTGGCTGGCGGCTCAGGGGGGTGGAGGTTGAAGATGAACCGCAGGCCCTTGATTTCGTATCCAACGGCTGCAAAATCGACTGACCAGAGATGAAAAAGTCAGTCGACCGACGTGTAGCCTCACCTTGCTAGTGCGTTCAGTTTCGACAGCAAAATTCAGTTTCGACAGTTAAGTTCAGTTTCGACAGTTAAGTTCAGTTTCGACAGTTAAGTTCAGAGATGAGCGGCTGATGTATTTTACATCTAGCACTTTGTGGTTATGTATTTTACGTCATGTATTGGAGATGCTATTAGAATTCCACTCAGGTTAACGTTGTTCGTTGTCTCTCTTGTCCTGCTTCAGCCTCGGCGTCGTACAACTCACCGGAGCTGCTCCAACGACGAAACCCTCCATCACAGCGGAGCAGTACCTCGGGCTCCATCTCCAGACGCCTAAGATCTTCTTCCCCTCCTCCGACAGCAAAGTCAGCCGGAGCATCCTCACCGGCCAACCCAATCACGCTGAGATCGACATGGCTTCGCCAAAGAGGTTGTACACTTGTTGCATCTCTTTTTTACTCTACATGTTATATATATTGTCCACTGAGCACACGGATTTGTTCCTTTAGTGTCTCCTTGAAAGAAAAAACGTAGGAATTTTAATTTTCACTTGTCCTCCTTTTCAAATTCCTATTCATGAAGCACAAGACTAAGAGATAGTAGCATAATAGCATTATAACCGTACATTTTCTTGTGGTTTGACTTAATCTCACCATGCTTCTTTGCATCCTGTGATCTTCCAATTGTTGTGAATCAAACACCCAGATTGGCAGAAATCCTGTGTTTTTAAATTCTCTGTTTTGCACGTGCATTCCTATCCTATTCCTGTCTATTTCCTATCCCTGCATTGTTGGAATCCTCCAATTCAAACGAGCCCTTACAGAATTACTTCTCTTACAGATAGTTGTCAAAGAAAACCTTGCGTGGTTTGTCCCGCTCCTGCTGCGCCGTCGTCCACCCCAGCTCAGCTGCTCCAACGACAGAAGGGTCCAGCACAGCAGGGATCCGGCCTCCAGACTGTCTTTCGCCGCCTCAGATCTTCTTCCCCGCCGCTGGCAGCCATGAAAACTGCATTACCATCATCAACCGAGCAGATGACCTCGAGGACTACACGGGTCCGCAAGAGAGGTCGCACTCTTTCGTGTCTGCTTACGTTATGCATCGCTTAATATTACATGCTACTTTATCGTCCTGTTCACCGATTAGACTCTGAGTCAGCTCCAAACTAATGGTCAAACTTGAGTTTTTAAATGGTTGTGGGGTACATATCGGGGCCGCTATCAATAGTATCTATCTACTATCTGGTTAATCTCCGGTGTCTACTATGAGTTTCATGTTGGGTGGGAAACAAACAGTAAAGAAGCCATTATCTGTATTTTTTAACTGAAGCCATTATCTGCCTGCTATTATTGGTTTTGGGTCTATCCACAGGTTGCTACCATCACTCTGGATTTCTGCATGCACTCCTTACATAATCTCACTATGTTTTATTCCTATGCATGACAGTTATTGTAAACAATGGAACTGAACATGTAGAGCAAAAGAGACGAGCCTTGCGTGGCAATAAAATTTCATGCAGACGTCGCTCCATGGTAGGCGCAAAGGCAGCCCCCCTCCACGCATTTCGGATTGTAATCGAGAGGAAGATATCTGTTCTGAGGGGGATTCAGAAGGAGAAGACAACTCCTATTTACCCCCTGAGGTCTTCGCTCTAACTTGGCATGCTGATGTTGGTTATATCATGCATATGGTGTCTTGCATTGCTTACTTTATACATCAAATATGTCATCTGCTTAGTTTAGACATCCTTTGTGCGAATGCCATCTGTTTAGTTTATTCATCGTTTATGTGAATTATGCAACGCCATCTTGTTTAGCCAGGCATCATATATGTGAATTTTGCAATGCCATCCTGCTTAGCCAGTCATCTTATATGTAAATTATATCAGGCCATCCTTTTTTTCGTTACATATTACATTTGTCAACAATGTTAGTACATTCAACTGCTCTTCGTGTGCATCAGCCATTTGACACGGTGATGGCAAATTCTGGAGTGAAAACAAGGTCTTCAGAGCAGACTATGCTATCTGACGAAGCGCATATCTCGCTGGTTACGGATAGCTCCTCAGAGGAGGATTCAGAGACAGATGACCAGTCCTATTCCCCCCCCCCGAGGTGTATGCTCTAACTTGGCAGGGTTATGTTGCTCATATCGTGCGTATGGTGTCTCGCATTGCTATGTCATTTGATTAGTTTAGACATGCTTTGTGTGAATGCCACCTGTTCAGTGTCTAATTACCATATATGTGAATTATGCATTGCCATCTTGTTGCAAGACATTATATATGTGAATTATACAATGCTATCTTGTTGCAAAGGCATTATATATGTGAATTATGCAATGCCATGCTGTTTAGCCAATCATCATGTATGTGAATTATATCATGCTATCATTTTTTTGTATTACGTGTTCCATTTGTCGACAACGTTTGTATATTCAACTACTCTTCCTGTGCATCAGCCATTTGAAGCGGTGATGGAAGTATCTGGAGTGAAAACAAGGTATTCAGAGCAGACAATGCTACCTGCTGAAGCAGACATCTTGCTGGTTACAGAGAGCTCCTCAGAGGAGGATTCAGAGACTGATGACCAGTCCTATTTCCCCCCTGAGGTCTATGCTCAAACTTGGCAGGGTTATATTACCCATGTCATGCATGTTGTCTTGCATTGCTTAGTTTTTACATCATATATGGATTGCCATCTGCTTACTTGCTTACTATATAAATCATATATTTGAATTATATCATGCCATCATGTTTACATAGTACATACACATCATCTATCTGAATTATGGCATGGCAACCCATTTAATAAAGACATCATATAGTTATATCATCTCATCCTGTTTAGTGTTTACAGTCATCATATTTTGAACTATGGCATTCTATCCGTGAATGTATGTGAATTATGGCATGCCAACCTATTTAATAAACACATTATATAATTATGTCATGTCATCCTGTTTACATAGTCTCATATTTTGAACTATGTATTTCCATCTTTTTTAGTTAGCCATCATAATGTGAAATTGTGTCATGCTATCCTGTTTAGTTAGCCATCATATATGTAAAACTGTGTCATGCTATCCTGTTTGGTTAGACAACATAAATATGAATTATTTCATGCCCTCTTTTATTCCCCACTATCCATTGCACCTGTCTAACATACAATGTCTATACTTTCAATTACTTTTCTTGTTTATCAGCCATTTGAATTGGAGAGCGTGATGGCAGTATCTAAGGGAGTAACAACACGGTCATCAGAAAAGATAGTGCTACCAGTTGATGCAGATAGAACCACGGTTGTACTTGCCCAAGGACCAGATCCACCACACATAACCCAAACTCTCGCAGATTGTACCCCTACCCAGTTGGACAGAGAACCAGCTACACCCCTTCTAACCCCAACCCCGGCTGATAGTAACCCAGTTCTAGTTGACACAACACCGTCTCCAGCACAGAGCACCCAAACACGAGCAGTTAGTAAGGGAACTGCAATGCCCAAAGCACGAGGACCACCACTCCGAATCCCAACTCAACACTTAAAGGAGAAGAAGATTTGTTCTCAGGTCAGGTTCTGTAGCTATGGTTCATACTCCTTTGCTCTTACATTATTGTCTTTACTCATACCAACTATTTTCAAATTTTAAGGATGGAATTGAAACTCCAATGGCGCAACAGGTATGTTTTAAACATGTTTCTTTAACTGGTTTGTTGTTGTAACCTGCTCTATGTTGATTTTAGTTTCGATTGAATAAACAATTATGTTCTCATGTCATGCACATTACAAGTGTTGTTTTTGCTCTATAGTTACCCACACTTATATTCTGTCTATTCTGCTTTGTCTTGAACAAATATTATTTGAACTGTGTCTCTACCTTGATTTGGCAACAAAAACTAGAATGATATAGACCATAAAGTGACCATGGTACATAGATATATGTTTGTTTCATGTTGTTATCCTGTCCACTTTACTACTGAACTCATTTACCAAAATGAGTTTCATATACAACATGGTAAACATGTGATGTGTCTGCTTGTTTCTCTTTTAGAATGCGGAAATTTTTTTGGAGAACAGTACCACGTTATCCAATGGTAAAGGAAGTAATGCAGATAAGGTTCAAGATAGTGAGACATCCCTGATGGTCTCCAAGAAAGCTGATAAAAACTATCTTGACGATAGTGAGGGAACCCAAAAGTCCTGTCTTGATTAGTGTTCGAGTTACTGGCCACTACTGCTGGCACAAGCTCTTCGAACTTGCTGCCTGAATCAGTTCGTCTTCTTGAGTCTCAACTTCAAGTTGAAAGACATCGATCAGATGTGCTGTGACAGGAAGCTGAAGGACTGAGGAAGTCCCTGCAGAATTCAGATGCATATTTTCTGGTGCAACAGCAAGCGCTGGAGGATTTAAGCACCAAACAAGAGAAAGTTAATAAGCTTGCTAAGCATCTTGCCAGCATTATGGGTACCCAGGATATTGTTTCTTGAGATCTTCTGAAGTGGTTTTAGTTCTGGATTTGTTTTGCTGCGGCGTTTATTTGCGCTGGTCGCCAACTTTGACAACCAGTGTATATGATATGCTGCTTTGTTCCCTATATTTGCACTGGTGGCGAACTTTGATGCCCAGTGGATGTAATATGTGTAATAGCCGTGATAGCCTAGCGTTAGTTGCTTGCTTATTTATTTCCTTGTTGTCTTGTTTATTTGTTTGCTTGTAGTCATTGCAGTTTTTTTCCGCGGTTTGCTAGTGGCTGCAATAACCTATTTTTTAAAACTAGGCCACAATAACCATGGGCTAATATTTACTGTAGTGACACTGGGCCTCCTACTGGCCGTAGAAATAGTGGGCCTTCTATGGGCCGTAGAAACAATGGGCCTCCTACGGGCCGTAGAAGCAATGGGCCTTCTGCGGGCCGTATCATCAATGGGCCTTATACGGGCCGTATGATCGATTGGCCAAACATGGGCCAAACAGACCGCATTATGGCCGTAAATGAGCTAGAGTTGGAATTGTCCGTTCATGGGCCGACCATAACGGGCCATCGTTAATAGGCCGTATTTGATGACGCTATGAAAACGACCCAACTTATTAACGGACCATAAACGGGACGACTGTAACCACGGGCTGAATTTGGCCCACAAGCAGAAAATGACAGTAACGGGCCGTAAGTAAACGAATGATGGAAATGAGCCCAAGAATAAATGGGCTCTGAGAAGGCCGAAAGATAACATGGGCTGGAAACGGCCCAACGGAATAATGGGCTGTTAATGGGTATAAAGTGATACACTGTTCATTACGGGCCAGTTTCACCACGGGCCGTTAATGAGTGTAAAGTGATACACTATTCATTACAGTGCAGTTTCACCACGGGCCATTAATAGGCCAAGAGTTACATAGGGCCTCATATGGGACGAAAGACGTCATGGGCCATACATGCGCCAGAAGTGAAAACGGGCTGGAATCATATTGGATGGCCCAGATGATGCTACTGGGCCTAATTCGGATAGGGCGTAACGGGCCTTGGGTTAGCGGGCTATAAATGGGCTATATGCGAACATGCCGTTAACAGGCTTTCCATGGGCCGGCCCACCACCTTTTGACCAAGTCAAACGGGCCGGCCTTTTCACAGGAATGTGCCTCTGTTGGGCCGTGCCACGTGTCGACGTATCATAGGCGCCTTCCGTCCAATGAGTGGATGACATCTGTCCCAACGATGAGCCGACACGTGTTTCCTCCAGCCAATGATTATTTTACACGTGGAAAATCCCCATTGGTCGGGGCTGTTAACGGGTTATCGGATACAAAACCTGACCCGATAGCTTAACGGTGTTCCATTACGGTGGATGCCACGTGTCGGTCACCCTTGACGAAAGCACTTCGTGACGCGTGATTTATCGTCATGAAAGTGGACACTTCCGTGATGATAATTTTGGTAATGTCACGGAACACTTCTACGACAGCACAGGTATGACTATATTGATTCTGTCATAAAATCGTCATGGATGTACATGCATGACAAAAAACGCGACCTACTGTGACAAACACGTATCATCATGGAAGTGTATTTTTTTTGTAGTGAGATCCGGCCACAGGAGGCAGGAGCAGGCGGCACGACCGGCACTGGTTTGGGCGGCTGGAGCAAGAAGACCAGTGGTTGAAGAAGCACTACAACCGTTGGATGGACATCGTACGGTCACGGGAGCTAGAATCATTCATATTGACTAAGTTGACAAAGCCCTCCATCCGCGTCAACTTAGTAGGCCCACAAGCCAACCTCCCACTATGGTGGGTCCCACCTAGCATGGGGAGTATTCATTTTTTGTGTGCGTAATAAGGAGGCACTTCCTTGTGTGCGAAGATAGAGCTGGTGGGTTCAAGCTGTCAGCGGGAGGAACATTTTTTTCGTGTAATACAGAGGCCCTTCCGGCGGGTCCCAGCTGTCAGGTGGAGGAATAATTATTTTGCATGTAATAAGGAGGCACTTCCTTGCATGCGGCCGTGGACCCACCTGTCAGCCTCTCCACGTACAGTCCTCTTCTGATGGATGTCATTCGTTGACCACGTTGACCACGCCGTGCTGAGAGCACCAGGGCGATGGACGACAGCGAGGCCTAGGAAGGGAACGACACGGAGCCGGGGAAGACTCGACAGTGGTTGCCCATGCGGTGGGGAGTACGGGGGTTTATTGGTTCGGCTGTCATTGCCGAAAAATAACAGGAGGTGTGGGTGAGTAGAGGAATGGCCTAGCCAGTGATGGAGTAGGGTGGGGCGGTGTGGCCTATGCGGCAGCACAGCCGACCACGGGAGGCGGGAGCAGGCAGTCCCACTAGCGCTGGTTTGGGCGGTTAGAGCAAGAAGATCATATATTGAAGAAGCAGCACGGCCGTTGGATTAACATCCCACGGTCACTACTGCTAGAATCGTTTGTGGACTAAGTTGACAAAGCGTTTCGTACACGTCAACCTAGTAAACCCACAAGTCAGCCTCCAAATCTGTCCCAAACAGCATACAACCCAAAATTTCTTGCCAGATTCAAATTAATTTAAAAACTAAACATACCTTAATTTAAATCCAAAGAAATTTTACCCGCACAAAAACAATGAAATTTAAAATATCAAAATCCGAAAGAAAAAAGTATTTTGGAACTAATTGCCTGTTTGCTGTATTTTTTCATTTTACAGCCCATTTATTATTACTTATAGCCCATTTCTTATTACTTATAACCCATTTTTTGGGCAAGCCCGAATGCATCCCTCCTTGTCTTGAAAGATTTCCGACCTAGTAGGGCGTAGAAAAGCAAGTAGGCCTACGTTGGTTATTTTGTAAAAAAACAAAAATAGCTGGGCTAGCCATTTTCAGAAAGGAAAAAAACTGGGTTGGTCATGTGGTAAACATATGAAATAAAAGCCTGGGCTAGACGGGCCACAGCTCCCGCACAACCCAGTTGATACCCTTCCCCGTCCCGAAAAAAAAGAATTACTGCGCGCGCTGCTGGGTCCCGGGTGTTTGCCGCTCCTTGTGCAGTTATCTCGCTTATTGACTACGTTGACAGTGGTGTGCAACCCGGATGTCAGGAAACCATCGGGAGGAACCCTTTTTTTCTTGTAATAAAGAAGGCACTTGCTTGCCTACTGCCATGATCCTGGTGGGACCGTATTGTCATCCTCACCATGTACAGTCATCTCCTTATTCCTCTCTGTTGTTGACCATGTTGACAACACCAGGGGGCAGCGCCGCGGTGAGTGAACTAAGGCAGAACTCCCAATTTTGTCCCTCTTCCTTCCTCGCAAAAAAGAAAGAAAATCAAAGACTTGAGAAGGCATACAGAACAAGCTAGTGTACCAGTAAAGAGACGTTGCTGAGTTTTTGAAAAAAGAGAGACATGCTCCTGTTGCTGGTTCAAATCCAAACCTAGACTATGACTACATATGGTGCTATGCCACTCTGCAAGTAATGAAACTGACATATCGAACAGTCACTTGTCCTCTTCTCTACTTACTCTACCTAGCATCAGAAGCTCTCGCCGCAACAACCATGTCCGCTGGCTGCTCGTCCACCTGCTCTTCAGTAGGCAACAAACAGATATGCGCCAAGTCGCCACCCGTACCATCGCCTGTGGGTCTCATCACACCCCCACCGGCACACGCACTGCAGCCGGTTGCTCATCGCAACCCGCTGCCGTTGGTGTGGTGCCGCTGCTACAAATCACATAGAGTCATCCGTTGCGTCTCAACCACAATCCACAACCCTGGCCAGGTCTTCTACATATGCCCGAATCATGGGGTAATAATATGTTTTTAAGTGTTGCTCTGCTGCTTTTAGTTGCTGATTTTTTAATACTTTGGTTGATGATCTTCCAATTTGATTCATGCAGAAAAGGGAAGATTCGTGTGATTTGTATTTCTGGGAAGTTGCTGATGTGGGGGAATGCAACTACGCTGATTATTTGGTTAGCCGAGGAATACCAATACCACCAGGTTGGGGTGTTGGGCAAGTAACTGAAGGAACGACAAAAGAGGAAGATGCAGAGCAAAAGGTTAAAGATGTAGTTCCTTTGATCATGGCCAAGCAATAGCTGTTGAACGGCCTTGACAACAATGAGGAGATGAAAGAGCTTGTGAAGATAGTAGGAAAAATCGATGTGCTCTATAGGATGATTGTCTCTTTATTTGTAGTGTATGTAGCACTCGTGATGTATTCAGTGGCTATGACATGAGCACTTTGCTGAAACTAGTAATGAATGAAACCTGTTTAGCAGGCTGGGCGTAGTGTTGTGAACATCTAATGATTTCTATTAACGGAAATAGGGGGGGTATCCCCTTTTGCTCATAAATAAATAAATAGCAGAGGCCCTTTGCTGATAAATAAATTAGCAGAGGCCCTGTCAGGTCAGCTTTGTTCCCTGATACGTCTCCGACGTATCTACTTTTTCTCACGCTTTTCCTCTTGTTTTGGACTCTAATTTGCATGTTTTGAATGAAACTAACCCCGGACTGACGCTGTTTTTAGCAGAACTACCATAGTGTTGTTTTTGTGCAGAAACAAAAGTTCTCAAAATGGAACAAAACTTTGCGAGGATTTTTTTATATCATTAATAAGAATTTCTGGAGCCAAGACCTACAGGAGAGGGGCACCTGGGTGGGCACAACCCACTAGGGCGTGACCCCCTCTCCTGGCGCGCCCAGGTGGGTTATACCCACCTGATGGCCCCGCAAATGACCCCCCTGATACTACAAAATCACATATTTCCAAGAAAAAAATAGGGAGAAAGAATTATCGCGATCCACGAGATGGAGCCGCCGCCAAGCCCTATTCTTCCTCGGGAGGGTAGATCTGGAGTCTGTTTGGGGCTCCGGAGAGGGGGATCTTCATTCTTCGTCATCACCAACCCATCTCCATCGCCAATTCCATGATGCTCCCCACCGGGAGTGAGTAATTCCTTCGTAGGCTCGCTGGTCGGTGAGGAGTTGGATGAGATTCATCATGTAATCGAGTTAGTTTTGTTAGGGCCTGATCCCTAGTATCCACTATGTTCTTAGATTGATGTTGCTATGACTTTGCTATGCTTAATGCTTGTCACTTTGGGCCCGGGTGCCATGAACTCAGATCTGAACCGTTTATGAATTCATCATTATATCCATGTTTTAGATCCGATCTTGCAAGTTATAGTCACCTACTACAGTTATGATCCGACAACCCCGGAGTGACAACAACTGGGCCCACTCTTGATGATGACCATAGTCTGAGGAGTTCATGTATTCACTATGTGTTAATGCTTTGTTCCGGTTCTCTATTAAAAGGAGGCCTTAATATCCCTTAGTTTCCAATATGGACCCCGCTGCCACGGGAGGGTAGGACAAAAGATGTCATGCAAGTTCTTTTAATAAAGCACGCATGACTATTTACGGGAATACATGCCTACATTATATCGATGAACTGGAGCTAGTGCCGTATCGCCCTAGGTTATAACTGTCACATGATGAATATCGTCCAACAAGTCACCGATCCAAAACTACGAATTTATCATATATTGTTCTTGCTAAGTTACTACTGTTGCTACTGCTATCGTTACTGCTACAATATCACTACTACCACTGTTACTGTTACCGTTACTAGTGCTACTATCGTCAAAACTATTATACTATTGTGCTACTGATCACTTTGCTGCAGATAATTAATCTCCAGGTGTGGTTGAATTGACAACTCAGCTGCTAATACCTTCAAATATTCTTTGGCTCCCCTTGTGTCGAATCTATAAATTTGGGTTAAATACTTACCCTGGAAAACTATTGTGACCCCGTATACTTGTGGGTTATCAAGACCTTTTTCTGGCACCGTTGCCGGGGAGCATAGCTATATTTGTTGAGTCACTTGGGATTATTATCAATTTATCACTATGAAGAATCTGAAGGATGCTAAGACTAAGATATTTCCCTCAAAGACAAGGGGAGGTAAGGAACTGCCATCCAGTTGTGCTTTAGATTCACCTTCTGTTATGAGTAAACTTGCAACACCACCACCACATGCTATTAATTCTGATAAGTCGCAAGTTATTGATGATGCTACTTCTACTATGAATGATGCTAGTACCATGCTCGATAATGATGATGTGCCACTTGGTGAATTTCTTGATGAACAAATTGCTAGAGTAATACAACATGATGTTGAATCTAATGATGAGCTTGAAACTAAAACTCCTGAAACACTTTCTAGAGCTAGCCCTCCTAGATATGAATTGCCTAAGGTACTGGAAGGCTATGCTATGAGTGAAGAGGCAACTAGAGATATTCTTGCTTGTAAGGATAGAGATGATCTAGAGAAATTATTACACAAGTATAAAGAAAACTATCTGAATGCTAGAATGAAATGTGATCCTAAGTTTGCTACTTCGCCTATCTTTATTGATGATAAGGATTATGGATTCTTTGTCGACCCAGAGTTAATTACTTTGGTTAAATATGATCCTTTCCATGGTTATGAAACTGAAACTATTGTGGCACATCTTACTAAATTGAATGCTATAGCCACCCTTTCTACTCATGATGAGAAAACTCGATACTACTTTATTCTCAAATTATTTCCTTTCTCATTAAAGGGAGATGCTAAAGCTTGGTACAATACTCTTGCTCTTGGTTGTGTGCGTAGTCCCCAGGATATGATTTACTACTTCTCTGAAAAATATTTTCCTGCTCATAAGAAACATGTTGCCTTACAGGAAATATTTAACTTTTTTCAAACTAAAGAAGAGAGTCTCCCACAAGCTTGGGGGAGGCTTTTCCAGTTACTTAATGCTTTGCCTGATCACCCTCTTAAGAAAACGAAATACTTGATATCTTCTATAATGGACTAACCGATGCTTCTAGGGACTTCCTAGATAGTTGTGCTGGTTGTGTTTTCAGGGAACGAATATTGCTCAAGTTGAAGAATTATTGAATAACATATTGAAAAATTATGATGATTGGAATATTCCTGAACCACCGCCTAAAGCCACTCCAAAGAAGAGGGGTATATTATATTTCAGTCCTGAAGATATGCAAGTGGCAAAGAATCTATGAAGGAAAAAGGTATTAAAGCCGAGGATGTTAAAAATTTACCTCCTATTGAAGAAATACATGGGCTTGATACACCACCACTTCCTAAGGTGGCAGAGGTAAATTCTCTTATGAAGTTCAATGAAAATGATAATCCTCACAATATGCATCCTAGCCAATGCCTTTATGAGTTTGATAACTACACTAGAAAACAAGACCACTTCAATGCAAATGTTATGAAACAATTGAAATATAATTCTGATATGATTGCTCGCTTGAGTGACTTGTTATTTAGAATCTCAAATGATGTTAGAGGTGTTGGAAAACATGCTTCTATGTCTCAAACCCAGTTAGAACAAGTTGCTAAATCACAAAGAGAATTACTTGATGAAATGAATCATAATATACATGACTTTGTTGTTAGAGTTGGAACTAGAGGAGGTAAAATGACTCAGGAACTACTTTATCCCAAGGGAAACCCAAAAATAATTGAACAAGATTTGCAAAGAAACAACACTAGTGCACCTAGTCCTTCTAAAAAGAAAAAGAAAAAGAAAAATGATAGGACTTTGCATGCTTCTAGTGAACCTGAAATAGACAAACCTCCTGATAATGAAAATGAAACCTCTATATCTAATGCTGAAACTCAATCTGGTAATGAACATCCACCTAGTGATAATGAAAAAGATAATGATGAGGTTCATGAAGACACTCAACCAAATAATGATAAGGAACCAGATAATGATGTTGCGATAGAACCACCTGTTGATCTTGATAACCCACGACCTAAGAATAAAAGATATGATAAAAGAGACTTTGTTGCTAGAAAACACATTAAAGAAAGAGAACCGTGGGTTCAAAAACCTATGCCTTTTCCACCCAAGTCAACTAAAAATAAAGATGATGAAGAATTTGAATGCTTTGCTGAAATGCTGAGGCCAGTCTTTCTGCATACTCGCTTGACTGACATGTTAAAAATGCCTCCTTATGCAAAGTATATGAAAGACATCATCACAAATAAGAGAAAAATACTGGAAGCTGAAATCTCCACTATGCTTGCTAACTATACTTTTAAGGATGGAGTACCTAAAAAACTTGGAGATCCGGGTATACCAACAATACCTTGCTCTATCAAAAGGAAGTGAAAACTGCTTTGTGTGATTTAGAAGCTGGTGTTAGTGTTATGCCTTTCTATTTATATAAAAGACTTGACTTGAATAAACTCACACCTACTGAAATATCTTTGCAAATGGCTGACAAATCAACTGCCATACCTATCGGTATCTGTGAGGATGTGCCTGTTGTTGTTGCTAATGTTACTATTTTGACTGACTTTGCTATACTTGAGATACCCGAGGACGACAACATGTTGATTATCCTTGGTAGACCCTTCTTGAATACTGCAGGGGTTGTTATTGATTGCAATAAAAGCAAGGTCACTTTTCATATTTATGGTAATGAGCATACGATGCACTTTCCGAAGAAACAATTCCAAGTGAATGGTATTAATGTTATTGCGAAATCTCCGACAATCACTACTGGAAGTTTTCAAATACCTATACCTACTGCCAAAAAGAAATATAAAATGCTTATTGTTGGGGAAATGCATATCCCCATTGAGGTAACTTAGTGATTTATGAAAGTTCTTCGGTTTCATGCTAATCGAAAGTGGTTGTTAATAAGACCTGATCAACCTTATTAATGAATCATTTTTGAACGGTATGAAGTTTATGAATTTAGTAAGCACTGCCTTCTGTCCCTACTTTTTGTTCTCTGTTTTTACTAGTTAAATAAAATAAAATGCCATGTTTTATCTCTTTTCTAAATTTCCCGTGCAATAAAAAATGACCCAAAAATAAAAGTTCTCAGAATGCTCTAAAAAATTTACATGATTTTTTTCTGAATATTTTTGAATTTCTGGTGCAAATAATACTAGAGGGAGGTGCACCAGGTGGGCACAACCCACTTGGGAGCGCCCTGGTGGGTTATGGTCCCCACGTGGGCCCCCCTCACTTATCTCTTTAGCCCACATCATCACTTACCTCCAGAAAAAATTCTCCATTGCTCTCTCTCCCGTGTTCTTGAGCTCAAACCTGCGGATTTCGATCTCTTAGCTCGAAGCTCCGTTTTTGAAACTGTTTTGGGGGTTTGTTGCTTGGTATGTGACTCCACCGTTTGTCCAATTAGTTTTTGTTTTAGTGGTTTATACTTTGAATAATTAGCTACTCTTGGTGCTGTTGTAGATGAGCTTGCATGTTAAATTCTTAGTGTTCTAAGTAGTTTAAATGCATGCTATGGCCTCTATGTATCCCTATGAGTAGCTGCCATCAATTTTATAAAGTTTTGTTGATAAATTTTTGTCACCTCAAAATTTTTATTTTCAGAAAATTATACGCGAACATGAATATCTTCAGGAAGTTGGGCTCGAAGAAGAACTCCAAGGGTGTTATTGGGGAGTCTTCTGACAGTGATCTCCACCCTCGAAGGTTGGCGGAAGTATGGCTGTGCGAATGGCCGCACACCCCACCTACAAGAGGCTGGAATTCTTGAGGAGTTCATGCAATATATTGCTAATGTCGGCCTCACCGACTTCATCACAGATGAGTGTGACCAGCACCAAATCCTCACAAACATCTTTGTTCAAAGTTTTACTTCCCTGCCTAGGAATAATCCTCGTGAAGTGAGCTTTGATTTATATGCTAAAAACCATTAGATACCACTTACTGAATTTTGTAACATATGCATGATCCCTTCTGATGGGAGCTTGGTTGAGCCTAGGCCGACCGAGTTTGAGGCCTTTTATCACACTTTGACGGTGGGTGATGAGAGAGGAGTGTCAGCCATCACTACCGCTGGCTTACATTTTCCTGCAGTTCGTTACTTTGCACTTTTCATTGCAAAATGCTTGCTTGCTAGGGACAAGGTGGCTGCACTTAGTTCACCAGACCTTGCTGTTTTACGTCGTGCATTAGAGGGCGACAACACTTATAGCTTGGGAGCTATTGTGGCTCGTCACGTCCATCTTAATAAATCTCAGGGAAAAATACATGGTGGGATTTATGCTACTCGTTTGGCGGCTCACTTTGAGGTTGAGATACGCCCTCATGATTACCCTCTGACCAAAGTTTACCTCGACTGTGCAGCCATGGATCACCACCATTTTACTGATATCGAATCTCCTAACATCCCTATTCCGTATAACCTATTTTTTAGTGTAAGAACTCATGATATTATTCCGTTGCCTGGTCATGCTTTGTTTGATTCTGTTGCGAAGGGCGGATATAGGATTATGCCTGCAGACATCATCGCCTACTGGAATGCTCAGGCTGCTGCGGAGGCAGCACAGGCGGAGCCTCAGCAGTGGGATGAGTGGATGCCCGCTCCTCAGCACCCCTACTACCCTCCAGGCTACTGATTGATTACCAACTTAGGCCAAAAGCCTAAGCTTGGGGGAGTACGTGGTTCTCACCGACATTATATTCATGTCTACTTATCATTCTATTTGTCGGTGTTCACACTTTTTCATTGTATCATCCATGCTTAGATTTATTTTCTTGCTTTCTTCTTGTGTGTTTGAAAAACTTTAGAAAAACAAAAAAAAATAGTTGCAGTAATTTACTTTCTATGCATGCTTAGTAGTAGTATTAAAAAGAGAATCCAAAAAGATTTCCTTGTTCTTCTTTTGCTTGTTGGGAGCTTTCCCGTGTAAATAGTTTTTCTCGTTTTTACTTTTCCCTTTTATTTGCCCGTCCTAGAAAACCAAAAACTCCAAAAATATTTCAGTATGTTTCTCTGAGTTTATTTTCCTTTTATTTGAGTTTTACCGAGGATAAGACCACGATGAAAATGTTGAGTGGCTCTCATATGAATAATTATTGAACTAATAAGAGCACATTTTACTTTGTCTTCTCCTGTTGAATAAAATGTCTTGCAGATTCTAGCTTAGTCCACGACGCTCTTGCACTATTATTATTTTCATATCATTCGGTCGTGCAAGTGAAAGGCAATAATGATGACATCCGATGAACTGGCCGTGACAGGGAGAAACTGGTATGTACTTGACTTGTTCTGTTTTTGTAAATATGTTTAACCTAGTATCCATGATTCAGCCCATTACGATTAAACATGTTTGCAATGGAAGTTAGAGATTATAGTTTCTCATGCCGTGCATAAGTAGCTGGGAGTTGATAATGATTTATCTTGGATATCAACATAGCGTTAAAATGATTGTGATGTAGTATGATGATATGGCAACCTCCTCTGAATGTTCGAGTGGCTTGACTTGGCACATGTTCATGCATGTAGTTGAATCAAAACCAACATAGCCTCTATGATATTTATGTTCATGCTGTTCATATCCTACTCATGCTAGTGTCCAATGTTACTTATGCATAATGCATGGTTATGATCGTTGTTGCTCTCTAGCTGGCCGCTTCTCAATCTAAATTGCTAGCCTTCGCCTGTACCAAGTGGGAACTCTGCTTATACATCAAAAACCTTAAACCCAAAGTTATTCCAGATGAGTCCACCACACCTACCTATATGCGGTATTACCCTGCCATCCTAAGTAAATTTGCATGTGCCACCTCTGAAAAGTTCTAAAAATTATCCTTTTTTGTGTGCCTGGATCATTCATGGAACGACAGGAGGTGGTCGGTATCTTCCATGCTAAGCAGGTTATTCTCAGGTCGAGTGTTTATTCACTTGCCATCGCATGAGAAAAAGGGCGGTAATAGGGATTCCCAGTCCCGAACTAAAAAATGCAAATAATTAAACAAAACTCCCTCGGGACTGATGTTGGTATGGACGACACCCGTTGTTTCGGACAAGCCATGGAGTGTGATTGATGGTGGAGGGGGAGTAAACCTTTACTTTTATCGCTTGGGAACTGTCACTAGCGTGTTTAGCATGGAACATGTTATAACTGATGGTCGTGAAGTGAATAAGAAGGGTGCATGTCTCAAAATATCATTTATCTCTGTTTTAAAAATTGAGCTCTGGCACCTCTACAGATCACTGCTTCCCTCTGTGAACGGACTATCTATTTACTTTTATGTTGTGTCACCACCTTCTAAAACAAGCGCCAGAAACTGAGTAGAGCACAACTGTCATGATTTATGCATTATGTGTAGCTAATGTTGGGTGCATCATGACTGGATCTTTTCTACCATGAATTACAATGTTTAGTCGCTGCTTGAACTTTGGAGGTGCTCTGCATTTATGTTTTGCGGTCTCAGAAAGGGCTAGCGAGATACCACTATTGTCATATTATATCATGGTTGTTTTGATAACGTGTTGCTGTTTGAGATATTTTATTATTGCTCGCTAGCTGATTATGTCATTGATATGAGTCATTATAATCTTTAAATGTTACTATTGACATGGTTAGTTATAATGTTGGCCGAAAACCTGGGTGCTGTTTAAGCTTATTTTGCAAACAAGAGCCAAAGGGTTCATAAAAGTTTTTCTTTCTCACTTCCGGATTATCAACTGAATTGTTTGAGGACAAGCAAAGGTTTAAGCTTGGGGGAGTTGATACGTCTCCAATGTATCTACTTTTTCTCACGCTTTTCCTCTTGTTTTTGACTCTAATTTGCATGATTTGAATGAAACTAACCCCGGACTGACGCTATTTTCAGCAGAACTACCATGGTGTTGTTTTTGTGCAGAAATAAAAGTTCTCGGAATGGAATGAAACTTTGCGAGGATTTTTTATATCAATAATAAGTATTTCTGAAGCCAAGACCTGCAGGAGAGGGGCACCTGGGTGGGCACAACCCACCAGGGCGCACCACCTGACGACCCCCCTGATACTACAAAATCACATATTTCCAGAAAAAAATCAGGGAGAAAGAATTATCGCGATCCACGAGATGGAGCCGCCGCCAAGCCCTATTCTTCCTCGGGAGGGCAAATCTGGAGTCCGTTTGGGGCTCCGGAGAGGGGGCTCTTTGTTCTTCGTCGTCACCAACCCATCTCCATCGCTAATTCCATGATGCTCCCCACCGAGAGTGAGTAATTCCTTCATAGGCTCGCTCGTCGGTGAGGAGTTAGATGAGATTCATCATGTAATCAAGTTAGTTTTGTTAGGGCCTGATCCCTAGTATCCACTATGTTCTTAGATTGATGTTGCTATGACTTTGCTATTCTTAATGCTTGTCACTTTGGGCCCGGGTGCCATGCATGAACTCAGATCTAAACCGTTTATGAATTCATCATTATATCCATGTTTTAGATCCGATCTTGCTAGTTATTGTCACCTACTACGGTTATGATCCGACAACCCCGAAGTGACGACAACCGGGCCCACTCTCGGTGATGACTATAGTTTGAGGAGTTCATGTATTCACTATGTGTTAATGCTTTGTTCCAGTTCTCTATTAAAAGGAGGCCTTAATATCCCTTAGTTTCCAATATGGACCCCGCTGCCACGGGAGGGTAGGACAAAAGATGTCATGCAAGTTCTTTTAATAAAGCACGTATGACTATTTACGGAATACATGCCTACATTATATCGATGAACTGGAGCTAGTGTTGTATTGCCCTAGGTTATAACTGTCACATGATGAATATCATCCAACAAGTCACCGATCCAATGCCTACAAATTTATCATATATTGTTCTTGCTAAGTTACTATTGTTGCTACTGTTATCATTACTGCTACAATATCACTGCTACCACTATTACTGTTACCGTTACTACTACTGCTATCATCAAAACTATTATACTATTGTGCTACTGATCACTTTGCTGTAGATAATTATTCTCTAGGTGTGGTTGAATTTACAACTTAGCTGCTAATTGTCACGCCCAATATGCGACCCTATCCAAAAGGAACTCGAAGGTCCCACCAAGGATAGACCCGCATATTGAAACGCTTTTGCAAGGTGGATATCATTACATCAACATTACATAATAGATGGGTATACATACAAGAGGCATACAAGGCCCCACAAATACAACATCACAATACATAAGATCATCATCCGACTACGGATGAAACACAAACAGAAACTCAAACGACATCCACCCTGCTAGCCCAGGCTGCCGACCTGGAACCTATCCCCTGATCGAAGAAGCAGAAGAAGAACTCAACGCAAACAAGCATCGCTCTTGCGTCATGATCATCGCATAACCTGTACCTGCAACTGTTGTTGTAGTAATCTGTGAGCCACGAGGACTCAGCAATCCCATTACCATGGGTATCAAGACTAGCAAAGCTTAAAGGGAAAGGAAGGGGTAAAGTGGTGAGGCTGCAGCAGCGACTAAGCATATATGGTGGCTAACATATGCAAATAAGAGCGAGAAGAGAGCTAGCGGAACGGTCGTGAAGCTAGCAATGATCAAGAAGTGATCCTGAACTCCTACTTACGTCAAACATAACCCAGAAACCGTGTTCACTTCCCGGACTCCGCCGAGAAGAGACCATCACGGCTACAAACGCGGTTGATGCGTTTTAACTCGAATCTGGTGTCAAGTTATCTACAACCGGACATTAACAAATTCCCATCTGCCTATAACCGCAGGCATGGCTTTCGAAAGATTATACCCTGCAGGGGTGTCCCAACTTAG
Source organism: Triticum aestivum (assembly GCF_018294505.1). Classification (NCBI taxonomy): domain Eukaryota; kingdom Viridiplantae; phylum Streptophyta; class Magnoliopsida; order Poales; family Poaceae; genus Triticum; species Triticum aestivum. Next base: position 387,326,025 of record NC_057795.1, on the reverse strand, counting down.
CCCATGATAAGCTCTCGCGATCAATGAAGGATATACCTTCTCCCAGGAAGACCCGATCAGACTCGGAATCCCGGTTTACAAGACATTTCGACAATGGTAAAACAAGACCAGCAAAGCCGCCCGATGCACCGACAATCCCGATAGGAGCTGCACATATCTCGTTCTCAGGGCAACACCGGATGAGTCAAGCTACGAGTAAAACCAGACCTCGAGTTGCCCCGAGGTGGCCCCGCAGGCTGCTCGGTTCGGACCAACACTTAGACAAGCACTGGCCCCGGGGGGGGGGGGGCTAAAATAAAGATGACCCTCGGGTTGGCCGACCCAAGGGAAAAGTATAGGTGGTGGTGAGGCAAATGGTAAAACCAAGGTTGGGCCTTGCTGGAGGAGTTTTATTCAAAGCGAACTGTAAAGGGGGTCCCATAAATCACCCGACCGCGTAAGGAACGCAAAATCCGGGAACATAACACCGGTATGACGGAAACTAGGGCGGCAAGAGTGGAACAAAACACCAGGCAAAAGGCCGAGCTTTCCACCCTTTACCAAATATATAGATGCATTAATAATATAAGAGATATTGTGATATCCCAACCAAAATCCTGTCCACCATGGAGAAATCTTCAACTTCACCTGCAACTAGCAACGCTATAAGAGGGCTGAGCAACGCCATAACATAGCCAAGCAACGGTTTGCTAGGAAGGGTGTCAAAGGTTAGAGGTTCATGGCAATTTGGGAGGCTTGATGAGCAAAAGATAGGTAACGCAGCATAGCGATAGAACGAAGCAACTAGCATAGCAATGATAGTAATGAGATCCAAGGTCACGGTCATCTTGCCTGAAATCCCGCAAGGAAGAAGAACGAGTCCATGAAGAAGATGAACGGATGAAGCCGAACCAAGTGTGGACGAACGAATCCTCACGATCGCAACGAAACAGGAACTAACAAGAAGAAGCACACAACATGGTAAACACACCACACATGAACAAGGCATGATGCACACACAAGCATAATGCATGACAAGACTACATTAAGCTACTCATGGCAAAAGATGATGCAAACAAGAGCAACACATCAAGGCAAGTTTAAATGAGGCCGGGAACAACATATAACAATTCCGGTAAGTCCTCATATGCAAATTTCGAAGTTGGTCCAGATCTGAATAAACCTTATGTTCAAGTTGTTAAACAGCAAATTAAGATGAACCAAGATGATCTACACGAGATTCTAGTCAAGTTACATATAAAGTTCATTTAGTTCGGAGCTACGACCTAGAAGATATGAGCAAAACAAGTTAAACATGGCATTGATGCAAAATGCATCCAAACATCAAGCAAACACCTCAAAACATGGATGCAACATGTTAATATGAAACTACATGCAATTCTAAGCAAGTTTCATGTAAAGCACACTCAAAACGGAGCAACGGTACAACACACACACATGAAACAAGTTTAAAGGACAAGCTGTCCAAAACAGCAACTAGGCATATTGCAAGCATCAAAACAACATGCTACAGCATCTCAACATGAAAACAAAAGACATGGCATGATGTACAGGTAAAGCACAACAAAACATGAACACTGAGCTATCTCCAGAAATCACTAGAACATGCTCAAACACACATGGCAAGATTGCAAATAATATCAGTTTCAGACTTTGCAGATATTAACATCAGGTTGCAACGTTCAGAGCTATCAAACAACATGTTACAGGAACTTATTATGTCAAACAAAGGCATGGCATGAACCTACTAATTGCATAGATCAAAAGTCCCTTACTGACCATGAGCCAAAAAAGATCAGAAAATATGATGGCACCCACGTAAACATGGCAAGTTATATTACAGATTCAAACATGGCAGAAACAGAATTATGAAGGCATGTTGGTGAGCTTGTACCACTCACCACAGAGCAATATATGGCATGGCAAGGCAACCAACAGTAAGAAGACATGTTTGTGAAACAAACCAAGGCAAGAACAAGTTCATAGCATCCAAGGATCAACTACAACAACCTTGGCAAAATTGAATAACATGTAAACAATCTGCCAGGAAACATTTTGAAGGAAAAGTAGAGCACGAAAATGACATGGTAGACTACTCCATAATTGCAAGCAGGGGAATGAATGGATAGAGAACAACCATATGTTCAAAACACCCTTAATGAAGTATCTCAAAATATGCATGGATCTCTCTGTAGCATCATGTTTACATGGGATCAAAATAACAGCAAAATAGAGACTAAAATAAGCAACATTACGAAGCCTAGTTTGCATGCTTGTCCTAGTCACCACATTGATCCCAAAAATACATGGTAAGCACCTCTGTAAAGAAGACATGGCCTAGTTCAAAACACATGTAGACATCAACCTCATAGGATGCACACATCAATCATGGCAAAAATGACAAATGAGCTCGTTATAACAGTTTCAGCAGATTAACATCATGAAGCACTCTTGCAACGATGATTCATGCATCAAGATGAGCTCAAATGAAAATGATGCAATGGAACGAAATGATGTACTCGTTGAGGCAAACAATTTTACATATTACATGCATGAAACGGAGCTACGGATGCAGAGATACGATGCGATGAACATGGAATGAAAATTACTGCAGATTCGGGGACTCGGTCAATTTCACCTCGGGGAAAAAGAAGGACGGGGCGATCCGGGACGGGGCGTTTGGATCACGGGACGGGTGGATATCATCCACCCGCCCGGATCTGACCGGAGACGGACGCCGGCGGGGTCGCCGGAGTTGGCGGCTGAGGAGGCGGCGCGGGCATGGCGGGGCGGGGGCTGGCGGCGGAGGCGGGGCCGCTGCGGCGGCGGGGACGGCGAGCGGGCGCCGGAGTTGGCCAGGGCGGCTCCGGGCGCGGCGAGGCGCCGCGGCGGCGGCCGGGGCCGGCGCGGGGGACGCGCGGCGCGGGCTCCGGCGCTCGGGCGGCGGGGCAGGACGGAGGCGGAGGCGGAGGCCGGCGGCGGGGCCTGCGGGGAGCCGCCGGAGTTGCGCGGCGGCGGGATCCCGGCGCGGTGACGCGGGACGGGCGGCGTCGGGGCGGCGGCGCGGGCCCCGCGGGCCGGATCTAGGCCACGCGGGCCCTGGCGGCGGAGGAGACAAAGGGGGCTGGCGGCGGCGACGTGGCGGGCTGCGGTTGGCCGAGGGACGGCGGTTGGACATGTCCGGCAGCTGGACGGACATGTCCGGTGCGCGGAGAGGGGATTTTTAGGGTTTCGGGAGGAATCATCCGTGAATTTCGGGGGGAGGGGCATATTTATAGATAGAGGGAGCTAGGAGAGTCCAAATGAGGAGCGGTTTTCGGCCACGCGATCGTGATCGAACGACCGAGAGCATGGAGGGGAGTTAGATGGGTTTTGGGCTAGTTTGGAAGGGTGTTGGGCTGCAAAGAGAAAGGGGGGGGTTCGGGTTACGCGGATAACCGTTGGAGTATCAAACGACCTCCAAATGGCACGAAACTTGACAGGCGGTCTACCGGTGCTTTACCAAGGCCACTTGACAAGCCTCGGGCCATTCCGAGAAAGTTCAACACCCGCTCACAACAGGAGACAAAAGGGGAACGTCAGAGGGCATAGGAGTGCCGGATTGCAAAACAGACAACGGGGAAAAGGCTCGGACGCATGAGACGAACACGTATGTGATGCAATGCAATGCACATGATGACACAATGCGAATGATGACATGATAAAATGCAACACGCAAGCAAAATGACATGGCAACATCGGCGAATAACTGGCAAACACCTGGCGCATCGAATCCAGGGCGTTACAACACTCCTCCACTAACAAGAGATCTCGTCCCGAGATCTTAGGACCGAGACGGAAGGGAAAAAGGGATGAGGTGAAGCAAGAACTCAAGATAAGAAGCAAAGAATCGAGAGCACTCGAGAAAAAGAGAGGAACGACGACAATGACGAGAATCGAAAGCTCACGGACTCAGATAGACTATGAAACCACTCTGGTTAGAACGAGATAAGAAAAAGGAATAAGACTGAAAGGATTTAGGCAGCACTCCGGTTGAAACATGGAGGAATAGAACACGAGCTTGAGAGGATGGAATGATACTTGATGAAGGCATGACACAAAACCTCCGGAAAGAATTGAAAGAGAATGAAAAGAGCTTAGAAGGAAGGGTTGAACGGAGTTGTTGAGAAAATCAACAACGAAAGAATAAGCTTGTTGTGGTCTTATCCAAAACAACTCAAAAACTTGAGGTGAAATTATTCCACAACCAAATGCTTGAATATCTGGGAATAACAAAGAAATGGAAAACTCCATTTCAAAAGAAAACGGAGAATTAATTGCACTTCGAGACGCGAGAAGAAAAGATACTTGAGCTCCTTCGATAAGAATCTTGATGAACACTTGAAGAATGAATTAAATCATGAATAACCACCATGAAAAACTCCGGTGACAAAAGGACGATGAGATAGAATGAAGGATGAAAGAATAGGATGATCCTTGCGATGATTTAGATGGAGGTTCCGACGAAATGGCTGAGGAAATTGAACTCCGGAAAAGAAAAGATGAAAACACTTGGAACTAGAATTTATTCAACAAGAACAAACTCCGAAGGAAGGGATTACTCACTTGGATGGAATAAGAATAAGATTTATTGTATGCTTATCCTTCATCAAATTAAATTGATGACAAACAATGGATTTTACATACTACTTATTCTTCTTGAAAAGGATTGAGAAGTGACATGTCGCAAACTTGAGAAGGTCTTCATGAACCACCGGTAGGATTGAAAGAAGGAATGGATTAAAATGATAATCAAGGAAAAAGAATCTTGAATGATCCACCGTAAGAATTTGGAAATGACTGACGGCAGAGAATGAAACACCGAGAAGAATTAGAGAAGCACGAAGATACTTGAGGGAATTAAAATGCAAGAGAACAAAGAGACCGCGAACTGATTAAAGAACACTTGAACGAAGCACCGGGTAATGAAATGTGAGGACGAAGAATTCTTCTGGAACGATGGCCTCCGATGAAAAGAAATGGAAAAACAACTCCTGACAAACTCCGGATGGTTGAGAAAAGGAATATCTGACAAACTGAAATAATTCGAGAGGATGATATGTAGCTAGAACCACGAAATTTCGAGAGAACGGGCAAGATTTAAAGGAAAACTCTTCTGCGATCTTCAAATGACGACGAGAAACACCACCAAAATTACTGAGATACTCTGGGAGAAAGAAAAACGAAAAGGTTGAGCCAACAATGGAAAGAGTTTGAAATCAATCTTGGAAAGGCATGTGACTGATGGAATCCATTCTTACGTCACACTTGAAAAGAATTTGAGAATAACTCCGGGGAATTAGAAGAGTCAGGTAAGATCCTGGGAAAAGACCTGTGGGTTAGGGCCTACTGAAGAGATAACATCGTTGAAAAGGATTGTTGAAACAGATATATGATGCACCGGAACAATTGAAATATTTGAATGAGGTGACAACCTCGAATTAATTCAAACACAGACGAATCTCCTGAGATGTCTTGAGGACTCTAGAAGGATAAACTGGCGAGACGCGAATGAGCAGGGAAAACACTTGAGCCGAGGAAAAGAATATAATCACTACAGAAAAACTTGAATTGAGTGCACCGGAAAAGAGATGAAGACTGTCAAACAAAAGAGAATTCACCGGTTGAAACAATTGATGGAAGACTGAAGAGGCTCCGCACAAATGAAACTGATGCTCGAAAGAGACTCAGACTCCGGGAAGAAGAGGGTGGGAGGGCGGGAAAACAAAGGCAACTTGGAAGGGGAAATGACGAATATCTGAAGAGAAAACACCAGTTGAAATCATTGAGGAAAGAAGGAAAAGACTTCGCACGATTAGGATGGATACTCGTTTACGGACTCCGGCTTCGAGAAGAAGAAGGGGAGGGCGGGTGGGAAAAGAAAACAACTGAGGACAGAGAAACAACTTCGTTGAGAGCGAACTAAGGATTGAACTTGGCAAAGGCGAAGAGGCTCGAGTCGACTTGACGAGAAATGCACCGGATGAAAAGAGCTGAGGAACAACGATCGGAAAACCAACTGCGTGATCCTAAAGAAAAATTTGAAGGGGAAGAGGAGTAATACAAAACACCTACGTCAAGATTCCTGACCAGAGCGACGAAGGGGCTGAGGAGTAAAAGAATTCCTACTCTCCGATATAACTACACTCCGAAAATAGTTTTCTTCTAGACTCAACAACGGCCAAACTACACGATCAATCAAGGGGGCTCCTAGGGTCCGTCGAGGCTCTGATACCAACTTGTCACGCCCAATACGCAACCCTATCCAAAAGGAACTCGAAGGTCCCACCAAGGATAGACCCGCATATTGAAACGCTTTTGCAAGGTGGATATCATTACATCAACATTACATAATAGATGTGTATACATACAAGAGGCATACAATGCCCCACAAATACAACATCACAATACATAAGATCATCATCCGACTACGGATGAAACACAAACAGAAACTCAAACGACATCCACCCTGCTAGCCCAGGCTGCCGTCCTGGAACCTATCCCCTGATCGAAGAAGCAGAAGAAGAACTCAACGCAAGCAAGCATCGCTCTTGCGTCATGATCATCGCATAACCTGTACCTGCAACTGTTGTTGTAGTAATCTGTGAGCCACGAGGACACAACAATCCCATTACCATGGGTATCAAGACTAGCAAAGCTTAAAGGGAAAGGAAGGGGTAAAGTGGTGAGGCTGCAGCAGCGACTAAGCATATATGGTGGCTAACATACGCAAATAAGAGCGAGAAGAGAGCAAGCGGAACGGTCGTGAAGCTAGCAATGATCAAGAAGTGATCCTGAACTCCTACTTACGTCAAACATAACCCAGAAACCGTGTTCACTTCCCGGACTCCGCCGAGAAGAGACCATCATGGCTACAAACGCGGTTGATGCGTTTTAACTCGGATCTGGTGTCAAGTTATCTACAACTGTACATTAACAAATTCCCATCTGCCTATAACCGCAGGCACGGCTTTCGAAAGATTATACCCTGTAGGGGTGTCCCAACTTAGCCCATGATAAGCTCTCGCGATCAACGAAGGATATACCTTCTCCCAGGAAGACCCGATCAGACTCGGAATCCTGGTTTACAAGACATTTCGACAATGGTAAAACAAGACCAGCAAAGCCGCCCGATGCACCGACAATCCTGATAGGAGCTGCACATATCTCGTTCTCAGGGCAACACCGGATGAGTCAAGCTACGAGTAAAACCAGACCTCGAGTTGCCCCGAGGTGGCCCCGCAGGCAGCTCGGTTCGGACCAACACTTAGACAAGCACTGGCCCCGGGGGGGGGGGGCTAAAATAAAGATGACCCTCGGGTTGGCCGACCCAAGGGAAAAGTATAGGTGGTGGTGAGGCAAATGGTAAAACCAAGGTTGGGCCTTGCTGGAGGAGTTTTATTCAAAGCGAACTGTAAAGGGGGTCGCATAAATCACCCGACCGCGTAAGGAACGCAAAATCCAGGAACATAACACCGGTATGACAGAAACTAGGGCGGCAAGAGTGGAACAAAACACTAGGCAAAAGGCCGAGCCTTCCACCCTTTACCAAATATATAGATGCATTAATAATATAAGAGATATTGTGATATCCCAACCAAAATCCTGTCCACCATGGAGAAATCTTCAACTTCACCTGCAACTAGCAATGCTATAAGAGGGCTGAGCAACGCCATAACATAGCCAAGCAATGGTTTGCTAGGAAGGGTGTCAAAGGTTAGAGGTTCATGGCAATTTGGGAGGCTTGATGAGCAAAAGATAGGTAACGCAGCATAGCGATAGAACGAAGCAACTAGCATAGCAATGATAGTAATGAGATCCAAGGTCACGGTCATCTTGCCTGAAATCCCGCAAGGAAGAAGAACGAGTCCATGAAGAAGATGAACGGATGAAGCCGAACCAAGTGTAGACGAACGAATCCTCACAATCGCAACGAAATAGGAACTAACAAGAAGAAGCACACAACATGGTAAACACACCACACATGAACAAGGCATGATGCACACACAAGCATAATGCATGACAAGACTACATTAAGCTACTCATGGCAAAAGATGATGCAAACAAGAGCAACACATCAAGGCAAGTTTAAATGAGGCCGGGAACAACATATAACAATTCCGGTAAGTCCTCATATGCAAATTTCGAAGTTGGTCCAGATCTGAATAAACCTTATGTTCAAGTTGTTAAACAGCAAATTAAGATGAACCAAGATGATCTACACGAGATTCTAGTCAAGTTACATATAAAGTTCATTTAGTTCGGAGCCACGGCCTAGAAGATATGAGCAAAACAAGTTAAACATGGCATTGATGCAAAATGCATCCAAACATCAAGCAAACACCTCAAAACATGGATGCAACATGATAATATGAAACTACATGCAATTCTAAGCAAGTTTCATGTAAAGCACACTCAAAACGGAGCAACGGTACAACACACACACATGAAACAAGTTTAAAGGACAAGCTGTCCAAAACAGCAACTAGGCATATTGCAAGCATCAAAACAACATGCTACATCATCTCAACATGAAAACAAAAGACATGGGCATGATGTACAGGTAAAGCACAACAAAACATGAACACTGAGCTATCTCCAGAAATCACTAGAACATGCTCAAACACACATGGCAAGATTGCAAATAATATCAGTTTCAGACTTTGCAGATATTAACATCAGGTTGCAACGTTCAGAGCTATCAAACAACATGTTACAGGAACTTATTATGTCAAACAAATGCATGGCATGAACCTACTAATTGCATAGATCAAAAGTCCCTTACTGACCATGAGCCAAAAAGGATCAAAAAATATGATGGCACCCACGTAAACATGGCAAGTTATATTACAGATTCAAACATGGCAGAAACAGAATTATGAAGGCATGTTGGTGAGCTTGTACCACTCACCACAGAGCAATATATGGCATGACAAGGCAACCAACAGTAAGAAGACATGTTTGTGAAACAAACCAAGGCAAGAACAAGTTCATAGCATGCAAGGATCAACTACAACAACCTTGGCAAAATTAAATAACATGTAAACAATCTGCCAGGAAACATTTTGAAGCAAAAGTAGAGCACGAAAATGACATGGTAGACTACTCCATAATTGCAAGCAGGGGAATGAATGGATAGAGAACAACCATATGTTCAAAACACCCTTACTGAAGTATCTCAATATATGCATGGATCTCTCTATAGCATCATGTTTACATGGCATCAAAACAACAGCAAAACAGGGACTAAAATCAGCAACATTACGAAGCCTAGTTTGCATGCTTGTGCTAGTCACCACATTGATTCCAAAAATACATGGTAAGCACCTCTATAAAGAATACATGCCCTAGTTCAAAACACATGTAGACATCAACCTCATAGGATGCACACATCAATCATGGCAAAAATGACAAATGAGCTCGTTATAACAGTTTCAGCAGATTAACATCATGAAGCAGTCTTGCAACAATGATTCAGGCATCAAGATGAGCTCAAATGAAAATGATGCAATGGAACAAAATGATGTACTTGTTGAGGCGAACAATTTGGTATATTACACGCACGAAACTGAGCAACGGATGCAGAGATACGATGCGATGAACATGGCATGAAATTTACTGCAGATTCGGAGACAGTCAATTTCACCTCGGGGAAAAAGCTGGACGGGGAGATCCGGGACGGGGCGTTTGGATCACGGGACAGGTGGATCTCATCCACCCGCCCGGATCGGACCGGAGACGGACACCGGTGGGGTCGCCGGAGTTGGTGGCCGAGGAGGCGGCGCGGGCATGGCGGGGCGGGGGCTGGCGACGGAGGCGGGGCCGCTGCGGCGGCGGGGACGGCGAGCGGGCGCCGGAGTTGGCTAGGGCGGCTCCGGGCGCGGCGAGGCGCCACGGCGGCGGCCGGGGCCGGCGGCGGGGACGCGCAGCGCGGGCTCCGGCGCTCGGGCGGCGAGGTTCCGACGGCGGCGGGGCCTACGGGGAGCCGCCGGAGTTGCGCGGCGGCGGGATCCCGGCGCGGCGGCGCGGGTCCCGCGGGCCGGATCTGGGCCGCGCGGGCCCTGGCGGCGGAGAAGAGAGAGGGGGCTGGCGGCGACGACGTGGCGGGCTGCGGTTGGCCGAGGGACGGGGGCTGGACATGTCCGGCGGCTGGACGGACATGTCCGGTGTGCGGAGAGCGGATTTTTAGGGTTTCAGGAGGAATCATCCGTGAATTTCGGGGGAAGGGGCATATTTATAGATAGAGGGAGCTAGGAGAGTCCAAATGAGGAGCGGTTTTTGGCCACGCGATCATGATCGAATGACCGAAAGCATGGAGGGGAGTTAGATGGGTTTTGGGCCAGTTTGGAAGGGTGTTGGGCTGCAAAGAGAAAGGGGGGGGGGTTTGGGCTACGCGGATAACCGTTGGAGTATCAAACGACCTCCAAATGGCACGAAACTTGACAGGCGGTCTACCGGTGCAAATATGAGTTCAATCCTCAGGCCATTCCGAGAAAGTTCAACACCCGCTCACAACAGGAGACAAAAGGGGAACGTCGGAGGGCATAGGAGTGCCGGATTGCAAAACGGACAACGGGGAAAAGGCTCGGACGCATGAGACGAACACGTATGCGATGCAATGCAATGCACATGATGACACAATGCGAATGATGACATGATAAAATGCAACACGCAAGAAAAATGACATGGCAACATCGGCGAATAACTGGCAGACACCTGGCGCATCGAATCCGGGGCGTTACACTAATACCTTCAAATATTCTTTGGCTCCCCTTGTGTCGAATCTATAAGTTTGGGTTAAATACTTACCCTCGAAAACTGTTGCGATCCCCTATACTTGTGGGTTATTATTCCCATTCAAAGATGTCGAGCAAATTGCGGTCCGACAACAAACTATGTCATCAAATACAAGTTTCATAGCCAAATATGAGTACAACTAAACAACAATGTCATCATGTTTTAGTCGTCATACAATCACCAAACACAAATCAACATACATAATAAGTGATGTTCTCATAGCAAAATACTAAACAACAAGTTCATCAGGTTTCAGTTGTCATAGCAAACACAATTTCACATAGTAGATAAAAAACATCTTTTGACAGGCAAATACGACAAAAGCAATCTAATCATCATTCGCAGCAGCAGCGTCAACATCTTCGCCATGTGTATCAGTCCGAAGCGTAATTCCCCCAGTGTCATCTTCTTCTTCATCCTCAATGTCCTCGAACATTGGCTTCTTATTGATCAACTCTTGTATGTCCACAGCCCGACAGGCAATCTTTTTGCCAGCGTCATTGACGTGATGGTTCTCAAAGATATTAGGAACATCTGTGGAATCTTTTACATCAGGAGCAATGTAAGCATCATCTTGTTGTGCAACTTTATTAAATGAATTTCTCTACTCAGATCTTTGCAATACTCTCCAGTCATTGCTGCGTGCAAATGTGTCTTCCAAGAAAAATATCTGTGTTACTTGATTTGCCAAAATAAAAGGCTCATCGGTCTGGTACGCCGCCTTGACATTGATGGATTTGAAATAATCATCAGCTCTAGGTTTTAGGATCCTGGAAAACAGGTTAAGCCAAACACAACACAACAGAACCACACACCGATGAACCTCGAAACTAGAGATATACTGCAACTGAATAATGTCTATTATGTTAGCATACATTTCAGTTGTCTCTTGCCGTACGTATCCGTGCTCATGATGGCACTGTTTTATGTCTTCCTGCCCTCGTCGCGTGTAAGGGTGTTGTAGCGCACATCTCCAAGAACGCAAGGTTCATAATGTCTTACTCGAGTATCAGGACCCGTTGCTAGTGCGTAAAGGACAACATCAACTGCCTGCCCATCCTCCCGCATCTTCTTAACCTATGGTTAGAAAATAGACAAGCTGATCAACTTATGTACTCAATGTATTAAAAAACTGACAGTGCAATTCAAAAGCTTACATGGCTCTTGAACCATTTCGCAAATCCTGCCATAACCAGTTTGTCAATGTTTCTTGGATTTTGCAGCAGTATCTCCTTTCTGTAGATGCTGCACAACATATATAGTGATCGCGTCAAACATCTAAATATATAAGAATGTGCTGCAAGTTTAGTAGATTACGATGTATAAGCTGTGTAAGTGCATCTAGTGCCCCTTAGTGATTTTGGTGTATTGAAGACTTATATGTTAAGGGGCTAATATGTTTGTGAGTGTACACAGGCTCTATAAGTCGATGAGGAGTTTGATATTTATGATGAAAGACGACCCCTAAAAATGTATGTCTTCAACTGAAGACTTTGGTTCTCCTGAAGATTTTGAAAGTGAACAAATTAGTGTGACCTTGAAGACTTGGATATTCATGCGAGGATTATGAAGTGTTTAGACCTTTGTTTTCGTAGTTTCATTTTCTCTTTCTTGAGTCATAGGAAACACTGCACTGTTAAAGGGGGGCGAGGTAATACTAAGGAAACTGATTTCCAACTGATGCTCATCTCAAATCCTACACCTACCCAATCCTTTTGAGTGAAGCCATTGAAAATCTCATATCAGTTCAGTCAATTTCTTCAATGACAGAGACGAAGATCTTCTAGTCTCTAAGAAATTTGTTCTTACTAAGGAGTTAGGAATTCGCCAGTGCGGATTGCCTACATAGTGAGGAACATGATAGCCCTGAGGAGTTCGAACCTCAAATATCCGACCGTTGTTGTGCTATGCACCAGCTGTCCAAAATATCTACCCACCTAACGGTCATATCATTGAAGGGCATTTATGTCTTATCATGTCGGGCTGCTCCCTAGGCTATAAATAGACACCCCTACAACCACTAGCTGGTTGGCTGCTCCGCGAGAAACTGACACTTTTCATTGAGAGCATCCCATCCTCCGAGGACTTTGAGCAAAAATCATGAAGTAAGGAAAACCCAAAACACAAACCCAAACACCTACAAACCCAAAGTTATTGAGCATCACTAAAGAGATTGTTCCTATGTGCAACCGACGCTTGTTACCATTGAGGACTGTGTATCCTCCAAACGGTTAGGCGTCATGGTCTGAGCATCCAGAGGAATTGTGGATCGCCGAGTGACCAAGTCTGTGAAGGTTTGGAAGTCACCTGAAGACTTACCACGAGTGTTGGGCGAGGTCTGTGTGACTTGAGCTCAAGGAGAATACGGTGAGGACTATGTGTCCTCGAGTTTAAATACTCAGCCGCGCCAACCAGACGTACAACTGTCACAGCAGTTAGAACTAGTCTACCAAATCATTCTATTCACCAAGCCAACTGGTTCTATTTCCTCAACCCTTTCATTTCCTCATTCATGTGTTGATGAACCTGATCATTACCGTTTGAAGACTTTGATTGAAGACTTTCTCTATTTCCACAATCCAATTTCTTCAGTCACATAGTCTTTAGCCTGCTTATCCTGTTTTCACGCTATCTGTATTCTGTGCTTGTTTTCATTTCATCATGATGACTATGCTGTTGCTCTTTTCTGTTTTTACCTAAGTACTTATTCCCCTGCTAGTGTGTCATTGCTTAGGAATTTCTTCACCTAGAAATTCCTCGGCAACGAATTTGTAAAAATCGCCTATTCACCCCCCCTCTACTCGATATAACGCACTTTCAGTTGGTATCAGAGCAAGGTACTCCCTTGTTCTGTGTGATTTTTGTTTAACCACCTGGAGTTTTAGTTATGTCAACTGCAGGAATGATCAAGGTCTCGGCTGGGTGTCCTACCTTCGATGGGACGGACTACCCCTACTGGAAGAACAAGATGCGCATGCATGTTGAGGCAATTGATAACAATCTCTGGTATGTTGTGGAAAATGGCATTCCCTCAGTCACTCCGTCTGTGAATGCTGCTAATGTGAAGATATTCAAGCAACTCGATTCTCAAGCGAAGAATATCATATGTGGCCATCTAAGGAAAGGACAGTACGGCGGAGTGCCTTCTTTGGAAACTGCTAAGCTGATTTGGGACAGGCTGTCCAAGGTCAACGAAGGAGTCTCCACTCAATGTGACTCCCGAGTTGATGTTCTTCGCAATCTCTTCAACCGCTTCCAAAGACTCGACAATGAAAATGTTCAGCAAACCTTCGATCGCCTCACCGACATCTCAAATGAGCTTCAAGCACCTGGTGCCACTGAGATCACCGGCCATGAGGTGGTGAAGAAATTGCTGAGATCACTTGATTCCTCATTCAATACTCTTGCACTGGTGATTCAAGAGCAAGCTGATTACAAGTCTCTAGATCCCGCTGAAAGGATCGAGAAGAGGTGTCTAGAGGGGGGGGTGATTAGACACTAAGTACCAAAAGTTACAGTTTTTAACTTTTTGAAGTTCAAGTGGAGTTTAGGCACAAGTTTAACACTCACAATACATAACAAGCAAGCATGCAAAGAGTATATGAGCAGCGGAAAGTAAAGCATGCAACTTGAAAGAATGTAAAAGGATGGGATTAGAGGATTCAAACGCAATTGGAGACACGGATGTTTTTGTCATGGTTCCGATAGGTGGTGCTATCGTACATCCACGTTGATGGAGACTTCAACCCACGAAGGGTAACGGTTACGCGAGTCCATGGATGGCTCCACCCACGAAGGGTCCACGAAGAAGCAACCTTGTCTATCCCACCATGGCCGTCGCCCACGAAGGACTTGCCTCACTAGCGGTAGATCTTCACGAAGTAGGCGATCTCCTTGCCCTTACAAACTCCTTGGTTCAACTCCACAATCTTGTCGGAGGCTCCCAAGTGACACCTAGCCAATCTAGGAGACACCACTCTCCAAGAAGTAACAAATGGTGTGTTGATGATAAACTCCTTTCTCTTGTGCTTCAAATGATAGTCTCCCCAACACTCAACTCTCTCTCACAGGATTTGGATTTGGTGGAAAGAAGATTTGAGTAGAAAGCAACTTGGGGAAGGCTAGAGACCAAGATTTTGAAAGGATCGAGAAGAGGTGTCTAGAGGGGGGTGATTAGACACTAAGTACCAAAAGTTACAGTTTTTAACTTCTTTAAGTTGGAGTGGAGTTTAGGCACAAGTTTAACACTCACAATACATAACAAGCAAGCATGCAAAGAGTATATGAGCAGCGGAAAGGAAAGCATGCAACTTGCAAGAATGTAAAGGGATGGGATTGGAGGATTCAAACGCAATTGGAGACACGGATGTTTTTGTCGTGGTTCCGATAGGTGGTGCTATCGTACATCCACATTGATGGAGACTTCAACCCACGAAGGGTAACAGTTACGCAAGTCCACGGAGGGCTCCACCCATGAAGGGTCCACGAAGAAGCAACCTTGTCTATCCCACCATGGTCGTCGCCCACGAAGGACTTGCCTCACTAGCGGTAGATCTTCATGAAGTAGGCGATCTCCTTGCCCTTACAAACTCCTTGGTTCAACTCCACAATCTTGTCGGAGGCTCCCAAGTGACACCTAGCCAATCTAGGAGACACCACTCTCCAAGAAGTAACAAATGGTGTGTTGATGATGAACCCCTTGCTCTTGTGCTTCAAATGATAGTCTCCCCAACACTCAACTCTCTCTCACAGGATTTGGATTTGGTGGAAAGAAGATTTGAGCGGAAAGCAACTTGGGGAAGGCTAGAGATCAAGATTCATATGGTAGGAATGGAATATCTTGACCTCAACACAAGTGTAGGTGGTTCTCTCTCAGAAAATGTATGCTGGAAGTGTAGCTTTGTTCTGATGGCTCTCTCCACGAATGAAGAGTGGGTGGAGGGGTATATATAGCCTCCACACAAAATCTAACCATTACACACAACTTGCCAAACTCGATGGGACCGAATAGAGAAACTCGGTCGGACCGATTCAGCAAATCTAGTGACCGTTAGGATTTTCGGTGGGACCGACATGCAACTTAGTAGGACCGATATGGTTAGGGTTAGGGCATAACGTAATCTCAGTGAGACCGATTACACAAACTCGGTGGGACCGATTTTGGTAATAAGCTAACCAGAGAGTTGGTCAGGCAAACTTGGTGAGACCGATTACACAAACTCGATAGGACCGATTTTGGTAATAAGTTAACCAGAGAGTTTGCATTGTAATCTCGGTAGTACCGATTACCCAAACTTGGTGAGACCGATTTTGGTAATGGACATACGCAGAGAGATTACAATCCTATCTCGGTGAGACCGAGATCCCTATCGATGAGACCGATTTTCCTAGGGTTTGTGGCAGTGGCTAAGACATATGAACTCAGTGGCGCTGGATAGAAAGAATCGGTAGGGCCGAGTTAGACTTTTGGTTTTAGGACATAAGTGGATGTGGGAAAGTAGTTGAGGGCTTTGGAGCATATCACTAAGCACTTTGAGCAAGCAAGCCATTAAGCAACACCTCACCCCCTCTTGATAGTATTGGCTTTTCGTATAGACTCAATGTGATCTTGGATCACTAAAATAGAAAATGTAGAGTCTTGAGCTTGGAGCTTGAGCCAATCCTTTGTCCTTAGCATCTTGAAGGGGTTCCACATCCTTTAGTCCATGCCACTCCATTGTTGAACTTGTCTGATACATACTAGGTAAAAGTGTTAGTCCAACAAGAGATATGTTGACATTAATTACCAAAATCACCCAGGGAGCACTTGTGCTTTCAATCTCCCCCTTTTTGCTAATTGATGACAACATACATCAAAGCTTTAGATAAAGATATAGAGAATAGCAAGTAAAGCTTTGGAAAGACATGTAACATGATAGCCCCCCCCTACATGTATGCAATCGTGTGAATATGGAGTATAGAAGCATGTGAATGCATAAACATGACAGATTAAGCAATGTGTTACATGTATCTTGGCTATATGCATCATAGCAAATGATGTGAATATGGGAAATGTACCTTCATGCTCATGAGTCCTTTTTGCAAACAGTATGTACATCAGCAAGAATTCCTCATGCACATGATTGTGATGCATATACTTACCTTGTGGTCTTGAGTTGGCTTGGATGGAATGCACCTATGAAAATAAGGTTAGATAACACAAATACACCTACTAGCCAGGGCAAACAAAAGAAGCCACAAGAGTACCAAGACTGGGATGACATGTAGAGAGTGAGGACTGAGTACCATATTTGATATAGACATGTCCCCAAAGGTGAAGATGTGCAATGAATTTAAAGAATTTCTTTCCCTTAGATGTCTTGCTCCCACTAAATCTAGCATGGGATACTGGGAGAAGATAGGGAATAGAAAATCAGAGCAAAATGCAGAATCAGAGCTCAAAGAAGCAAATGAACAAAGCTAATGCAAATAAGCGCATATTAACATGTCTTTCCCCTCAAGAAGACATGTGGCATCTCTCCTCTTTGAACACCAAGCATATGGGATCCTTGAAGATTACTCTCTCCTTGAGTATTCTCTCCCCCTAGAGATATCTCTCTCCCTGTTGAACTGATAAGCTTTGATGTGATCTCTCTCTCCCCCTTTGACATCAATTTCCAAGAAGGGCCTTTTGGAATTTGTCGTGGATGGGTTTGGTCCTTGAGTCACAGCACAAAGCACTAAGGTAAATGTGATGCTTGTAGAGGACAAGATTCATTGAGTGGAGCTTGATCAAAAGTAATGCATGAATAAATGGCAAAATGTTTTTCCTGTTGTGAAATCGGTGGCACCGAGTTGGATGCTTCGGTTGCACCGAATGTTTTCGGTTAGACCGAAAACAAGAAACCGGTGTGGCCGAGTTCATCACAGAGGAAACACTTGTCACCTCAGCTCACTAGACACGTAAGATCTCACAAGGATTTGCAAGGAATTAACTGAAAGATTTGCAATGAATTGGATGCAGGGAATGCTGAACAAATAGAAAAGAAAAAAAATGAAATGAAATCTAGATGAAGTTTTTTTAACAAATATGCGTGAGACAAATGCAAGATCACACAAAAAAGAAAGCTTCATCTAGAGATGGTCGGCGACAAAGTCACCTATGTTAGAGTATATTGACTTAGGAGTCAAGTGAGGTCACTTGATCATAGGTCATACTCATCGTTTAAGATCAAAATGAGGTTACCATTTTTCGTTTAAGCATCTTGATGTATTCTCATCTTGTCGAGTTTCTTTGACTCATGACTTGGAGTAAAGCTTCTCTAAGATGGAATAACATACCTTGGGTGGTGGTGTTTATCGTGATCATGTAGTTGAACTTATGTGGGTTGCTCAAAGTTGATGTAGCTCATCAAGGGTTGGGAGCACCACTTGGAATTTGAGTTCATCTACCTACATGGGTTAGTTTTTGCAAGTAAGAGCACTTGTGTATCCAAAATGACAATCATGAAGCTTAACATAGAATTTGTCAAAGGATATGTTTGAATGGTTTCGTGCTTCCTTGTCTTCAACCACCATTGTGTAGAGACTTGGTGATGTAGAGATTGCTCAAGATATGAGTAGGTTACAATCTCATGGAATTAGATTCATCCAAGTACCTACAAGGGTTAGATAACATGCAAGGTGCAAATGTACCCAAGACATAAGATAGTCTTCATAAGAGAAATATCAAGGGTTAGTCATAGGCTCATGCCTTGCATGTATCCAAAATGGAGTTCCTACTCCAAGTTTGAAACATCAATGATGTTCAATTCACCTCTTAACCTGCAAAACACTTTCTCATCAAGTGGTTTAGTGAATATATCCGCTAATTGCTTTTCGGTGCGAACATGCTTAAGATTAATGTCACCCTTAGCAACATGATCTCGAATGAAATGATGACGAACTTCAATATGCTTAGTTCGAGAGTGTTGCACAGGATTATGAGCAATCTTGATAACACTCTCATTGTCACAAAGTAATGGAAAATGTTTCACATATATCCCATAATATTTAAGAGTTTGGGTCATCAAAAGTAATTGAGCACAACATGAACCAGCGGCAATGTATTCCGCTTCGGCGGTGGATAAGGATACTGAGTTCTTTTTCTTGGAAGACCAAGACACAAGAGATCTACCAAGAAATTGACAAGTACCCAAAGTGGACTTTCTATCAACCTTGTCACCAGTATAGTCCGAGTTAGAGTATCCAACAAGAACGAAAGAGGCCCTCATAGGATACCAAATGCCAAAGTTTGGTGTATGGATTAAGTATCTCACTATCCTTTTCACGACCTTAAGATGACATTCTTTAGGAGCAGCTTGATATCGTGCACACATGAACACACACTTAGCATGATATCGGGACGTGAAGCACATAGATATAACAATGAACCAATCATAGAGCGATAAACTTTTTGATCAACCGGTTCACCATCTTTGGTCAAGTCAAGATGTCCACTAGTAGGCATGGGTGTAGTCATACCTTTGCATTCTTGCATATTGAACTTCTTGAATAAGTCCTTGGTGTACTTCGTTTGAGAGACAAAGGTACCTTCCTTAGTTTGCTTGATTTGCAAACCAAGAAAGAATTTGAGTTCACTCATCATAGACATCTCAAACTTCTCCGACATTAGCTTTCCAAACTTCTCACTAAAATGAGGGTTAGTAGAACCAAATATAATATCATCAACATAGATTTGGCACACAAATAGTTCTCCATTAACCTTTTTAGTAAAAAGAGTAGAATCAATTTTCCCAATTTCAAAGGCTTTTTCAATAAGGAACTTGGTCAAGCATTTATACCATGCTCTAGGAGCTTGTTTAAGACCATAAAGAGCTTTGTGCAGTTTGTAAACATGATCAGATTTCTTAGGATTAACAAATCCGGGAGGTTGTTTAACATAAACTTCCTCCTCTATTTCACCATTTAGAAAAGCACTTTTAATGTCCATTTGGTACAAGGTGATATCATGATGATTAGCATAGGCAAGTAAGATGCAAATGGACTCAAGTCTAGCAACGGAAGCATAAGTCTCACCATAGTCCATACCTTCGGCTTGTGTGTAGCCTTGGGCGACGAGACATGCTTTGTTGCGAACTACTTGTCCATCTTCATCTTGCTTGTTGCGAAACACCCATTTGGTACCGATGATGTTGTGGTTGTTGTCGGGCTTCTCAACCAATGTCCACACTTGTTTTCTCTCAAAGTTGTGTAGCTCTTCATGCATGGCGTTTATCCAACTCGGATCTTCTAATGCTTCTTCAACCTTCATAGGTTCAATGCTAGAGATGAATGAATAGTGTTCACAAAAGTTAGCTAAACGAGTTTTAGAGCGAGTGATTCTCGCGGTTTGGATATCATTGTAGATTTGCTCGACGGGATGGTCTTTAGCAATTCTTGCTCGAACTCGTGAAAGCTATTGCTTGGGTCTTGGTTGAACATCTTCTTCATCTTGTTCCTCTTCTTGGCCTTCTTCATTGTTGGCGTTGTCGTTCTCTTGTCGTGGTGGAGAAGGAGGTTGTTGATGTTCGTCTTGGTGCACTTCCTCGTTTTATTTATCTTGGTGTGTCCCACTTGTGGATGCTTCTATATCAACTCTTGGTTCACCTTGTCATGAGGTAGAAGCTTCCACTTGGACGGACGAGGTACACTCCTTCACCTCCGTTGGATGAATCTTGCCAATAGACAAGTCTTGTATTGCTTTCGAGGGGTCTTTGTCTCCTACATCAATTGGAAGTTGCTCTACTTGCGAGCCATTAGATTCATCAAACTTCACATCTACCGTTACTTCAACCTTTCGGGTGAAATTGTTGTAGACACGGTATGTGTGAGAGTTTGAGCCATAACCAAGTAGGAAACCTTCATGAGACTTAGGAGCAAATTTAGAACGAAGATGCTTATCAAGAATGTAGCACTTTGATCCGAACACTCGAAAGTATCCAACTTGGGGTTTGTTACCAGTGAGGATCTCGTATGTCGTCTTGCTGAGTAGCTTGTGAAGATACAATCGATTTGTTGCATGACAAGCTATCTCAACCGCTTCCGCATAAAAGTGCTTCGGCGTCTTGTACTCATCAAGCATCGTTCTCGCCATTTCGATGAGCGTACGGTTCTTTCTCTCAACAACTCCATTTTGTTGAGGTGTGTACGTATCCGAGAACTCATGTGAAATCCCTTCTTCGTCAAGAAAGGTGTCCACATTTGCGTTCTTGAACTCCGTTCCGTTGTCGCTGCGAAGCTTCTTGATCTTCACTTCAAATTGATTTTGGGCCTTCCTAGCAAAGTTTTTGAAGATCTTTTGAACTTGTGATTTATCATCAAGAAAGAACACCCACGTAAATCTTGAAAAATCATCAACTATAACTAGACCAAAAGAATTTCCATCGAGACTTTTGTAAGCGCTGGGACCAAAAAGATCCATGTGAAGTAGCTCGAGTGGCCTCCTTGTGGTCATGATGTTCTTCACGGGATGCCTCCCTCCAACCTATTTACATGCCTGACAAGCACTGCAAAATCTATCCTTATCAAATATGACATCGTTAACACCAAGGATATGATTTCCTTTAATAAGCTTGTCAAGGTTTCGCATACCAACATGACCTAATCGTCTATGCCATAACCAACCTTTAAAGGATTTAGAAATAAAGCAAGTTCTAGGTTGAGCCTTTTTAGTGAAATCAACAATGTATAGATCACCTCTACGTACACCGGTAAAGACCATTTTATGATTATCTCTATGAAACACTTGGCAATCTACTTCAGTAAATAGGACATTGAAACCAAAATCAGCAAGTCTAGATACTGAAAGTAAGTTGTAGCCAAGAGATTCAACGAGCATGACATTTTGTATGGAGCTATCATGTGATATGGCCACCTTACCGAGGCCAACCACCTTACCCTTTGAGTTGTCACCGAAAGTGACATACTTTTGAGGACCATCGTTTTCAGCAAGCTCACGAAACATGTCTTTATCTCCGGTCATGTGATCGGTACATCCACTGTCAAGGACCCATTCCTTTCCTCCTGACATATATCCCCGAAGATTTTCCATAAGACCAAGGTGTCTCATTGCATCATCAAGATCAAGGTCACTATCATCATCCTCATCATAGTAACCATGTTCAACATCGTCAAGTGGTGGATCATATCCTAGAGAGGGTGATTCGTTAGAGTGAGTTTGACAATGATCTTACTTATGGATTTTTACAGCTTCGGAAATAATATCACTAATAATTCCAACATCTCCTTTGGCACACATAAGGTTTTTAAGCTCAAATAGACAATCACCAAACATAGGATCACTAGAATTCATCTTACTCAAGGCAATAGACTTATGGAGAATTTCATCTAGATTTTTCAAGGAATAATTTGGAAAGCGTTCCTCAAGAAATTTCCATATGGTGTAGGCATGCTTAAGAGTAGGCAAACATCCAATCAAGTTTGTAGGCAAGCCTCTAGTGATAAGTTCAACAGTTCTAAGATTGTGAATCATGTCAATTGACTCATCAAGGGTAGGATGCATAGGATCAACATGAGGTGCACAAGGGCTAACAATGTACTTATTCAAATGATATTGATTGAAAATCACAAGCATCTCATTTTTTCACTCATGAAAGTACTCTCCATCAAGTATAGGCACTCTATGTCTAAGACTCCCAATAGTAGACTCATCCATCTTCCTCCAATGGTGTTTAAACCAAAGCAATGGAGACCAAAGCTCCGATACTAATTGAAAGGATTGAGAAGAGGTGTTTAGAGGGGGGGGGGTGATTAGACACTAAGTACCAAAAGTTACAGTTTTTAACTTCTTTAAGTTGGAGTGGAGTTTAGGCACAAGTTTAACACTCACAATACACAACAAGCAAGCATGCAAAGAGTATATGAGCAGCGAAAGTAAAGCATGCAACTTGCAAGAATGTAAAGGGATGGGATTGGAGGATTCAAATGCAACTGGAGACATGGATGTTTTTGTCGTGGTTCCGATAGGTGGTGCTATCGTACATCCACGTTAATGGAGACTTCAACCCACAAAGGGTAACGGTTGCGCGAGTCCACAGAGGGCTCCACCCATGAAGGGTCCTCGAAGAAGCAACCTTGTCTATCCCACCGTGGCCGTCGCCCACGAAGGACTTGCCTCACTAGTGGTAGATCTTCACGAAGTAGGCGATCTCCTTGCCCTTACAAACTCCTTGGTTCAACTCCACAATCTTGTCGGAGGCTCCCAAGTGACACCTAGCCAATCTAGGAGACACCACTCTCCAAGAAGTAACAAATGGTGTGTTGATGATGAACTCCTTGCTCTTGTGCTTCAAATGATAGTCTGTCCAACACTCAACTCTCTCTCACAGGATTTGGATTTGGTGGAAAGAAGGTTTGAATGGAAAGCAACTTGGGGAAGGCTAGAGATCAAGATTCATATGGTAGGAATGGAATATCTTGACCTCAACACAAGTGTAGGTGGTTCTCTCTCAGAAAATGTATGCTGGAAGTGTAGGTTCGTTCTGATGGCTCTCTCCACGAATGAAGAGTGGGTGGAGGGGTATATATAGCCTCCACACAAAATCTAACCATTACACACAACTTGCCAAACTCGGTGGGACCGAATTGAGAAACTCGGTCGGACCGATTTAGCAAATCTAGTGACCGTTAGGACTTTCGGTGGGACCGACATGGAACTCGGTAGGACCGATATGGTTAGGGTTAGGGCATAACGTAATCTCGGTGAGACCGATTACACAAACTCGATTGGACCGATTTTGGTAATAAGCTAACCAGAGAGTTGGTCAGGCAAACTCGGTGAGACCGATTACACAAACTCGGTAGGACCGATTTTGGTAATAAGTTAACCAGAGAGTTTGCATTGTAATCTCGGTAGTACCGATTACCCAAACTCGGTGAGACCGATTTTGGTAATGGACTTACACAAAGAGATTACAATCCCATCTCGGTGAGATCGAGATCCCTATCGGTGAGACCGATTTCCCTAGGGTTTGTGGTAGTGGCTAAGACATCTGAACTCGGTGGCGCCGGATAGAAAGAATCAGTAGGGCTGAGTTAGACTTTTGGTTTTAGGACATAAGTGGATGTGGGAAAGTAGTTGAGGGCTTTGGAGCATATCACTAAGCACTTTGAGCAAGAAAGCCATTAAGCAACACCTCATCCGCTCTTGATTGTATTGGCTTTTCCTATAGACTCAATGTGATCTTGGATCACTAAAATAGAAAATGTAGAGTCTTGAGCTTGGAGCTTGAGCTAATCCTTTGTCCTTAGCATCTTGAAGGGGTTCCACATCCTTTAGTCCATGCCACTCCATTGTTGAACTTGTCTGAAACATACTAGGTAAAAGTGTTAGTCCAACAAGAGATATGTTGACATTAATTACCAAAATCACCCAGGGAGCACTTGTTCTTTCACCCGCTGATATCCTCGAGAGGCTAAACACTCATGAGTTCCAGCTTGCTGAGAAGAGATACCTCTATGGACCGAGTTTTGGAAGATCACGTGCGCTGAAGGCCAACGCAGTCTCTGAATCTGAAGGTGAAGATTCTAGTAGCAACCTTTGTGACTCTGAAGAACTGAGCCAGGAGCTGGTAATGCTCGTGAAGAAATTCCATAAGTTCTCTCGCCGTGGTCACTTTGGGCTTCAAGAAGTGATGATTCCTCATTTCATGACTACAAAAAGAGGACTTGCCACAAATGCAAGAAACCTGGTCACTACATGTCTGATTGTCCTCTGTGGGAAAAGGAATCAAAGAAGAAGACATACAAAGATGATGATTCTAATGACTCAAAGAAGAAGAAGAAATCTTCAAAGTCCTTGTCATGAAAATCTTCAAAGTCTTCATCTCACAAGAAGAGCAGTTCCAAGAAGGCACGGGCATTTATTGGCAAGGAAATGGACTCTAAAGCTGAATATGAGGAAAATGTGGAAGAGGAGGAATCTAAGGAGTCAAACTCTGGTGTGGTGAGCCTAGCCGTTGCTACTGCTTACGTCAGCAAGTCCATCTTCAACACTGAAGAAAATGACCTTCCCAACTCTGCTGACAAGAGCATCGATGACTATGCTCCCACCTATTGCTTCATGGCAAAAGGTGCCAAGGTACTCAAACATCCCCCCTCTGAATCCAGTGAGGATGAATCTGATGACAATCTCAAACCTAGCTATTCCAAACTGGCTAAAATTGCTGTTAAATGACAAAAGGCTTTGGAAAAGATTCAAAATCTGCTGGATAAAAGCGATGACCTGTTGGGTGAGGAATTGAATCGAACTAAGACTTTGACTGATAATCTTCAAAGACTTCAGTCTAAGTTTGACAACCCTCGAAGTCATCATAGCACACTCTTATCTGATCATGAGAAGCTTTCTTATGAATTTCTTCAGAGAAAGCAAGATCTTGAGAAGTTAAAAGTGAGTTATGAAGATCTTCAGAAGGAAAACGATTCATTGCTTGCTCAACAGATCAGTTCCGCTCAGGAAGAATTTATTCCACCATGTCTGAAATGCATTGAGAGTGAATCTGCTAATTCTTCACCTGAATGTTCAAATGCTTCTATTTCTGCAAATTCTTCAACTGTCGTTGTGGTCACAAATTCCTCATCTGAGGATACCACAAGTATCACTGACGATAATGCAGGATTGAAGGAATTGTATGTGACAGGCATATACAAAAGCCTCAAAGGGCATCAGACTCTTTGTGATGTGCTCAAAAAGCAGATCTTGAATAGGAACCTTAGGAAAGAGGGTATTGCCTTTGAAAGGAAACTCAATGCTGATGGGACCTACTGGAAACCTGAGCAGTACCCCAAAACCTCATAGGTTGCTGCGAAAGGACCTTCTGTAGATCCATGAACTTTATCTGGCTTTACTTGTGAATCTTCATATTACTCTAATGAGTCATTTGACTCCAACTATAAACTGTTCAAGAATCAGAATGGTGAAGTATTTGCTCGATATGTTGGAACTAACTGCAGGAACGACCCCCCTATGAAGAAAATCTGGGTTCCCAAAAGGTGCCTTGAAAATCTTCAGGTGAATGTCATCATCAAACCACCTATGAAGAATAGGAACCCCAGATCAAAATCTTCATATGGATCAAAATCTTCATATGGATCCAAGTCCTCTTATGGACCGAATTCTTCATCTGGATCAAATTCCTCACGTGGATCCAAATCCTCATATGATCATCATCATGCTAACACTTCTGTTTCATAGAGAAAGTCTAAAGGCTACGAATATGTGCATTATTCTTCAAACCATTATGTTCATAAGTCCTCAAAGAATTTTTCTGCTTGTTCATATGCCTATCCTAACCCCTCTTCTGTGAAACGAAGTGCACTGGCTTCAATGCCATTCTTTTCTTATGGAGCTAATAGAATGATGAACTCTTTGCCACCCCTCCAGATGTGGGTGGTGAAGAAAAAGAACTAATCTCTTATGCAGGGTCAGGTCTCGAAACAAACTTAATTGTCTGAAGAATTTGTTGGAGACCTGAATGTGCTTGAATGGATGCAAGTTAATCATGAAGAAATGAATTACTCATTTCTCACGTCCTCATAATTGCTATATCTGTTACTGTTGATGAAATTGATATCATATTCTTCACTGATGAAGTATATGAGTTCGTAAGTTGCACTAATTCATCTGCACGATGAACAACCCAAAGCTACTGAGTGGGTCCTCGGCATTAGATGTACAAATCACATGACCGGTGATAGGAACTTATTGATGGACACTACTTTATCTCCATCTCATCTGAAGCATATCACCTACGCTGACAAAGGCAAAAGAAAGGTATTGGGTCTAGGTAGGGTTGCGATCTTAAAGGATAGACACATGGACAAAGTCATGCTCGTCGAGTCCTTAGGATTCAACCTCATGTCTGTCTCAATGCTTTGTGATCTTGATATGGTTGTCGCCTTTACAATGAAAGTCGACCCCTAAAAATGTATGTCTTCAGCTGAAGACTTTGGTTCTCCTAAAGATTTTGAATGTGAAGAAATTGGTGTGACCTTGAAGACTTGGATATTCATGTGAGCATTATGAAGCATGAAGACTTTTGTTTTCGTAGTTTCATTTTCTCTTTCTTGAGTCATAGGAAACATCACACTATTAAAGAGGGTCGAGTTAATACTAAGGAAACTGATTTCCAAGTGATGCTCATCTCAAATCCTACACCTACCCAGTCCTTTCGAGTGAAGCCAGTGAAAATCTCATATCAGTTCAGTCAATTTCTTCAGTGTCAGAGACGAAGATCTTCTGGTCTCTAAGGAATTTGTTCTGACTGATGAGTTAGGAATTCGCCAGTGCGGATTGCCTACACAGTGAGGAACATGATAGCCATGAGGAATTTGAACCTCAAATATCCGACCATTGTTGTGCTATGCGCCAGCTGTCCAAAATATCTACCCACCTAACGATCATATCATTGAAGGACACTTAAGTCTTATCATGCTGGGCTGCTCCCTAGGCTATAAATATCCGCCCCCTAAAACCACTAGTTGGTTGGCTACTCCACGAGAAACTAACACTTGTCACTGAGAGCATCCCATCCTCCGAGGACTTTGAGCGAAAATCATCACCCAAACCCAAGCAACTACAAACCTAAAGTGACTGAGGATCATTGAAGAGATTGTTCATGTGTGGATCCGATGCTTGTTACCTTTGAGGACTGTGTATCCTCCAGACGATTAGGCATCATGGTGTGAGCATCCAAGAGGAATTGTGGACCGCCGAGTGACCAAGTCTGTGAAGGTTTGGAAGTCACCTGAAGACTTACCACGAGTGTTGGGCGAGGTCTGTGTGACTTTAGCTTAAGGAGAATACGGTGAGGACTGTGTGTCCTCGAGTTTAAATACTCAGCTGCTCCAACCAGACGTACAACTGTCACAGCACTTGGAACTGGTCTACCCAATCATTGTCTTCACCAAGCCAACTGGTTCTATTTCATCAACCCTTTCATTTCCTCATTCATGTGTTGATGAACCTGATCATTACCGTTTGAAGACTTTGACTGAAGACTTTCTCTATTTCCTCAATCCAATTTCTTCAGTCACATAGTATTCAGCCTGCTTATCCTTTTTTCACGCTATCTGTACTCTATGCTTGTTTTTGTTTCATCATGATGACTATGCTGTTGCTCTGTTCTGTTTTGACCTGAGTACTTATTCTGCTACTAGTGTGTCGTTGCTTAGGAATTTCTTCACCTAGAAATTCCCCAGTGACAAATTTGTAAAAAACGCCTATTCACCCTCTCTCTAGTTGATATAACGCACTTTCAAGCTGCAGTACTTAGCACTTACTCGATATAAGGTAGAATCTCAGGACAATTATTGAACACATACCAAAACATTTTGTCCAAATGTTTAGGTTCCTCTTGTCGACTCTTCCGTGTAACTCGAATAGAACAATCGATAACATTGAGCCCGAGATTCTTCACCCACCTCTTTGCTAAGCTGATCAACTGTTTCAATGTATTTTGAGAAGAATGTGAACACTTCTATAGCAATGTAGGCCTCTATAATGGAATCTTCAGGTCTAGCTCTGTTCCTAACATAGCCCTTGAAAGTGCCTAGCCGCCTTTCAATAGGGTACATCCAGCCATACTGTACTGGACCTCTAAGTAGTGCCTCATCAGGTAGATGAACAACCAAATGCACCATCACATCAAAGAAGGCTGGAGGATATATCTTCTCAAGGTCGCATAGGATAGTTGGTCTCTAGTCTCTAAGACACTCCAATGCATATATCCTGATATTTCTACTGCAGAGTTCCCTGAAGAATTGTCCCAACTCTGCAACTGCTCTGTTTAAGTTAGGGCGGCCCAATCCTCTAAGGATAATAGGTAAAACCCTTTGAAGTAGGACGTAGCAGTCATGAGTTTTCAACTCGTGTACCTTGTTTCCATCTACACTGACTCTCCTTTCAAGGCTGGAAGCAAATCCATGTGGGAATCTCATATGTGACAGGACCTTGCAGAATTCTTTTCTTTTTTACCTTGTCCAAGACGTACACAAATAGTGCCATATCCCGTGGTTTACCTTCATCTTCCACCTGCAAATCCTTTCTAATACCCAGGTGTGTCAAATCAATCCTAGATTTTAAGGTATCTTTCGTCTTGCCTTCAATATTAAGAAGTGTGCCGATAATGCCGTCACATATATTTTTCTTGATGTGCATCACATCAAGATTATGCCGTAGATCCAAATCTTTCCAATACTCCAAGTCCCACAAAGTGGACCTGCGGGTAAACAATACTCCAAGTCCTCTTAATGACAGCATACAGACGGACGACATGAACGCGGGCAGCTGGCGCCGCCTGGGTTGCACCACGCGACGGCGCGAGGGACGAGGGTTTTTGGTGTGCCAGGGTAGTCAGCTGTGGTCGTGGCAACGTTGGAGATGCCCTTTGCTCACATGCGATCCCCACAAGTCATTGAAAAAGCAAGATGACTCGGCATGGTCTCAGGTCCTGGGGATGCAGTTGGCCGCGCTACAATACTCCACGGACGCGTTGCGGCACGCACGCACTTCGGCGCCCCGTGCGTCCTCGATGAGCCGGGTGTTGATCTGCTGGTCGTACCATAGAGCTAACGCCACCTTCGGCACCCTGAAGCCGACCATGTCCAGCGATGATGAGTGTGTCGCTCACCGCAGTCGCCTTGTCCAGAGGCGGTGCGGGAGCTGCGCCATGTTGCTGGCCCCCACGACCCACATGAACGGTTGACAGTGGCAAGGAGGTCATGGGCCAACTCCTCCATTGGACTATTCTGCGCCACATCATCCCGACAGGTGTGCCCCACATGTCCGTTTCCCTGTTTTCCCAGCCAAATTCAAGCGTGAGTGCTCCGTGTTGCGCATAGGCACAAAAATAGGTGGTTTTTGTGCCCTGGTTCAAATGTGGTACAGTACCAAGTTGTTACCCTAGCCCCAAGTGTGGTGGTTTTGGGTACGGAACGACCCTTTTCCTTACCATGCTTGTATTTCCAATGTTGTAATTTATCCGACATGCATACAGACAAACGGTTCATTTAAAGTTTCACTTTGCCTCCACTACGTGTCGCTTCCCATCTTATTTTTGACATCCCATTTGGTTCACGCCCCGACACATCTTCATGACATCGATTGATGTTGAGAGATCAAATGCGTGTCGTGTAAGGAGATAAAGATTTGGTGAGTTTCTGTGATAGAAATGACCCCGGGGGGGGGGGTCTGTGGGGAGCAGAGGGAGTATATTGTATGTTCAAAAGTGAAACGAACGTACTGTACCCACCCTAGTCCTCTTTCAATCGATCTCCGGACCCTGAGATGAAACCAAGAGAGAACGAGTGGGTACATTTGTGATACCTATGGTGGATTCAAAATTTTGAACCAGTGATCATAGCATCAACAAATCACATATAAAGGATATTCAATGTTCGTTTCGCTTTTGAATGTACAATATACTCCCTCCGATCCTTTATAGTTTACATATAAGTTTTATGTGTGGTCAAAGTATCTCTACTTTGATCAAACTTACAGAAAAAGTATGAACATTCAACAACGCCCAATCCATATTGTTAGATTCGTACATACTCCTAGATTTGTATTCAAACAGAGATGGTTTCAATTTGTTTTCAAACACGTGAATGTGCTTGTTCTTGCGCATGCTCTTCCTACTAGGATTTCGCCATGTATAGCCAGTCCAATAGTAATGTTTTTAAGCTCCCTATCCAATAGTAATAGTGGAGTACTGACAATCCAACACATGCAGTAGAGTATGCAGTGCTCATAGTACTACTAGTATACTCCCTCTGTTTTTATTTACTCCGCATAAAACGGAGGGAGTACTAGTAACACTCGGCCGACCTCTCTCTCTTCTACTACCTCCTTCCTGGTTTATTAGTCCTCTTTGTAATTTGTGCTAATTTTTTACCAACGATTTAACTGATGGAATGTTAGTGCATGTTAATAAAATTATATCGTTGGATCCTTATTTGAACATAATTTTTAATGATATAATTTTTTATGACATGCATGAATATTTTGTTAGTTAAATTTATGGTCAAACTTTGGCACAGATTACAATGGAGACCAATAAACCAGGACAGAGGTAGTAGTAGTAGTATAAATGACCCAGGCGGGTGGGGAAGGGACGTCGGTTTGCTCTCAACTGTAGTCCCACAAGCGAGCGAAAACGCAAGACAAAGCGCGTTCCATTTGGTAGCAACGTGGCGGGTCCAACATGCCAGGGTGCAACGCGAACGCGACAAGAGCGATGTACAGTCAAAACCAATTGACCGGTCGTCATCGGAACCACTATTCCCACTAGAACCTTCGCTACTCGGCCTATGCCAACCATTGCCCCAAAACCACACCTCCTCTCCAGCCCATTCCCTCACCTTTCGATCCCCTAGCCCGCATCAAGCATCCCCTAGTTCGCCGTAAAGCCATGGTGCGCCGCAAGATCATGTACTACAAGATGCTAACGCCCGAGCGCCGCAAAAATCATGGCGGCGGTCGGCGCCACAGACCTTCGTTCCCAAGCTCGCTTTGCGGTGGGCCAATCCCTGAGTTCTCTGAAGCCAAGCTTCGAGGAGGAGGAAGCCGATCCAATGTTCATGGTGGAGGTCGCGGCGCAGAAGGCCCACGATGCGTATGAGACGATGGACGTCGACTTCGTGCCGACGTCCGGGTCCCTCATGGTGCAGGCATACTAGCGGTTCAACCTGATGATACTAAAGGAGGACCAGGAGGAGGAGGCTCAACTCAACACGGAGTGCACGGATGCTGCTATCATCGAGGCCCTCCTGCAGGCGAAACCAGATGTCGTGGATGTGAACCGGGCGGCGGAGGCTCAAGTTAACGCGGAGTGCATGGATGTCGCTGCCATCGAGGCCCTTGTGCAGGCGGAACCGGACGTCCTAGACTTGAACCGGGCAGCGGAGTCTCAACTCGACGCGGAGCGCGTGGATGCCGCTGCCATCGAGGCCCTCCTGCAGGCGGAACAGAACGTCCTGGACTTGAACCGGGCGGTGCTCACATCCGTGCAGAGCGCCCGCACGCTTCACGTGAACGAGTAGCTGGAAGCCGAGAACAACCACGGTGCGGAGACAAATGTCAACAGCTACGGCTGGTTTGCACCAGCAACCAAAGACAATTATGTCGTCTGGTTCCACAAGCAGTGATAGTTTTTCTTTATGTTGTTGTTTTTAGGGATCTTTTGCTATGTAAAAACATATATTTATGCGAATCACCTAACTTTCATCATTTGGGTCAGTCGACCATTTCAGGCGGTTGGATGAATATCCTATGTATCCTAACCCTTCTTCCTCACCTCTTCTTCTTCCCCAACAGACCACCGCACGGGCCGTATGGATCTTCCCCAACATGCAGTTGAATAAACATATTGTATGAACAAAAATTATGTGTCAGCGGTAGGATGGCTGAGATTGGTTTGATCACACGCGGTAGCACGTGTCAGTGAGGGTGCGTTCCCTTGGTTGGGTTTGCGGCGTGCAGGAGTGACTGTGTGAGGGTGCGGTGCGACCGCGACAGCCGTGCGCAAGTGTACCTCCTTTTCCTTTTGAAAACTTTAGGCAAGCTTGGCAAAAATGTGTGGCGAAGTATGGCTATGCAAGCCCTAGACCCAAATAGGATACAAGTACGTACGTAGGAGTACTACTTGTGTTAAAAAAGAAATGCAGGGTTTTCCTTTGCGGGATTGATCGTTACAAATCCTCGTTCGATGTATCAATTAATGCATATTTTTTCTCATACACCCAAAGAGCTAACCATCTCACTCCTCATCGCTTGATTAATGCAGCGCCATGCAAACCAACTTTCTCACTCAACCTGGCAGTCGGGTCAGGTCTGGCCGGGTCGACCGCAGACAGACCCATGCCCGAACCCTTTATTGGGTCAAGCTTGCGCCCACGACCCTACCCACGGGTCTCAGATCAGACCCATGGCCGAACCCATCGGGTTACCGACCTAATCGGCCACCCATCGGGCAGTACTAAAATTATTATTAGTTTTAAATTTTTTTCTTTTAGTAGTATTTTTATAGTGGCGAACCAAGCTCGCTTATAGTACTACGTATATTTACATGGACGAGCGCAAGGAACCAGTAGTCCACATGCTACCTTTATAGTGATGCCGAAGCCGCACTTCTCCTTAGCTGGGCGAGGTGGTACTAAACTTAGCTGCGTCTGCCCACTTTTGCCAGTGCCCCGTGCTGCATATCTACCATGGGCTGAGATGGCTGAACAATGCTTAGGCCCATCATTTGTTTTGAGAACTTCGCCCATCATACATATACGTGTGTTGACAAAAAAGCTCTCTGTTGTTGAACCAAAGGACTCATAAATCGTTTGTAAGTGCCGCCTGCAAGCTGATACGACTGCCTTATTTGCATCCAGGAAGTCCGTTGAACCAAAGGACGCGTAAATGTACTAGTACTACACAACAACATCGTCCCTCCAGCTTAGTGCAGTAAGGTGGTTTCTCGAAGAAGACGATGGAGAAGCGGAGTTAGCAAAGAGTGAAATTATGATTGCTTCGTCTGTGCTTTATGATTTGACGCCTCACTACTTTGTGATTTGTGATAAAAGGGACAGGGGAGTAGACTCTGTGCTCTATACTATACATGCGTCCAAGCACGGGAGAAAGAGGAGAGAGGTTGCATTTTTCTATTCCTTCAATCAAGGGAGCTTCGGTTCCATCTTTTTGGCTTTGGCAGCACCATCCACAATGGTTCCCATCGATGCCAAAAGCAAGTTTCACATTTGGCTACACATTGTGGATGCCCTTAACCGTACCACTTGGTTTTGCTCCTGTGTGCTATCAATATAAATCTCGATTATATTGATCTAAAAAATTATAATATCAAGATTAGTAAAAAGGAGGTGATTTTGCTGTGCGGATGGCGGGGGAGGTTTCTTATTTTGAGAGGACGCTGGCCTGTTGGTTTGCTAACGTGCGGTCCCACGTGTCAGTGCTTTACCAAGCCGATCCGCATCCCACATGAGGCAGAACAATGGCAGAAGCAACACCTGGTTAACTTGAAGAAGATGAGGGAGAAGCGGATTCAGCAACGAGTGAAATGATGGTTGCTTCGTCCCTCCAACTTCTTTTTTTACATTAATAGTAAGATGCATGTGCGTTGCACAAAGTTGATGGAAAAGGTAACCACAACTTATAAATTGACGGATGGAGTACTAGTTACAGAAATGCATATAATTGCCTCCAAATGTGAGCAAAGGGATTGCACATGTGTGTATTGACTGGAACGAGAATGCAATATCACAATAAGAATTAAGGCCACGATGATGCAATCACAGTGGTGGTTACAGGAGGTAAGAAGAAAGATGCATCCATCAACATATGACCTCCTCCTCCTCGACTCAGTGCTCCGGGCCACCGACCGGTGGCTTAGCAGCCGCGGCTTTTGTGGCAAGGTCAAGGTGCTTCTCAGCAAAGGCGTCCAATGCTTCCAACCGGTTGAGGAAGGCCAACGTCATAGCATCCTCACCGGACTTGTAGACCTATGTACATGACTTCCTCATACATGTGGATGTGTAGGTCGACGAATTTTTGTAGGGTGAGGTGCCTCACAGCGAGCGCGGCCTCTAGGTGGACATTCTTCGTTGCGTCGTCGGGCAGTCGCAGGGACACCAATGCTTGAAAGAGGTTCTCGCCATGGAGGCCGGTTAGGGTGGTAGGCAATGAGGAGCCTGGGCGCGTGGGTTGGAGGAGTACGGCAATGTCATCCGCGAGCTTCTTGACGACGGTGAACTTGTTGATGGTGGCAACGATCATCTGGTCCAATTGAGAGTCATAGCTGGCGTGGACGATGGCCATGAACTAGCCGGTCGCCAACACCGTATGGAGACAATCCTCGGTGCCATGCCGCAGGCCAGCATCGTGGACTATCTGGCACAACCACTAGTCACTCGCGCGCATTGCCGCCATGGGTCTGGAGTGAGCACTTTTGTGCTTAGTGTAGGTGCTTAGGTGCATACGATGTGCTAGATGCATTGGACTGGAGGGGCACCTTTATATGTGTTCAAACTGCGTTGGATTCACATCGTGCTGCCTCTTTTCCCCGTCCTCCTACCATTACTTCTCTCATGCATTCAGCATGCTAATTGAAGGAGGATGCATCATTGGCCATTCAACATTTCAAGAACCGTTACCCTCTCCCTCGTCTGCATTAAAGCCATATCGGGAACTGTCCTGGTTTACTAGTAGCTGTCAAATCGAATAGTACTGTGTCGCCCGCTGCACGCCGGCTGAACACGCCTCCTCGCCTCCATCAAACGCCCCCATTAAACCCGCATGCAAACCAAGAAATCTTGTATTTTAAGTACTCTACGGGTTCCACTGTCAGTACAGTGTGTACATGACTTGCAGGCTGGCTACAGATTCGTACAGAAAGTTAAAAAGAAACAAATCCATCCTTAATCTTGTATTCTAAGTACTCTATGGGTTCCACTGTCAGTACAGTAGTGAAAGAAGTATATATTAAAAAATATAAAAAAACTAAACTTTTGGACAGAATTTGAACTTAGGTCATCGCGTTGCGAGCATCCGGCCTGGACAAGTACAACAGATGTTCATTGTTATGATGCAAGAGATATATCACTATAGCAATGAGCCCGTCCGTTGCAACGGATCCAAAGTAGAATAATACATATTCACAAATTTGAAAGAAAACAGTTTAGTTTTGATATACATATCACTAAAAATATCTTATGTTTCACTCCAAATATATTCTTTGGGCTGTTTTGATGAGGTAAGGGAGGAATGTGGTTGGTTTCAAGATACTAAGGGGTTTTGTGAAACTGGAGCAGAGAAGTGGGAATTGTTGCAAAAAGGCCACAACTTACATCACAACTATTAGAAGCAGATCTAATGGTCAGAAATGGCGGATGGCAGACACACCATCATCATCAACTGAGTCTTTTATAGGAGTAGAGATTACTTCGTCCCTCCAACTTAACTGCGGGAAAGGTGCGGCTTTGTGATTTGATGCCTCATTGCTCATTACTATGCCGGCGCCATGACTGGGGTGCTTCACCCCTGCTGCTCTGCACTGTTATATCGGCATGGCATGTGGACCCGGTTGCTTGATGTCCCACATGTCGACGAAAGGGACTAGAACAATTATGAAAGCGAGCACTCCACTCTTACGATGGAGGAGTACACGAGACGGCAGCCCAGTGAACTGTTACTTGCATTGTAGTACTACTATAGTTTTGCTGTTCCACATGATCCATCAATACAAACCCGATTAAACAGGCAAGGGCGGGATTTTTCCCGCACAGTAGATGATACTAGCCATACATTTCAAAGGCAATTTTAATGTATGCAAACTGAATAATTAAGTAACAATATGAGATCTAGTAAAACTAAAAACACATATGATTTATTGTGTTAGAGTGTAGTAGTAGTGTTGTATTGCATTGTTGTTAGATGTAACATGCGAGAACGTGTAGAGATGTACTTTTGGAGGGCCTATAGAGAGAAATTGGGCATAAAGTGGATTCAAATATTTGTATTCATCTTCATAGCATTTGTAACTCATATCTACATTTTGTACAGTAGACGTGAATGCTTGTTCGCTCTTACAAAACTAGTACAACAATAATGGGGTGGCATGCGCCAATTTAGGCACTGGCAGGTTGGCCTACTCGGCTCCATATAGAGAGTGAGAGGAGAGATAAATACACGGGCGGTCAGTGTATTTCAAGTGAAAAGCATAATACGGTCACCGGACTTCAGAATACGCTCATTACAGTCACTATATATGTTTTGCGGTGATTATACGGTCACTTGCTCACTGTTCAGCATCGGATTGCACTCTATTGACCAGCCAAATAGTCTGCGTGGAACTATGTTGACTAGTTAAATTGACCATGTTCCTTGTGGGTACCACCTGTCAGTTCGCATAGGAAAAAGGGTCAGATAAACACAAATTTACGCAGGCACGACAAGACTCCAACCCATGCGCGGGAACCAACTGGTTGTGTATGTGTTTGTCAGGGCCTGATGTGTGCGCATGCACGTGTAGGTTGAGTACTTGAGCATGAGAGTGTGTGTTGGTCGTGTGGTGTGTGCATGCATGTGTGCGTGTGTGCGTGTGTGGCTATGTGTGTATGTGTGAGTGTTGCGTGCATGCGTGGCTATGTGTGTTCGTGTGAGTGTTGCATGCATGCAGTTCGTGTGCATGCGTGCGTGTGTGTATAATCACCACACCGGCTCGTGTGTGTTAAAACAGACAGCTCAACATACCAATACAAGGGCACCTTGTGTGTTGTGCCCGCGGTCATGACTTTGAACGACCGTCCAATATTTTTTTATCATTTGTTTTCATTCTTATACACGCCGACAGGTGGGCCCAGTGGTAGTGAGCCAATGTGATGCAACACTAGAGGTGCCATGTCAAGCGTTTAACTGGTCAACTAGTCGTGTCTTCAGCAAATACAGAGCTGTACGGTGAGCCCGTGGCTGTATAATAACCATAAAACATAAATGGTGACCGTAATGAGTGGATTCCGAAGTCTAATGTACGTATCATGCTTTCGCTTCAAATACAATGATCTCGTTGTATATATCGGGAGAGAAAGATGAAACATGCGTGAATGTGCTCGGGGCATACTTTTAGAGGACCTGGAGATAGTTTGTGCGTACTTGAAAGGGGCGTAGAGGGGGTGTATGCAATGGAGAGAGAGATGCCATTCATTTCTCTTTATTATGAATAACTTTATATATAGTATAAAATATAAAAATTCACAGTGCGGAATAAATATCATTGGGGGCACCATGCAATGGAAATTAACGTTCATAGTCCTCCATATAACTTTGTATGTTGTATATATGTAGAAATTCTAAAATAATTTTTTGGCCACACTTTGTGTGGTTTTATTCAAAAGGAATGTTGTATGTGAAATAAACGTGAAGAGAGGGCTTTTTAGATCAATGGGGTACGTGATGTAACATGTGTGAATGTGTAGTTGATGTATTTGGTAGGGCCTAGAGAGGTATGTGTATGTATTATGTATTCGAGAGAGGAATGGATAGAGGGGCCGACGGTGGGGGGGGCATGGGAGAGATAGCACGAGAAATGAGAGGTCTAGACACACACACACACACACACACACACACACAGAGAGAGAGAGAGATAGAGAGAGACGAATAGGATGTCACAGTGAGAGATGCCCTCGAGTTATGCAAGTGGGGAGAGGATAGAGGCACATGGAGAAAATATTTTGTGTGGTGTCTGTGTTGGTATGTGTGGGTGTGAGAAGATAACGAGACCTGGGGGCTTAGGGTGTGTCACCACATGAGGTCCGGTGGGCCGAGGTGAGGCCCTTGGCTCAGTTCCGTCCTGCACCACATTGGTCGGCCCGTGACACATTTAGGGAGACCCATGGAGGACTAGTCATACAAGACAAATATAGCAGAGTCGTGAAGGACTCTGTGTCCACTGACTAAGTTGGCTAGGATTTGTAACCCTAGGTCCTCAGACTAAGGTAACCCCTTATCTCTGATATTACTATTCATCCAACCTAACTTGAAGGGGCATTCTGAAGAATGCTTTGCTAGAATCATACTCGTCAATTAGGAAGAGAGGTGGAGGCAATGCGTGAGAGACAGGCCTAAAGATAATGTGTGTGCGGGAGACACGTAGGCAGGTCTATGTATACAGAAAGGGTCGATGGGGATTGTGCGTATCTATTCTTGTGATAGGAAGAGTGCTTGTGATAAATGTTAGTGAAAACAGACGTAAATGGTTACTAGAGTGAGAGAGGATTATATCGAGAGCATGTCTGCGATAAAGACACCTCGGGTGAGAGTGTGTGAGAGACCACCGATGGATATACACCGTGTGCGCGTATGTGTGAGAGAGAAAGTCAGCGTGTGTGTGAGGAGGGGCCTATGGAGAGTGAAACTACACGTAAAAGACTGATGTACACATTGATTAAAAATATAAATTGTATCCAAATATTAGGATGGGATCATGATATTTGCAATTCGCATAAGGAACGGTCATTGATCCATCAGACATTTATATCCTATCGAATTTGAGCATGTCTATGTTATTATTCGACATAATTGATCCACAGAGTTAGTATTTTGAACTCTAGACAATGCATAGCTTTAGCAATCGAATATAAACATGAGTATAGTTCATGTTGTGTGTGTAAAGAACATTATACATACAAAAGTTACACAATGAATATTATAAATAGCTAGCTATGAACTAGCATACATTTGAATTCAACTTAAGGTGGTTTAAAAAATCGAATTCAACATGAAGTCCATTCAATTATTTGAATTCGATATCATGGCATTTGTAAAGCATACCTAAATTATGGGGGCACCAATCTTTGCTCTGCTTTTGTACATAATAGCACATATAGTCGTGTACAAAACAGATTCAAATTTACCTCCTCCATTCCAAAATAATCATAGTTATAGGATTTTCAAGTGTCAAAATTTCAAAAAGAAGCACATAATTTAATGAGATTTTCAAACATACAAGGTCAAATTTAACATTGTCTATTTAGGTCAATCCTCAAAGTTCAAGAGTACTCCCTCCGTTTTTATTTAGTCTGCATATTAGCTTTGGTAAAAGTCAAGCTTTATAAACTTTGACCATGTTTATAAAAAATATATTAACATAAGTAATAACAAATCAATAAAATTAGATTTATTATTGTATGTACTTTCACATCATATAGATTTGTTATGATAAATGTTTATACTATTATTTATAAACTTGGTCAAACTTTATGAAATTTGACTTCAGTCAACTCTAATATGTAGAGTAAATAAAAACGGAGGGAGTACTCTAAACATGAATGCTTTTGTTTCAAAATTTCGAATGAAGCGCCAAAAGAGCCTCTACTCGCCCGAAACCGCGTGATACCAATGTTTGGTAGAAGGTAATTACTTTTATAACTCCGACCCGTGAAACCTACCGGCCCGACGTCCAAAGGTCTAAACCGGGGTAGGTTTGTAGCTTCATCTAGATGCTACGCAACCGCCTCCGAAAAACATTCATATACAATGGCCGCCTAAGCGCACATGCACGTGGCCGAAATCGCTCCCGCCCACTATTTGGGACACCTGGGATTACCATCCCACCCCTGACCCGCAGTAGGTCCGCAATTTAAAAGGGGGTCAAAGTTTGTACTTTCCCCAAATTTCAAACAAACACGTCCCATCTGTTAAAAAACAAAAACAAGCGCGTCCCAGACCAAAAAAGGTTCTCCCTTAGCTCCCCCCGCCCCCGTTCGATTCCCTATTCATACTCTGTGGGCGCCAAAACTACCACCCCACCAACCGCGATACCATGGCGTCCTCCGTATGCCCTCCTCCATCACACTAGAGTCAATACCCCGACATCATCGTCCACCGCAACCGCAACGCCCTCCACGGCTAGTAGTTGAAGCCGAGGCCGAGCTGACCATACCTGAGCCAGTTCAACCACGTCGTCCTACGGCTCACTGCTACCGCTCCAACTTCGCCACAGTCCACCGCACCGGAGGTGTTCCCGCTACACCGTCCTTCGCCGCCTCGGATCTGCTTCCCCTCCGCCGACAGACGGCCACCGCAACACAGTCAACAATTTGGCCATGGGTTCATCCAAGGCTCGACCCTCCTCCAAAACATCGGTTCCCTAGGTAAAACAAAGAAGATCGCCACGACATCCGAAGGACCCAACACTGGCAACCAGAAATGGTACTCCTCTTCCCTTATTTGAGCAAATCTTACGTGTCTGCTTGCATGGTATTCATCCCACAGAAGACACTAGTTGACAAGTTCTTCTTCATACTAGATGTTCCTAGTAACTCATGATGCACAAGGTTTCTCCTCATATACTATTTCACCTTAGCTAGAGTCCGTCGCCCCCTGGATTTCAGTTCCTCGTTAGTTGATTCCCAATTAAAGGAAGCATTCCCCAGCGTAACAGGCGCTAGTCCACATATTACGCCGGGGAAGCAGCGCCTTAGTGTTTATCTTAGGGGTGTGTGGGGCCTAGAGCTATTGGCGCCCGATCTGGAGGTCGGCCGGGATTAAAGGGATGGCCGGGGGGCGCTGCCAAGCACGGCGGTGGTGTGAGGTCGAGGGGAGGGCGGGGCGGCGGAGGTAGGGGTCTGGGCCGGTGGTCGCTGGCGGTTCGAGAAAGATCGTCAACAGTGACTGCAGGAGGTAGACGAAGGTCATCTGCCCGACGGTTCATAAAAAAATCGACTGACCTATTTATTTCCAGTTGACTATTATTTTGATAGTGTCGGTGTCAAAACCGGCGGATCTCGGGTAGGGAGTCCCGATCTGTGCGTCTAAGGCTAATGGTAACAGGAGGCAAGGGACACGATGTTTTACCCAGGTTCGAGCCCTCTCGATGGAGGTAAAACCCTACTTCTTGCTTGATTGATCTTGATGATATGAGTACTAAAAGAGTTGATCTACCACGAGATCATAGAGGCTAAACCCTAGAAGCTAGCCTATGATGATTATGATTCTGTCTCTAAGGACTAAACCCTCCGGTTTATATAGACACCGGAGAGGGCTAGGGTTTACACAGAGTCGGTTACAAAGAAGGAAATCTATTATCCGGATCGCCAAGCTTGTCTTCCACGCAAAGGAGAGTCCCATCCAGACACGGGATGAAGTCTTGAGTCTTGTATCTTCATGGTCCAATAGTCCGGCCAAAGTATATAGTCTGGCAGTCTGGATACCCCCTAATCCAGGACTCCCTTAGAAAGGACCACATGTGGTGGTGTGCTGGAGGATTACCTGCATTTCCCAGCCATCCCTGTGCTCACATATTACAAAATCATACGTATTAGAATCTAATTTCGTTTGCAATGCAATGTTGTAGAGCTATCATATGTCTCCTCTTTTATTTTTCAGCCACCTGCCATCTACTACTTTTACAGTGCACTAGTTCTGCACACACTTCACCCATACTCTCACTATTGTGTTTTTATGCTAGGGTATTTCAGAATCTGCCTTGACAGAAGCAGAAAAGAAAAGAGAGAAGTCGCTCCAGCTTGCTTCGGGCTTAGGCAAGATACGTTTCGGTGCTATAAAGGGTGTAGTGTCAGCAGATGGAGACGGTAAATGTAGCTCTGGAGTTGATGATCTCGCTCGCCCTGAACCACCATCCCAGGTGCTTGCTTTAACTTCGTGGTGTCATATGTGGTTGCATGTTGCATATGGTGTCTAGCTTGTATTCGAAAGGCCAAGGTCGGTCTTTATTAAGATAAGGAAAGATATTTTTTACATGAACCACCATCCTGGGAGCACCAGAAGACAAATAGCTAGTCAGGGCAGTGGCCGAGCCAGTGACAAGCCCAGCACAGACAGGCATCACCTGGAAGCCCACTAAAAAGCCATGATGGTGGCAAAGCAACCCGCCTCCCACCAGGATCTCAGGTCCTAGATGATCATGCTCACCACTCCAGCCGGATGTATAGCTTGTATTGCTTCCAATTTGGTTAAATTGCATCTGCTTATCTTACACATTATACCTTTGAATATGACATCCCTTCCTATTTTTGGTACATACTAGTACATCTGTCTATTAACCATGTTCTTACATCAAACTAATGTTCTTGTGTATCCCTCATCAATCACTTATGATGAGGAAGTCAGGCCAGTGGACTACTACGAGAAAAGATCCTCATTTAAAGAATGCAGCGTCAGCCTCCCCACATGATTCTCAAGAAACAACATGGCTAGATGAAGATAGTGAATGTAGCTCTGTAGTTGATTACCTCATTTACCCTACACTAGCATCGCATGTGCTTGCTCTAACTTGGCAGCGTGATATGTGGTTGCATGTTGCATATGGTGTCTAGATTGTAATTCTTCCAATCTGGTTAGATTGCATGTGCTATTCTGCTTAGTTTATACATTATACCTGTTAATGTGACATGACTTGCTGTTTTTAGTACATAGTATATCTGTCTATTAAACATGTCCTTACATAAAACTATTGTTTTTTTGTATCCCTCATCAATCAATATGACGAGACACCTTTAGTATATGAAGTGTGATATTAGTAGCATCTTTCATATGATTTATAGCATGCGCTGCTTCTAATTTGTTGAAATGCCATTTATGATGGGACGCTTTTAACTTGGCAGAGTCATATTTGTTGCATCTTTCATGTGG
Source organism: Triticum aestivum (assembly GCF_018294505.1). Lineage (NCBI taxonomy): Eukaryota > Viridiplantae > Streptophyta > Magnoliopsida > Poales > Poaceae > Triticum > Triticum aestivum. The sequence goes on along the minus strand of NC_057795.1, from coordinate 387,283,001 downwards.
TGTCTAGCTTGCATTGCTTCTTATTTGTTGAAATGGCTTCTGCTTAGTTTACACAAAAAATTGTGAATATGCCATGCCATCCTGTTTTTCGTACATATTCCATCCTGGTATCATGTGTTTGCCTTACATCAAAGTAGTGATTGTCAGTATCATGCATGAATGAGTTATGAAGAGTGAATTTTATTGCTTTTTCTTGTCGGTTTTACTTGACAATTCAAAATCAATAAAGCGGAAGGAAATTAGCAAGGCAGTGGATAAATGTGCTCCCTCCAAACAGAGGGCCTCTACAGATTCTACTCCCCCCCAAGAAGATTTGGAAGACAACACATGCATAGACACTCAACATCGCTGTGCTGATGATGAGCTCGTCTCCCCTAGTGCACCATCACAGGTGCTCCCTCTAACTGGGCACTGATGTATGTTGTTGCATGTTATGTATGATGTCTAGCTTGTATTGCTTCTAATTTTATTGAATTTCATCTGCTTACTTTACACATTATACTAGTGAATCAGACACGTGTTCCTGTTTCTAAAACATACAATATCTATCTATCACACCATGTTCTTACATCAAAGCACTACTGTTGTGTAACCTGCAACAATCACATATCATAAGACACGTTTGACTTGGGAGTGTGATATAGGTTACATCTCGCATTCTTTTCTAGCTTGTCCTACTTCTAATTTGTTGAAATGGCACTTATGATGAGACACTTTTAACTTGGTAGAGTGATATTCATTGCATCTTTCATATGGTGTCTAGCTTTCATTGCTTCTAATTTGTTGAAATGCCTTCTACTTAGTTTACACATCATAGCTGTGAATATGCAATGCTGTCCTTCTTTCTTACACATTCAATCATCATATCATGCGGTCGCCTTACATTAAAGTAGTGCTCATCAGCATCCTGCATCAATGAGTTCTGAAAAGCAAAGTTTTATTCATTTTTCTTGCGGGTTTGACTTGACAAGGCAATGCAATTAAGAAAAAGGAAGGACAAAAATAAGGCAGGGACTGATGGCGGTCTTCTGGCGAAATCGGCATCCCAGGTGCTTTCTCTAGCTTGAAAGTGTGATATTGTCTTGCATGTTGCATACGGTGTCTCACTTGTATTGCTTGTAATTTGACTAAATTACTTCTGCTTAGTTTACACAAATAGTTATGAATATGCCATGCCGTCCTGTTTTTGGTACATATTCCTTCCTCATATCATACCTGTTCCTGTTTCTAGTACATACATATGTCTATCACACCATGTACTTTCATCAAAGTACTATTGTTGTGTAGCCTGCAACAATCACTCTTCACAAGACATGTTTAACTTGGGAGTCTGATATAGTTTACATCTCACATTATTTTCTAGCTTTGTACTACTAATTTGCTGAAATGGCACTAATGACGAGACAGTCTTGACTTGGTAGAGTAATATTCGTTGCGTCTTACATATGGTGTATAGCTTTCATTGCTTCTAATTTGTTGAAATGTCTTATGCTTAGTTTACACATCATAAGCTGTGAATATGCAATGTTGTGAATATGCAATGGCACTAATGACGAGAGACCTTTAACTTGGTAGTGTGATGTTGTTTGCATCTTGCATATGATTTATTTCTTGTACTGCTTCACATTTGTTTAAATGCCAGTTATGACGAGACACTATTAACTTGGCAGAGTGATATTTGTAGAATATTTAATATGGTGTCTACCTTCCATTACATTGCTTCTAATTTATTGAAATGCCTTCTGCTTAGTTTACTCATCATAGTTCTGATTATCTCATGACATCCTATTTTTTGTACATATTACATCCTCCTATCATGTTGTTGTCTAACATCAAAGTTCAGTTTGTCTGTATCATGCATCAATTTGTTCTAAAGAACTAAATTTTTATTCCTTTTTCTTGTCGTCTTGACTTGACATGGCACAGAGAAAGAGGAAGGAAGACGGAATGACAGGGGATGGTGTTAGTACTAAGAACACACGGAAACAGAACCAGCCGAATAATGAAGATTCTGCTAGTACTGATGATGCAATAGAAGGTCAACATCCAGCGGAAAATTGTACAAACACGATATCCCATGCTACACGAGCTGCAAAACAAGCCAAACAGAAACAAATAGCTACCACCAAACAACCAGAGACAACCCTAGTTTTTGCAACACCTTTCACAGTACCACCAGTTGCATGAGTTACTCATGCGTCAACTGAGCTAGCAGCACGTTCCCAATCTCCCTTGCCACCTGACACTACTTCCCAAGCACTCTTGACACAAGACGAGTTGGCAAGATCATATGAACCTTGTGAGCTTCAACAGCTAGAAGGTAGTTGCTGGAGTCAAGTTACAGTTGCATTCTTCTTTATATGTAGTCTCGCAGTTTGATGTACACTAACACTTCCTATGTTCGTTGTTAGACTAGCACCTAGGTGCAAGAGGAAACAAACATCATGGATAATGCTCGATAGGTTAACTAAATCTAGAGGAGGAAGAATGGAGATCCGTTTTGAGGCAGGTTTAAAAGGGCCACGTGATGCTACAGACTCAGCCAAGTTAGTATCAGAGGCAGCGGTTGCCATTAGGTGTCATGCACGTATCCTCCCAACATGGATTCAATATAGGAATGACAAAGACGAAACCCAGTTCAACACCTTCCTTGACCATTTATCTGTAAGTATCACTCGTACGCGTCGGTGCTATACACATAGTTTTTAACCCCTTTCCATGACAACATTTGGAACCATCGCCAAGTGAGTGTGGGCGATAGGGGGTCCTTCCCACATGACCCAAAAACCGTCGGGGATACGGAGCAATGATCCAGAGTCCTGGCAAAACGTAATCGTGTGCGATGCAGCACACACTAAATTCTTTCGCACATGTAGGATCGGTGATTAAACGTTTCTAATGACATAGTGAAACCAAATGGTGTGTCGTAAGGAACCGTTTGGGAAATAGTATGTAAGGAACACTGTCGGATTTCGGGTTCCGGCAGACCCTTGAGGTTCGAACTCTGGGGTGCGCACGAAGATCTTTCCCCGACCAACTCACGTCTCGAAGCCTCGCAAGGAATCTAGGCTAGGGAGAAGAACACACAAGGGACATGAGGTTTATACTGGTTCAGGCCACCATTGTGGTGTAAAACCCTACTATAGTGTGTGGTGTGGTGGACTGCCTCAGGGGCTGATGATGAACAATACAAAGGCAGAACAGCCTCGCGAGGGGCTGTTCTTCAGCTGGTGCGATGAACTGCTTGGGTGAGTTTAGTCGCCTCTCTCTCTCTCTCTCATCTATGCGCAATCTGGATCCCCCCTCCTCTACTGTGGTGGCTAGTCCTATTTATAGAGGGAGGCCCTGGGCCTCTTCCCAAATAATGAGCGGGAAGGGCGCCAACAATTGGCCATTTTGAAGGGGAACATCTAGTACACTTATCCTAACTGAAGTTGGTCTTCGACTGCCAAAGACTCTGGCGGTGACGCCGTCCTGGGCTCCACGATGACTTCCATCCTGCCGTTCTGCTGCTCTTGGTCTTGTTGCACCGAAACGGTAACCTTTGCCTGATGCCTTGGCCTGTGCTTGCCCCCTTCGCACCAAAGGGGAAACAAGGACACTGCACAGGCCGGTGCCCGCCTGGCGCCCGCCTGGCCTCGATCGTCATGGCTTGCGTCACGGGCTCCTCGCGAGGTGCCCTGCCTTGATCTCTCTGCCTCCTCGCGAGCCTTCCTGATGAGGCTGCTCCTGAGGAAGCTTCCTATCATCCGCCCCGCGAGGCTTGGCCCCTCGCGAGGGTCTTGAGCTTGAGCCGATGAAGCTGGGCTGCACTAGGCCTTCGCTTGAGCCACGCCGCAGGCAGGAAAGTCTGGGGACCCCCGTTCCCAGAACGCCAACACACACGGGCCAACATATGAACTGTGTGTGATATGTGCCCTATCACACACGAGTTTTCCGCGGAACCCGTCTGCCATGCAAGACTCCATCGCACACGTTCTCCCAACATTTACCGTCTGCGATAATGTTCTATCACAAACGGTTCAGGAGCCCCTTCGCACACATACAAGTGTTGCAGACCGTTTGTGATTTGTTGTGTATCACCGACGGTTGCAGCTAGAGTGACGTGTGCTTTTCGTTTGGGATCCCACACGTTTTCTAAAAAAATTACGACTGGGATTGTATTTTACATTGCATACGGTTTACTCAGAGTTCTTGTGTGTGATAACTTGATATCACAAACGGTTCCGGAGAGCTTATGCACACTAGTAGCGCCGCAAATCATTTGCGATCTGCTGTGTATCACCGATGGTTCCGCTATGATTGACGTATGCTTTCTGATGTGGATCGCACACACTCATTTAGTTGAACCATGTGCAGAGCAATTGCCAGGTTAAAACAAAAATATCCCATTTTGAATCGGCATGCAAAAAGCATATTCACCACAATATTCAATTGAACAAATAAACAAAAATACCCCATTTTGAATCGGCACGCATAAAACAAATTGGACACAATATTCAGTTGAACAAATAAACAAAAACATCCCATTTTGAATCGGCACGCAAAAAAGCAAATTCGCCACAATATTCAATCGAACAAATAGTGTCCACAGGAAGAACATTCATCAGGTTTTGCAACAATTGCAATTGAACATATGGTAGCTAAAGTCCAATGATTTGTGCACACATGTATGCATTACATAATTAATCATAGTGTACGAAATACGAAGACCTCATCAGATGGAAAACAATGGATCATGTGTATATGTTTAGCGGCTAACTCTTACTCAATGTTTCAGGAGAAGGCATGCTGAAATCTTCATTATCACCAGTGGGATTGATGTAGTGATTCAGGAAGAAGTCGCTGATAAATCTCCGAACCATCAACAATTCACCAGCCGGCAGCGGTTCAGGGGTCCTCGATTCTAAGATGAGGTGCAATATTTTTTAGACTAGATTGTGCCATATGAGTGGAGTAGAAGATATTAATTAAGATAGACTTACTGGTACTAATTCGCAAGGATCATCACAACTATCAGTAGATTTGCAGATGAAGATCATGTGTCTGCAAACATAGTATCCACAAAGGTTGGTCCCTACTTTTTGCTGAGGACACTATTTTTTTGTACAGATTTAGTCATGTATTTGTCCTGTTAGGAACAACCTAACCGGTGTTAGATGTATTATTTTTTTGTTTGGACAAAACATAAAGAGGTTAATTTAGAAGCTTGAACATTTGACTAGCGTAAGAAAAGGTATTTGCAGAGTATTGGATAAATTTTCCGAAAATAATGGATTTCGGTGTGTTACCGGAGAAACGATCTCGTGCTGCAGAGGTAGTTCCCTCTTGAACAGGTTACCTGGTTTAGTTTTCCACAATGCGAGCACACTACAAATGAAGATGAATTTTGACAACATTAGTTATTGAACCAGATATTGATGCAAATTAATTTCAACATCATAGAATTCAATACATGTCCATGAATTGCTGAAGATGCGTCAGATCCTGAGTGTTTGTTGACTCTTTGAGAGAATCGATGTTGTAAACCATGTTCTTGTTGGGAACAATGAATACCAATATCCAGTGACTGCTACATATTAAGAAAGCCATGAACTTACGAATTATGTCGAAATATGAAAGACAATCAGTGTATGCGTGGTTGTTTACTTGACTCACCTTTCATGATATGGCCAGAGAAATGATTCTGCATGCGACGTGTTTTCGAAGATACGGACGATCGTGTTAACGGCCCAGTCCCATTTATCCTTACCATGTAATGTTGTGCCATTTGCTAATGCAGGATCTATGAAAAACACGCTCTCCCTTTTTCTGCTCTACACATTGAATCCCCTGAGAGGAATAAAATGCAGTTAGCTGTTTATCACTTACATCCTTATATGGAGAAGTTGATCAGAGTTTGTTAAGTACTTACAAAATCAGGCATCTAACAAGAGTGGCATCGAGCTCGTTGAAGTTGAAGAAGAGATGTAAGTCCTCGAAACTCACATCGAATGAACCAACATCGTGTCGGAAATGATCTTTGTTGAAGTGGACTAGCAAACCATGATGACCTGGTGACATTCGATCCATGCAATATTCATGTAACTTGCGGCAACTGGAGTTGCACTCATCAAAGTATTCACCAACAAGAAATGGCTGGCCATGCACATAATTGCATCTTCAAGTACGTCTGCTTTACTTTTAGCAAGCACCTATTCTACTTCTTCATCATCCATGGCGTCAGAAATAATATTACTCCCCAATTCGAACAACCTGTTGTTAATTCGGTTCCTGGTGATGAGTGCTTTAAGCAAGAGGTAATCGTTCTCTTTCCTCTACACTCTCCCGCCGCGCTTCTTCACGGGTGTATTCTTTTTGGCCACTTCCTTCTTGGTACTTGAAGCATTTCTGGCAGAACTTCTGGTTGGCTGCAAGGTAGACTGCCGAGCTGACGGTGAAGCTTCACGGACTGCTTAGCAGACGGTTTATATTTGCCGGACCACTGAGCTGGTGGTGCTGCTATGATGGAGTGATGGGCTGTAGGAGCAGAGGCATCAGACTGCTGACCATGTGTTGAAGCTATGTCTAGTTTCTGCACAGGTGGTACCAACTTGTCGGTGTGCTGAGGAGGCCGTGCCAACGCATTGGTTTACTAAGCAGGAAGTGCTGATGCATTGGCATGCTGATCACGCGACTACGGACCGACAAACTGATGAGCAGTCGGTTCTAGATCTACAGACTGCTTAGTAGACGGTTCTGAAGCATCAGACTGCTTAGCAGTCCGTTCCACCAGGTTGGTCTGCTGTGCATGTGCTGCAGCTGGGTCTTCCCCCGCTGCTTCAGTGTCCGGCATCTGAACCGGTGGTGCGTCTTCAACAATTGTAGGCCTTGCCACTGGCTGCTTTGGGGCGGAGGATGACATGGCATGTACGCCACAAAGTCGGGCCGGCTGATCATAGGTTGATGCATCAACCATCGGATTACGAGTATTAGGTTCTTTGGGGGAAGCACACGAGCGCTGCAATGGCAAGGAGAGTGTGACCGGTTGAGGGGCGACATTGGTTGCTCTTGGTGGGGCTTCAGGGATCTCATCGATGAACTCTATTTCCTTTCATGGCCACTAGATGTGATGCAACAGTGTTTCTCCCAAGGTCCTTTGCTCATCAAAGTCTCCTAGGACATTCTTGAGGGCAAATTCATTGAATCCAGGCTTTACTTCAGTCATGTAGCACTTCCCACAGCCCGGCTTCAATGGCACATTGTCCAACAAGAGGCCCTCTTTCAAGAAGGGTGGGTAAACCCAGGTTGTTGCACATTTTAATGTACCTTCGTAATGTGTAAGCATGCCCTTCAGTCTGTCTTGCATTCCAGATAGATCAGATATAGCATCATCATGAGAGCTGCAGTCTTAGTGTCGCTGGGGTCAACTGATGCACAACTACTCTTGTGCTGTGTTGTCGTGCAATAAGTAGTACCCTCCATGCCTGCCTCCCCTCCCATCTGCTGGCTATCTGTCAGTGTTAGAGTCTTCCCAATCATCATTGACTGCTCAAGATCCTTTCGAACAGCCGGATACATTTCCTTCCTCAACCTTTCATACAATTCATTCTTCTTCATTTTACTCCTCGCTTTTTTCAAGCTGAGCCTCTCTTCTTTGCTGACTGTGAAAGCCCTCTTGTGCGGGACATTAACACCTATACCCCTTGCCCGGCCAGGTGGCTCTCTTGTTTCCAGAGCAATAGATAGAATTTCACATGGCCCTGAGTTCCTGTAGAACCTTCCAGGGATCTTGGAAGCCTCTACCATCACTTGATACAGTTCTTTGTCATGTGAGTTTTTAAAGTAATAAGTTCCGTCATCACGCCTCCTTGCATGTGCCTGCAAGTAGTCTCTGGCACGTTTGCCCCTGATTTCACTAAAGGACGGTTTCCCACCCACCGCTACTACTTCTTTGTCCTCCTGCTCCCATATTGGTTTCATGCCATAGTATCCTACCACACCCATATGGTGGGGGTGTGTGTTTTTCTTCTGAAGTTCCGTTTGCTTGAAACTCTTCTCAGCAAACTCTTTAGTTGCTCTGACCCTTTTGAATTCTGCCCAGTCTGCCTTTGTAATTTGGGGGTATGCGGGGATTGGGTCCTTGCCTTCACTCAAGTACTTCTTGTACAACACGTTCTTCTAGTTTCTCCAAGCATCCCTAGCCTTCTTCAGTGCAGCGTGTTCCATCTGCATTCTCCACTGCTCTGGAACGTTGAAGTGATCCATGATCTCCCGGACTATCCGTCGTCGTGTTTCTGTGTCAGCCTTCCGAAACCCCAGTAGATTTATGTTGAGCCTTGCCCTGCCAACAAATCCACACACACTCCTGAACCTCGTGCATGCTTTATCTGGTTTAGTTGGAGCCCAAGACTTTAAATCGATCTCGGTTACTTCATATACACCTTTAGGCTGGTGTGTGGGCTTCTTTGGAGCGTTCCTACGTGTCCTGATCGGAAGGGTAATTGCTGCAGCTCTATCCCATTCAAGATTACTTGATCCCTCACCATCTACTGAAGACCTAGGGTTATCGGAATTAGATGAAGATACATCGCCTGAAGCATGAGTGTTGTCGCTGCTATTCGGCATCTACAGAGAACACATGCGAAACTTAGGAAAGGAAGATAAGCATAAAACCAACAACTTGGTATCAAGCTTTCTAAACATGTCATACAATAATTTAGAAAATGTACGGCTAATTTGTTAAGTTTGTGTGACTTGGGCGCCCGCGATCTGTAAATCGACAGTAACTTATTGTAACAAATACAACTTATATGTACTAGTTAGGAAGGTAGATAATTAACATATATACACTCTTTGTTATTTTATATCCAATTTGGGAACATATGGAATGAAATAGGAAGATAGATTGTGAGGAAATATGCCTCACTGCGATGTTGAGCAGTAACTAACATGCTTCTTAATGCAAACCCGGCCGGACCACAGGAGAGGCGAGGATTACAACATCGATATGCTCGAGGGTGGCTGGCGAGAAAACGAAGACGACGAGGCGCGGGCAGCAGTGTGTTGGGAATGACACTGGAGGTAGGCTTGACACCGAAGAGCGGGCACACGGCCGGGGTGAGCATGACAGTGCTGTAGAGGGTTCTGCTGTGGATCTTGGGGAGGGGGGAGCTGGCAATGGAGATTGGGTGGACTAGTTGAGTGAAACGCGGGCGGGCCATGGGGGGGGGTGTTGGCGACCTAGGTGAAAAGGGTGGAAAATATCCCCGGTCGCCATGCGGAAAGGCCTATGCAAACAGTTGCCTCTAAGCCCTCATGTGCACAAAGAGAAAAAAATTGTTTGAAATGAAGATGTGAGTCCATTGTTTCGCCTCTAAATTTTTTCCACGTTAAGCAATCACCATTATACCACGGGTTTGATTTGCTGGTGCATTTCAGGACTCATGTGCTATATGTAAGACATTTGTTGGCATTTGCCATGCATTTTGGAATATAAATCAATTCCTAGGCGGACTGCATTTCCTGTAGAAAGGGATGAGGATTGTCGTTTGATCTGGGAGCATCCAACGGTGCAGACGTACGATCCATGGGGTTTGGGTTCTGACCAATCAAAACACACGACTCATATCGCATGCAACAAAGGGGGGGGGGGGCAACGGCCACAGTTTGGTAGGCACACGGCTTTCGTGAGTGAACCGTGTGCTATGTGAAAACATTTACATGAACTAACAACATATTTTCATTTCAATGAAAACAACAGTTCATCATTTCGCCTCTGAATTGTTTTCCACGATAAGAAATCACCATCATACCCTATGATTTGATTTTCTCGTGCATTTGAGGTATTGTTTGCTATAGTCGCAACTACACATGGGTGCTAGCTAGCTAGCATGATCATTTGTGTGTCGCTTTGGGATTTTTCATTCATTGTTCGTGAAACGGGAAAAAATTCAAACAGTTCGGTTGCAGGGTGCGGCCAGAGGCGTATGCCATGTTGGTATTCTAATTACAGGAAATGCATATAGAGTCCGGAAATAACAAAAATCGGTGTGTCACCGTGCCATGTTCTCAAGATCACATGGAATTTTTTTGGTAAATATGGCACGAGTTTTGGTGCTCACACCTTCCAAATCAGAGCATCTCACAAGAAGGATCATAGTTTCCAAATGGAGACGCGGCACTTCGGACTCCAATCATCACTGACTACATCGTTCCACTTTGAATTATTTTCACGGTTTGATTTTCTGGCCCATTTCAGGTCTCGTTGCTATATTCTTTTTTTTGAAAAGGGGGTTATCCCGCTGCCTCTGCATCAGAACGATGCATACGGCCAAAACTCGTTGCTATATTCAAGTCATTTTTGCACTTACCTTGCATTTAGTGCATATAATTAAATTCAAAACTATTCTACAACAACACATCTAGGTGTTAGTTAGCAAAGAAGGTGTACAAATCATTTGTGTGCCGCTTTGCGAGTTTTCATCCATTGTCTGAGAAACGGGGAGAAGTTTCAAACATTTTGGCCGGGAGGTGCGGCGTAGGCCTAGTTGGTATTTTAATTACTGGGAATTCAGATGGAATCCATACTTCATCAAAATCGGTGTGTGCCCGTGGCGTGCTCTCACGACCCTGGGGAATTTTTTTGGTAAAGTTTGGCACATGTTTTGATGATCGCTCTTTCCAAACGGGAGCATCTCACATGAAGGACCATGGTTTCCAAAAGGAGACATGTGAATTCAAACTCCAGTGGTCAGTGACTTCATCGTTTGGCCTCATAAAAATTTCCACGGTACAGATTCACCATTATACCATGGTTTTTATTTTCTGCCGCATTTCGAGTATCGTTAGCTATATTTAAGACATTTTTTGGAGTTTAATGTGCATTTTGTGCATAAAAAAATCACAATCGGAACTGCATGTGCTGTCAAAAGGGATGAGGATCGCCATTCGATCTAGGAGCATCCAACGGTGCAGACGTATGATCCGTGGGGTTTGGGTTCTGGCCAATCAGAACGCACGACTCAGATTGCGCATGTGGCAGGGGGCATTGGCCACGGTTTAGTGGACAAACGACTTTCATGAGTGAACCATGTGCTATTTGAAACCATTTACATTAACTAACAACATTTTTTTGTTTGAATGAAAACATGTCATCGTTTCGCCTCCAAAATTTTTCCCACGGTAAGAAATCATGATTGTACCCTATGGTTTGATTTTTTGGTACATTTTACTAGGCGGCAAGCCTCGCTAGCAATTTCAAAGTTTTAATATGCAAAAAGAAAAGAAATCTCGTTTAATTTCTATATATATATATATATATATATATATATATATATATATATAGTCGCAAATACACGTGTGTGTTAGCGCAAGATCACTTGGGTGTCGCTTTGCGAGTTTTCATTCAGGGCTCATTCGGTTTGGAGGAAATCAAAACATAGGAATTAGGAGTAGTATAAGAATTTGATAGGATGGCACTTTCCATCCTAAGGAATTGACTTGCCTCGTTCCTACGCGCAAAATGAGCTTTGAGTGGATGTGTAGTTTCCTCCAAAAACACAGGAAACGAGTAGTATTCCTACGAAATTCTTGTACGCATTTCCTACAAACCGAATGCATATATAGGAAAATTTCCTCTGGAATCCTTGTTCATATGTTTTTCCTACGGAAATCCTCCAAACCGAATGAGGCCTCATTGTGCGAAAAATGGGAAAAAACTTCAAACAATTCGGCCACAGGGTGCGGCCAGAGGCGTAGGCCTTGTTGGTATTTTAATTTCAGGAAATGCATATAGAGTCCCGAAAATATTGAAAATCATTGTGCCACTGTGGCGTGCTCTCACGATCGCATGGAAAAAATTTGGTAAAGTTTGGCACAAGTTTTGGTGCTCGCATCTTCCATACCGAAGCATCTCACAAGAAGGATAATAGTTTCCAAAAGGAGACGCGACACTTCGACTACAAATCATCAGTTACTCTACATCATTCTGCCTCAAAAAAATTATGGTAAACAATCGCGGATATACCATTGGTTTGAATTTCCAGCCCATTTCAGGTCGTCTGCTATGTTTAAGTCATTCTTTGCACTTACCTTGCATTTTAGTGCATATAAAGTCAAAAACCTACTACGACTACGTGTGGGTGTTTTAGTTAGGCTATACTTAATTAGGCTACTCATAGTGGAGAGTGTCATATACTATATCATGCACCCTTAAGACCTTATTCTGCTAACACTTTCTCTTATTCTGCTAACACCTGCCAACACACCGAACCAAACCAAACAAACTGCGCATTGACCCGGTCAAACCCCACCCAAGCTACCCTCACCTTACTCCACCTTCTTCCTTCCCCGTGCAAACCCACCATCGCAACCCCTTCCCAACCGCCACCACCCCGGCGCCCCACCATCCCCACCCCTCCAGTGTGCCACCGCCCCCATGATAACCCACAAGTGTAGGGGATCGCAACAGCTTTCGATGGTAGAGTATTAAACCCAAGTTTATTGATTCGACACAAGGGGAGCCAAAGAGTATTCTTAAGTATTAGCAGTTGAGTTGTCAATTCAACCACACCTGGATAACTTAGTATCTGCAGCAAAGTATTTAGTAGCAAAGTAGTATGATAGTAATGGTAACAGTGGCAAAAGTAAAGATAATAGTTTTGTAGTAATTGTAGCAGTAGCAACGGAAAAGTAAATAAGCGAAGCACAATATGTGAAAAGCTCGTAGGCATTGGATCAGTGATGGATGATTATGTCGGATGCGATTCCTCATGTAATAGCTATAACATAGGGTGACACAGAACTAGATCCAATTCATCAATGTAATGTAGGCATGCATTCTGAATATAGTCATACATGCTTATGGAAAAGAACTTGCATGACATCTTTTGTCCTACCCTCCCATGGCAGCGGGGTCCTAGTGGAAACTAAGGGATATTAAGGCCTCCTTTTAATAGAGAACCGGAACAAAGCATTATCACATAGTGAATACATGAACTCCTCAAACTATGGTCATTACCGAGAAGTATCCCAATTATTGTCACTTCGGGGTTGTCGAATCATAACACATAATAGGTGACTATAGACTTGCAAGATAGGATCAAGAACTCACATATATTCATGAAAACATAATAGGTTCAGATCTGAAATCATGGCACTCGGGCCCTAGTGACAAGCATTAAGTGTAGCAAAGTCATAGCAACATCAATCTCAGAACACAGTGGATACTAGGGATCAAACCCTAACAAAACTAACTTGATTACATAGTAAATCTCATCCAACCCATCACCGTCCAGCAAGCCTATGATGGAATTACTCACGCACGGCGGTGAGCGAGCATGATGAAGTTGGTGATGGAGGATGGTTGATGATGACGACGGCGACGAATCCCCCTCTCCAGAGCCCAGAACAGACTCCAGATGAGCCCTCCCAAGAGAGATTAGGGCTTGGCGGCAGCTCCGTATCATAAAACGGTGATGAAACTTTCTCTCTGATTTTTTTCTCCATAAAACGAAATATATGGAGTTGGAGTTGAGGTCGGTGGAGCATCAGGGGGCCCATGAGATAGGGGGCGCGCCCAGGGGGGAGAGCGCGCCCCCCACCCTCGTGGACAGGGTGTGGCCCCATGGCCTTGATTGTTTCACCAGTATTTTTTATATTTTCCAAAACTTATCTCCGTGGATTTTCAGGTCATTCTGAGAACTTTTGTTTTCTGCACAATAAACAATATCATGGCAGTTCTGCTGAAAACAGCGTAAGTCCGGGTTAGTTTCATTCAAATCATGCAAGTTAGAGTCCAAAACAAGGGCAAAAGTGTTTGGAAAAGTAGATACGTCCAACGTATCAACTCCCCAAACTTAAACCTCTACTTGTCCTCATGCAATTGAGTTGATAAACTGAAAGTGATAAAGAAAAACTTTTACAAACTCTGTTTGCTCTTGTTGTTGTAAATATGTAAAGCCAACATTCAAGTTTTCAGCAAAGATTATGAACTAACCATACTCACAATAACACTTAGGTCTCACATTTACTCATATCAATGGCATAATCGGCTAGCGAGCAATAATAATAAAACTCGGATGACAACAGTTTCTCAAAATAATCATAATATGATATAACAAAATGGTATCTCACTAGCCCTTTCTGAGACCGCAAAACATAAATGCAGAGCACCTTTAAAGATCAAGGACTGACTAAACATTGTAATTCATGGTAAAAGAGATCCAGTCAAGTCATACCCAATATAAACTAATAGTAATGAATGCAAATGACAGTGTGCTCTCCAGCGGGTGCTTTTTAATAAGAAGGTGATGACTCAACATAACAGTAATTAGATAGGCCCTTCGTAGAGGGAAGCAGGGATTTGTAGAGGTGCCAGAGCTCGATTTTAAAATAGAGATGAATAGCATTTTGAGCGGCATACTTTCACTGTTAACGCAACAACTATGAGATGGCGATATCTTCCATACTACATGCATTATATGCAGTTCCCAAAACAGAATGGTAAAAGTTTATACTCCCCCACCACCAACAAGCATCAATCCATGGCTTGCTCGAAACAACGAGTGCCTCCAACTAACAACAGCCCTGGGGGAGTTCTGTTTAATTAATTTGACTTGCTTTGATCTTTTTGGATCATGGGACTGGGCATCCCGGTTACCGGCCCTTTCTTGTGAGTGAGGAGCGGAGTCTACTCCTCTTGAGAATAACCCACTTAGCATGGAAGATACAGACAACCCTAGTTGAAACATGAGCTGCTCGAGCATACAAAACAGAATTTCATTTGAAGGTTTGGAGTTTGGCACATACAAATTTACTTGGAACGACAAGTAGATATCGCATATAGGAAGGTATGGTGGACTCATATGGAACAACTTTGGGATTTATGGAGTCTGGATGCACAAGCAATATTCCCGCTTAGTACAGGTGAAGGCTAGCAAAAGACTGGAAAGCGACCAACTGAGAAAGCAACAACAGTCACGAACATGCATTAAAATTAATTTACACCGAGTACAAGCATGAGTAGGATATAATCCACCATGAACATAAATATCGTGAAGGCTATGTTGATTTGTTTCAAATACATGCGTGAACATGTGCCAAGTTGAGTCACTGAATTCATTCAAAGGAGGATACCATCCCATCATACCACATCACAATCGTTTTAATAGCATGTTGGCACGCAAGGTAAACCATTATAACTCATAGCTAATTAAGCATGGAACAAGAAACTATAATCTCTAAATGTCATTGCAAATATGTTTTCTTCATAATAAGCTGAACCTGGAATGATGAACTCATCATATTTACAAAAACAAAAGAGGTTGAGCTCATACCAGCTTTTCTCATCTCAATCAGTCCATCATATGTCGTCATTATTGCCTTTCACTTGCACGACCGAACGATGTGTATAATAATAATAGTGCACGTGCATTGGACTAAGCCGGAATCTGCAAGCATTCAACTCAAGAGAGAATACAAAGTAATATGGGCTCTAAGTTAAATAAACAATCATGCATATGAGAGCCACTAAACATTTTCAATATGGTCTTCTACTCTCGACCCCCAAAGAACAGAAAATAAAATAAAACTATTTAAACGGGAAAGCTCCCAACAAGCAAGAAGAAGAATGAGAAATCTTTTTGGTTTTTCATTTTAATTTCTACTACAAGCATGGAAATTAAACTAACTATTTTTTTTTGGTTTTTCTTAAGGTTTATCAGACACACAAGAAGAAAGCGAGAAAAAGAAAATTAAACTAGCATGGATAATACAATGAAAGAGTATGTGCACCGACAGCTAGAATAGTGTGTGAACATGAATGTAAAGTCGGTGAGAAATACGTACTCCCCCAAGCTTAGGCTTTTGGCCTAAGTTGGTCTAATGCCAAGGGTAGCCTGGCTGATATCCATAGTTGTAACTGGGGTCGTACTGAGATGCAGCAGCAAATGCCTCCTGAGCTACGGCATGTTGGCGAGCCGCCTCCGCTCTCCCCTCGTGTTCAGTTGCCTCCTCCTTGGTAACAACATATCTTCATTTTGCCTAGTAATCAAAAAGGGAAGGAGAAGGGAGAGTAACATGGACAGAGCTACGTCTGTCAAAGATTAGTCGATACTGGAGGAATTGTTCATTGCTCAAAAGAGAATGATGTTTGACCATCGCGTCATAATCTAAATAAGCAGGAGGAAACACCATATCCCACTCTCGTGGGGCTATACCAAGATAATTAGCAACACGGGTCACATAAATACCTCCAAATAAATCGCCAGACATACCATTATTATGCAACCTACGTGCAACTATTGCCCCCAAGTTGTAATCTTTATTACCTAACACAACACTCTTGAGGACACAAAGATCAGGGACACACATGTGAGATGCTTCATCTTTACCGTTAATGCATCTACCAATGAAGAGAGCAAAATAATGTATAGCAGGAAAATGAATGCTCCCTATGGTAGCTTGTGCTATATCCCAAGATTCTCCCACAGTAATACTAGCAAGAAAGTCTTTATATTCAGATTTGTGGGGGTCATTAATATTGCCCCACTACAGGAGTTTGCAAGCAGTTGTAAAATCTTCTAAGTCCTTGGTATAAGATTTATCATAAATATCAAACAGGACACTCTGAGAATTACGCGAAGATTTATATTTAAACCTTCTTACGAATGAATCAGTCAATTGATAGTACTGAGGACACTTATCTTGTAAGAAGTCCTCAAGACCGGCATTACGCACATATGCGTCAAATTCATCCTTAATGCCTGCATTAACCATGAACTCGTCTGATGGCCACTCACAAGCTCGCACTTCGGCATCCCTTGGTGGTTCATCGTCTTGCTCACGCATGGCACGCCTGGGTCCTTTCTTTATTGAGGAACCACCTTGATACATTCTCCTAGACACATTTCTTTTTCTGAAAATTTTCTGAAATTTTAGTAACTTCAAAATAAAAGTGAATAAACTAAACAAGATTGGCAGCAGCTACTCCTACAAGTGCCTAGAGCCTATATCATGCATTAGAATTACTTGGGACCTCATAAATTTGACATGCAAGCTCAAGAAAAGGGTCACCTATGCAGCAAAAATTTGCAATGAATAAAGCACTGGAACAAAAACTAATTGGACCAATGGAAGAGTCACATACCAAGCAACAATCTCCCAAAGCAGTTTTGTGAATGGAGCTTTGAGCAAGGAGATCAAAAATCGCAGCAAAATGAGCTAGAACTCGTGCTTGAGCTGGATGGGGATTTTTTTGGGAAGAAGATGGAGTGTGTGGGTGCAGGAATAAGTGGAGGGGGCCACCATGGGCCCACGAGATAGGGGGGCGCGCCGAGGGGGTGTGGGCACGCCCTCTACCCTCGTGGCCTAGTGCTTGCCCCCCTGCAGTGTTTTCAGTGCCTAAAATCCTCAAATATTACATAAAAATCATACTAAGTTTGCAGGGCATTTGGAGCACTTTTATTTTCAGGATATTTTTTATTGCACAGATAATTCAGAAAATAGACAAATAATACTATTTTTGCTTTATTTAATCTAAATAACAGAAAGTAAAAAGAGGGTACAGAAGGTTGTGCCTTCTAGTTTCATCCATCTCATGACCATCAAAATGAATCCACTAACAAGGTTGATCAAGTCTTGTTAACAAACTCATTCCGAATAACACGGAACTGGAGAAATTTCGAAAAACACTAGGTTACCTCAACGGGGATATGAACATCCCCAACAATAAGAATATCATACTTTTTCTTGACAGTAGGAAGAGGAAATTCAAAACCTCCAATAATGATAGTTGGAACTTTTCCAATAGAATTGATGCTATGAACTTGAGGTTGTTTCCTCGGAAAGTGTACCGTATGCTCATTACATTAACATGAAAAGTGACATTGCCTTTGTTGCAATCAATAACAGCCCCTGCAGTATTCAAAAAGGGTCTACCAAGGATAATCGACATACTATCATCCTCGGGAATATCAAGAATAACAAAGTCCATTAAGATAGTGACATTTGCAACCACAACAGGCACATCCTCGCAAATACCGACAGGTATATCAGTTGATTTATCAGCCATTTGCAAAGATATTTCAGTAGGTGTCAACTTATTCAATTCAAGTCTATGATATAAAGAGAGAGGCATAACACTAACACCAGCTCCAAGATCACATAAAGCAGTTTTAACATAGTTTCTTTTAATGGAGCATGGTATAGTTGGTACCCCGGGGTCTCCAAGTTTTTTTGGTATTCCACCCTTAAAAGTATAATTAGCAAGCATGGTGGAAATTTTAGCTTCCGGTATCTTTCTTTTATTTGTAATGATATCCTTCATGTATTTAGCATAAGGATTTACCTTAAGCATATCAGTTAAGCGCATACCTAAGAAGATAGGTCTAATCATTTCAGCAAAGCGCTCAAAATCCTCATCATCCTTTGTCTTGGATGGTTTAGGAGGAAAGGGCATGGGTTTCTGAACCCATGGTTCTCTTTCTCTACCGTGCTTCCTAGCAACAAAATCTCTCTTATCATAACGTTGATTCTTTGATTGTGGGTTATCAAGATCAATAGCAGGTTTAATCTCTACTTCATTATTTTTGCTAGGTTAAGCATCAACATGAACATTATCATTAACATTATCACTAGGTTCATGTTCATCACCTGATTGTGTTTCAGCATCAGAAATAGAAATATCATTGGGATTCTCGGGTGTGTCTACAACAGGTTCACTAGAAGCATGCAAAGTCCTATCGTTTTTCTTTTTCTTCTTTTTAGAAGAACTAGGTGCCTCTAAATTATTTCTCTGAGAATCCTGCTCGATTCTCTTAGGGTGGCCTTCAGGATACAAAGGTTCCTGAGTCATTCTACCAGTTCTAGTAGCCACTCTAACAGCAAAGTCATGTTTATTATTTAACTCATCGAGCAAATCACTTTGAGCTTTAAGTACTTGCTCATCTTGAGTGGTAACCATAGAAGCATATTTGCTAATGAGTTTAAGTTCATCTTTAACTCTAGCCATATAATCACTCAAGCGTCCTATTTCGAAAGCATTATTCTTTAATTCTCTACCAACATAAGCATTAAAACTTTCTTGTCTAGCCATAAAGTCATCAAATTCATCTAAGCATGGGCTATGAAATTTAGTAGACGGGATTTCAACTTTATCATATCTATAGAGAGAATTTACCTTTACTACCTGTGTCAGGTTATCAAGACAATGTGTTTCTTCAACAGGCGGTATATTAAGACCATGTATTTCTTCAATAGGTGGTAAATTCTTAACATCTTCAGCTTTAATGCCTTTTTCTTTCATTGATTTCTTTGCCTCTTGCATATCTTCAGGACTGAGAAATAGAACTCCCCTCTTCTTCGGAGTAGGTTTAGGAATAGGCTCATGAGCTGGCTCAATTGGCTCAGGGATTGCCTCAGGAATTGGCTCAGGAAGAGTCCAATTATTTTCATTAGTCAACATATTATTCAATAGTAATTCAGCTTGGTCGACTGTTCTTTCCCTGAAAACACAACCAGCACAACTATCCAAGTAGTCCTTGGAAACATCGGTTAGTCCATTATAAAAGATATCAAGTATTTCATTTTTATTAAGAGGATGATCAAGCAAAGCATTAAGTAACCGGAGAAGCCTCCCCCAACCTTGTGGGAGACTCTCTTCTTTGATTTGCACAAAATTATATATTTCCCACAAGGCAACTTGTTTCTTATGAGCAGGAAAATATTTAGCTGAGAAGTAATAAATCATATCCTAGGGACTACGCACACAACCAGGATCAAGAGAATTAAACCACGTCTTAGCATCACCCTTTAATGAGAACGGAAATATCTTAAGGATATAATAATAGCAAGACTTCTCATCATTAGTAAACAGGGTGGCTATATCGTTTGACTTGGTAAGATGTGCCACAACAGTTTCAGATTCATAGCCATAAAAAGGATCAGATTCACCAAAGTAATTATTTTAGGATCAACAAAGAATTCATAATCCTTATCAGTAACACATATAGGTGAGGTAGCAAAAGCAGGGTCAGGTTTCATTCTAGCATTAAGAGATTGCTGCTTCCATTTAGCTAATAACTTCTTAAGATCATAACTATCTTTGCAAGCAAAAATAGCTCTAGCAGCTTCCTCATTCATAACATAACCCTCAGGAACAACAGGTAATTCATAATCAGGGGAGAACTTTCATCATCACTATCATCAATAATAGCATCTTCAATAATTTCATTCTCTCTAACCCTAGCAAGTTGTTCATCAAGAAATTCACCTAATGGCACAGTAGTATCACACCCAGAAGTAGTTTCATCATAAGTATCATGCATAGCAGAAGTGGCATCATCAATAATATGCGACGTATCAGAATTCATAGCAGTAACAGGTTTAGGTGTCGCAAGCTTACTCAAAACAGAAGGAGAATCTAGTGCAGAGCTAGATGGCAGTTCCTTACCTCCCCTCGTAGTTGAGGGAAAAATCTTAGTTCTGTCGTCTTTCAAGTTCCTCATAGTGACCAGCAGATATAAATCCCAAGTGACTCAAAGAATAGAGCTATGCTCCCCAGTAACGGCGCCAGAAATTAGTGTTGATAACCCACAAGTATAGGGGATCGCAACAGCTTTCGAGGGTAGAGTATTCAACCCAAATTTATTGATTCGACACGAGGGGAGCCAAAGAATATTCTTAAGTATTAGCAGTTGAGTTGTCAATTCAACCACACCTGGATAACTTAGTATCTGCAGCAAAGTATTTAGTAGCAAAGTAGTATGATAGTAATGGTAAAAGTGGCAAAAGTAAAGATAATAGTTTTGTAGTAATTGTAACAGTAGCAACGGAAAAGTAAATAAGCGAAGCACAATATGTGAAAAGCTCGTAGGCATTGGATCAGTGATGGATGATTATGTCGGATGCGATTCCTCATGTAATAGCTATAACATAGGGTGACACAGAACTAGCTCCAATTCATCAATGTAATGTAGGCATGTATTCCGAATATAGTCATACGTGCTTATGGAAAATAACTTGCATGACATCTTTTTTCCTACCCTCCCGTGGCAGCGGGGTCCTAGTGGAAACTAAGGGATATTAAGGCCTCCTTTTAATAGAGAACCGGAACAAAGCATTAGCACATAGTGAATACATGAACTCCTCAAACAATGGTCATCACCGAGAGGTATCCCGATTATTGTCACCTCGGGGTTGTTGGATCATAACACATAATAGGTGACTATAGACTTGCAAGATAGGATCAAGAACTCACATATATTCATGAAAACATAATAGGCTCAAATCTGAAATCATGGCACTCGGGCCCTAGTGACAAGCATTAAGCATACCAAAGTCATAGAAACATCAATCTCAGAACATAGTGGATACTACGGATCAAACCCTAACAGAACTAACTTGATTACATGGTAAATCTCATCCAACCCATCACCATCCAGCAAGCCTACGATGGAATTACTCACGCACGGCGGTGAGCATCATGAAATTGGTGATGGAGGATGGTTGATGATGACGACGGGGTGTGGGCTCCCTGGCCTTGATTCTTTCACCAGTATTTTTTATATTTTACAAAACTTATCTCCGTAGATTTTCAGGTCATTCCGAGAACTTTTGTTTTCTGCACAATAAACAACATCATGTCAGTTCTGCTGAAAACAGCGTCAGTCCGGGTTAGTTTCATTCAAATCATGCAAGCTAGAGTCCAAAACAAGGGCAAAAGTGTTTGGAAAAGTAGATACGTTGGAGACATATCACCCCAGTCCCCCGGTGCCCCATCACCCCCACCCGTTCCCGCACGCCACCGTCTTCCTGTTGGAAATATGCCCTAGAGGCAATAATAAAAGTATTATTATATTTCTATGTTCATGATAATTGTCTTTTATTCATGCTATAACTGTATTATCCAGAAATCGTAATACACGTGTGAATACAAAGACCACAATATGTCCCTAGTGAGCCTCTAGTTGACTAGCTCGTTGTGATCAACAGATAGTCATGGTTTCCTGGCTATGGACATTGGATGTCGTTGATGACGGGATCACATCATTAGGAGAATGATGTGATGGACAAGACCCAATCCTAAGCATAGCACAAAGATCGTGTAGTTCGTTTGCTAGAGCTTTGGCAATGTCAAGTATCTCTTCCTTTGGCCATGAGAGCGTGTAACTCCTGGATACCGTAGGAGTGCTTTGGGTGTATCAAACGTCACAACGTAACTGGGTGACTATAAAGATGCACTACAGGTATCTCCGAAAGTATCTATTGTTTTATGCGGATCGAGACTGGGATTTGTCACTCCGTATGACGGAGAGGTATCTCTGGGCCCACTCGGTAATGCATCATCATAATGAGCTCAAGGTGACCAAGGTGTTGGCCGCGGGATCATGCATTACGGTACGAGTAAAGTGACTTGCCGGTAACGAGACTGAACAAGGTATTGGGATACCGACGATCGAGTCTCGGGCAAGTAACGTACCGATTGACAAAGGGAATTGTATACAGGGTTTGATCGAATCCTCGACATCGTGGTTCAACCGATGAAATCATCGAGGAGCATGTGGGAGCCAACATGGGTATCCAGACCCCGCTGTTGGTTATTGCCCGAGAGTGGTCTCGGTCATGTCTGCATGTCTCCCGAGCCCGTAGGGTCTACACACTTAAGGTTCGGTGACGCTAGGGTTATTAGGAAGACTAGTATGTGACTACCAAATGTTGTTCGGAGTCCCAGATGAGATCCCGGACGTCACGAGGAGTTCCGGAATGGTCCGGAGGTAAAGTTTTATATATGGGAAGTTGTTAAACGGGCACCGGAAAGTTTCGGGGTCATACCAGTATTGTACCGGGACCACCGGAAGGATTCCGGGGGTCCACCGGGAGGGGCCACCCCTCCCGGGGGGCCACTTGGGCTGCATGGGGATAGCAGCCAGCCCCTAGTGGGCTTGGCGCGCCCCCCTCCTTGGGCCCATGCGCCTAGGGGTGGGGGGAAACCCTAAAGGGGGCGCACCCCCCTTGCTTGGGGGGCAAGCCCCCCACCCCTTGGCTGCCGCCCCCCCCCTAGGGTTTTCCCTAGAGGGCCGGCCCCCCTTGCCCTTTCCCCTATATATAGAGGGGTGAGGGGAGGGATGCAATACACCATAACTCAAGGCGCAGCCCCTCCCCTCCCCAACACATCTCCTCCTCCGTACGTGCTTGGCGAAGCCCTGTCGGAATACTGCTGCGTCAACTGCACCACGCTGTCGTGCTGCCGTTGGAGCTGCCTTCCTCAACCTCTCCTTCCTCCTTGCTGGATCAAGACGGAGGAGACGTCTCCCGTCCCGTACGTGTGTTGAACGCGGAGGTGCTGTCCGTTCAGCACTAGGACATCGGTGATCCGAATCACGTTCGAGTACGACTCCATCATCACCATCTCCTTGGCAAGCTTCCGCTCGTGATCTACAAGTGGTATGTAGATGCAAACTCTCTCCCTTGACTCGTTGCTTAGATGAACTCATAGATGGATCTTGGTGAAACCGTAGGATTTTTTTTAATTTTCTGCAACGTTCCCCAACAGTGGCATCATGAGCTAGGTCTATGCGTAGTCCTCTTGGCACGAGTAGAACACAATTTTGTTGTGGGCGTGGATCTTGTCATCTTACTTGCCTCTACTAGTCTTTTCTTGCTTCGGCGGTATTGTGGGATGAAGCGGCCCGGACCAACCTTACACGTACGCTTACGTGAGACCGGTTCCACCGACTAACATGCACTAGTTGCATAAGGTGGCTGGCGGGTGTCTGTCTCTCCCACTTTAGTTGGAGCGGATTCGATGAAAAGGGCCCTTATGAAGGGTAAATAGAAGTTGACAAAATCATGTTGTGGTTATTCGTAGGTAAGAAAATGTTCTTGCTAGAACCCAATTGCAGCCACGTAAAAGATGCAACAACAATTAGAGGACGTCTAACTTGTTTTTGCAGCGATTGATCAAGTGATGTGATATGGCCAGAAGTTGTGATGAATGATGAATTGTGATGTATGAGATCATGTTCTTTGTAATAGGATTCACGACTTGCATGTCGATGAGTATGCCAACCAGCAGGAGCCATAGGAGTTGTCTTTATTTTTGTATGACCTGCGTGTCATTGAAGAACGCCATGTAACTTACTTTACTTCATTGCTAAACGCGTTAGTCATAGAAGTAGAAGTAGTCGTTGGCGTGACAACTTCATGAAGACACGATGATGGAGATCATGATGATGGAGATCATGGTGTCAAGCCGGTGACAAGATGATCATGGAGCCCCGAAGATGGAGATCAATGGAGCTATATGATATTGGCCATATCATGTCACAACTATATAATTGCATGTGATGTTTATTATGTTTTATGCATCTTGTTTACTTAGGACGACGGTAGTAAATAAGGTGATCCCTTACAAAATTTCAAGAAGTGTTCTCCCCTAACTGTGCACCGTTGCTACAGTTCGTCGCTTCTAAGCACCACGTGATGATCGGGTGTGATGGATTCTTACGTTCACATACAACGGGTGTAAGACAGTTTTACACAGCGAAAACACTTAGGGTTAACTTGACGAGCCTAGCATGTGCAGACATGGCCTCGGAACACGGAGACCGAAAGGTCGAACACGAGTCGTATGAAGATACGATCAACATGAGAATGTTCACCGATGATGACTAGTCCGTCTCACGTGATGATCGGACACGGGCTAGTCGACTCAGATCGTGTAACACTTAGATGACTAGAGGGATGTCTATCTAAGTGGGAAGTTCATAATTTGATTAGAA
Source organism: Triticum aestivum (assembly GCF_018294505.1). NCBI lineage: Eukaryota > Viridiplantae > Streptophyta > Magnoliopsida > Poales > Poaceae > Triticum > Triticum aestivum. The sequence continues at coordinate 387,258,240 of NC_057795.1, read as the reverse complement.
CTTAATTATCATGAACTTAGTCTAAAACCTTTGCAAATATGTCTTGTAGATCAAATGGCCAACGCTCATGTCAACATGAACTTCAATGCGTTCCTAGAGAAAACCAAGCTGAAAGATGATGGCAGCAACTATACGGACTGGGTCCGAATCTGAGGATCATCCTCATAGCTGCCAGGAAACAATATGTCCTAGAAGGACCGCTAGGTGACGCTCCCGTCCCAGAGAACCAAGACATTATGAATGCTTGGCAGTCTCGTGCTGATGATTACTCCCTCGTTCAGTGCGGCATGCTTTACAGCTTAGAACCGGGGCTCCAAAAGCGTTTTGAGCATCACGGAGCATATGAGATGTTCGAAGAGCTGAAACTAGTTTTCCAAGCTCATGCCCGGGTCGAGAGATATGATGTCTCCGACAAGTTCTACAGTTGTAAGATGGAGGAAAATAGTTCTGTCAGTGAACACATCCTGAAGATGTCTGGGTTGCACAACCGTATGACCCAGCTGAATATTAACCTCCCAGATGAGGCGGTCATTGACAGAATCCTCCAGTCGCTCCCACCAAGATACAAGAGCTTTGTGATGAACTACAATATGCAGGGGATGGTAAAGACCATTCCTGAAGTATTTTCTATGCTGAAGTCAGCAGAGGTTGAAATCAAGAAAGAACATCAAGTGTTGATGGTCAATAAGACCACTAAGTTCAAGAAGGGCAAGGGTAAGAAGAACTTCAAGAAGGACGGCAAGGAGGTTGCCGCGCCTGGTAAGCCATTCGTCGGGAAGAAGTCAAAGAATGGACCCAAGCCTGAGACTGAGTGCTTTTATTGCAAGGGGAAGGGTCACTGGAAGCGGAACTGCCCCAAATACTTAGCGGATAAGAAGGCCGGCAACACCAAAGGTATATTTGATATACATGTAATTGATGTGTACCTTACCAGTACTCGTAGTAACTCCTGGGTATTTGATACCGGTGTCGTTGCTCATATTTGTAACTCACAACAGGAGCTGCGGAATAAACGGAGACTGGCGAAGGATGAGGTGACGATGCGCGTCAGGAATGGTTCCAGAGTCGATGTGATCGCCGTCGGCATGCTGCCTCTACATTTACCTACGGGATTAGTTTTGAACCTTAATAATTGTTATTTAGTGCCAAGTTTGAGCATGAACATTGTATCTGGATCTCGGTTAATACGAGATGGCTACTCATTTAAGTCTGAGAATAATGGTTGTTCGATTTATATGAGATATGTTTTATGGTCATGCTACGATGGTCAATGGTTTATTCTTAATGAATCTCGAGCGTAATATTACACATGTTCATAGTGTAGATGCCAAAAGATGTAAAGTTGATAACGATAGTCCCACATACTTGTGGCACTGCCGCCTTGGTCACATTGGTGTCAAGCGCATGAAGAAGCTCCATGCTGATGGAATTTTGGAGTCTCTTGATTATGAATCGTTTGACACATGCGAACCATGCCTCATGGGCAAAATGACCAAGACTCCGTTCTCCGGAACAATGGAGCGAGCAACCAACTTGTTGGAAATCATACATACCGATGTGTGCGGTCCAATGCGCGTTGAGGCTTGCGGAGGATATTGTTATGTTCTCACTCTCACTGACGACTTAAGTAGATATGGGTATGTCTACTTAATGAAACACAAGTATGAGACCTTTGAAAAATTCAAGGAATTTCAGAATGAGGTGGAGAATCAACGTGACCGAAAGATAAAGTTCCTACGATCAGATCGTGGAGGAGAATGTTTAAGTCACGAATTTGGCACACACTTAAGGAAATGTGGAATCATTTCACAACTCACGCCGCCTGGAACACCTCAGCGAAACGGTGTGTCCGAACGTCGTAATCGCACTCTATTGGATATGGTGCGGTCTATGATGTCTCTTACCGATTTACCGCTATCATTTTGGGGATACGCTCTAGAGACAGCTACATTCACTTTAAATAGGGCACCGTCTAAATCCGTTGAGACGACACCGTATGAATTATGGTTTGGGAAGAAACCTAAGCTGTCGTTTCTAAAAGTTTGGGGATGCGATGCTTATGTCAAGAAACTTCAACCTGAAATGCTCGAACCCAAGTCGGAAAAATGCGTCTTCATAGGATACCCTAAGGAAACTGTAGGGTATACCTTCTACTTAAGATCCGAAGGCAAGATCTTTGTTGCCAAAAACGGATGCTTTCTGGAAAAAGAGTTTCTCTCGAAAGAAGTAAGTGGGAGGAAAGTAGAACTCGATGAAGTACTACCTCTCGAACGGGAAAATGGTGCAACTCAGGAAAATGTTCCTGTGATGCCCACACCAACTGAAGAGGAAACCAATGATGATGATCAAGGTACTTCAGATCAAGTTGCTACTGAACTTCGTAGGTCCACTAGGACACGTTCCGCACCAGAGTGGTACGGCAACCCTGTCCTGGAAATCATGTTGTCAGACAACGGTGAACCTTCGAACTATGAAGAAGCGATGGCGGGCCCAGATTCCTACAAATGGCTAGAAGCCATGAAATCCGAGATAGAATCCATGTATGAAAACAAAGTATGGACTTTGACTGACTTGCCCGATGATCGGTGAGCCATAGAAAACAAATGGATCTTTAAGAAGAAGACGGACGCGAATGGAAATGTTACCATCTATAAAGCTCGACTTGTCGCTAAGGGTTATCGACAAGTTCAAGGGATTGACTACGACGAGACATTCTCTCCCATAGCGAAGCTTAAGTCCGTCCGAATCATGTTAGCAATTGCCGCATACTATGATTATGAGATATGGCAGATGGATGTCAAAACGGCATTCCTTAACGGGCATCTTAAGGAAGAGCTGTATATGATGCAGCCAGAAGGTTTTGTCGATCCTAAGAACGCTAACAAAGTATGCAAGCTCCAGCGATCCATTTATGGGCTGGTGCAAGCATCTCGGAGTTGGAATATTCGCTTTGATGAGATGATCAAAGCGTTTGGGTTTATGCAACTTATGGAGAAGCCTGCGTTTACAAGAAAGTGAGTGGGAGCTCTGTAGCATTTCTCATATTATATGTGGATGACATACTCTTGATGGGAAATAATATAGAATTTCTGGACAGCATTAAGGCCTACTTGAACAAATGTTTTTCAATGAAGGACCTTGGAGAAGCTGCTTATATATTAGGCATCAAAATCTATAGAGATAGATCGAGACGCCTCATAGGTCTTTCACAAAGCACATACCTTGATAAGATTTTGAAAAGGTTCAAAATGGATGAGTCCAAGAAAGGGTTCTTGCCTATGTTACAAGGTGTGAGATTGAGCTCAGCTCAGTCACCGACCACGGCAAAAGATAAAGAAGAGATGAGTGTCATCCCCTATGCTTCAGCCATAGGATCTATTATGTATGCCATGCTGTGTACCAGACCTGATGTAAACCTTGCCGTAAGTTTGGTAGCAAGATACCAGAGTAATCCCAGCAAGGAACACTGGACAGCGGTCAAGAATATCCTGAAGTACCTGAAAAGGACAAAGGACATGTTTCTCATTTATGGAGGTGACGAAGAGCTCGTCGTAAAGGGTTACGTCGACGCTAGCTTCGACACAGATCTGGATGACTCTAAGTCACAAACCGGATATGTGTATATGTTGAATGGTGGAGCAGTAAGCTGGTGCAGCTGCAAGCAGAGCGTCGTGGCGGGATCTACATGTGAAGCGGAGTACATGGCAGCCTCGGAGGCAGCGCATGAAGCTATTTGGGTGAAGGAGTTCATCACCGACCTAGGAGTCATACCCAATGCGTCGGGGCCAATCAAACTCTTCTGTGACAACACTGGAGCTATTGCCCTTTCCAAGGAGCCCAGGTTTCACAAGAAGACCAGGCACATCAAGCGTCGTTTCAACTCCATCCGTGAAAATGTTCAAGATGGAGACATAGAAATTTGCAAAGTACATACGGATCTGAATGTCGCAGATCCATTGACTAAACCTCTCTCGCGAGCAAAACATGGTCAACACCAGAACTCTATGGGTGTTCGATTCATCACAATGTAACTAGATTGGTGACTCTAGCGCAAGTGGGAGACTGTTGGAAATATGCCCTAGAGGCAATAATAAAAGTATTATTATATTTCTATGTTCATGATAATTGTCTTTTATTCATGCTATAATTGTATTATCCGGAAATCGTAATACACGTGTGAATACAAAGACCACAATATGTCCCTAGTGAGCCTCTAGTTGACTAGCTCGTTGTGATCAACAGATAGTCATGGTTTCCTGGCTATGGACATTGGATGTCGTTGATGACGGGATCACATCATTAGGAGAATGATGTGATGGACAAGACCCAATCCTAAGCATAGCACAAAGATCGTGTAGTTCGTTTGCTAGAGCTTTGGCAATGTCAAGTATCTCTTCCTTTGACCATGAGAGCGTGTAACTCCTGGATACCGTAGGAGTGCTTTGGGTGTATCAAACGTCACAACGTAACTGGGTGACTATAAAGATGCACTACAGGTATCTCCGAAAGTATCTATTGTTTTATGCGGATCGAGACTGGGATTTGTCACTCCGTATGACGGAGAGGTATCTCTGGGCCCACTCGGTAATGCATCATCATAATGAGCTCAAGGTGACCAAGGTGTTGGCCGCGGGATCATGCATTACGGTACGAGTAAAGTGACTTGCCGGTAACGAGACTGAACAAGGTATTGGGATACCGACGATCGAGTCTCGGGCAAGTAACGTACCGATTGACAAAGGGAATTGTATACAGGGTTTGATCGAATCCTCGACATTGTGTTTCAACCGATGAAATCATCGAGGAGCATGTGGGAGCCAACATGGGTATCCAGACCCCGATGTTGGTTATTACCCGAGAGTGGTCTCGGTCATGTCTGCATGTCTCCCGAGCCCGTAGGGTCTACACACTTAAGGTTCGGTGACGCTAGGGTTATTAGGAAGACTAGTATGTGACTACCGAATGTTGTTCGGAGTCCCGGATGAGATCCCGGACGTCACGAGGAGTTCCGGAATGGTCCGGAGGTAAAGTTTTATATATGGGAAGTTGTTAAACGGGCACCGGAAAGTTTCGGGGTCATACCAGTATTGTACCGGGACCACCGGAAGGATTCCGGGGGTCCATCGGGAGGGGCCACCCCTCCTGGGGGGCCACTTGGGCTGCGTGGGGATAGCAGCCAGCCCCTAGTGGGCTTGGCGCGCCCCCCTCCTTGGGCCCATGCGCCTAGGGGTGGGGGGAAACCCTAAAGGGGGCGCACCCCCCTTGCTTGGGGGGCAAGCCCCCACCCCTTGGCCGCCGCCCCCCCCTAGGGTTTTCCCTAGAGGGCCGGCCCCCCTTACCCTTTCCCCTATATATAGAGGGGTGAGGGGAGGGCTGCAATACACCATAACTCAAGGCGCAGCCCCTCCCCTCCCCAACACATCTCCTCCTCCGTACGTGCTTGGCGAAGCCCTGTCGGAATACTGCCGCGCCAACTGCACCACGCCGTCGTGCTGCCGTTGGAGCTGCCTTCCTCAACCTCTTCTTCCTCCTTGCTGGATCAAGACGGAGGAGACGTCTCCCGTCCCGTACGTGTGTTGAACGGGGAGGTGCTGTCCGTTCAGCACTAGGACATCGATGATCCGAATCACGTTCGAGTACGACTCCGTCATCACCATCTCCTTGGCAAGCTTCCGCTCGTGATCTACAAGTGGTATGTAGATGCAAACTCTCTCCCTTGACTCGTTGCTTAGATGAACTCATAGATGGATCTTGGTGAGACCGTAGGAAAAATTTTAATTTTCTGCAACGTTCCCCAACACTTCCACCCCTGCAGTGCCCCACCGCCCCCACCCCTTCCAGCGCGCCACCACCTGCCACCACTGCGGCGCCCCGCCGCGCCAACCCCCGCGGCACCACAACATCCCCGACCCACTCCGGTGCGCCACCACCCCTCGACCACCACCCTGCGCTGCCCCCGCCACGACCACTATGGTGACCCGACTCGCCCCACTTCCCTATCTCCCAGATCGATCCAGATCGGGATCAAGCCACAGCGGAGCTCCTTCTCCCTCACCGTCGAGACCACTTTTCTCCTCGCAGCCTCCTGTGTGACAACATACAGAGGATGACAAGGTGCTCCTCGTAGTTGATCTCAACCCCTATGGGGCGCAAGGCGGGTTCGAGGTCGTTGACCATGTTGGGACCCGACACGCCGCCGAGCAGTTCGCCAGCACTAGCCAGCCGCCGGTGAGGACATCATCATCCGCCCACCCCTTCCTGCTTCCCCTTCTCCCTCCGCTCTCGCTCATCCCTTTTCCCTCTCTCAATCCCTCTCTGTGCCACAGTAGGGACGCAGCCATGGCTGCCGTTGCCTGAAAGTTACCACCGTCGGGACCTAACACGTCGCCGATAAGTTCACCACCGCCTGCGCTCGCCTTGGGTTGCCTGCATCTCGATCCAGTCACAGCTGACGAGGCCGGATCCCGCGTTCGGAGTGGCCCGGTGGTCGCAGGAACCCATGCATATGCCCGTGGAGATGGGGCAGCGGTCGTGGAAGAGCAGTAGCTGCTCATGTGCAGTTCATAAAAGACTTATTTTGCTCTTTTTTGGCATATTTTCGATTTTGCAGTTCCTATTATGCGGTTTCAGTGATGAAGTTCAATGCAGCATTGCCTGCGGCTTCTTTTTATTTTCCAGCGAGGTTCTCCAGTTCATTGGTTGCTGTTCGGTGCAGGAGGATTGCAATCCCGATCGGAGATGTGTTGAAAAATGGATTGCATCTCGTGCAATTTACTTGATGCTCACCGTGCAGGAGGTTTGCAATCTCGATCAGAGATGTGTTGGCTCACCGTGCAGTTTACTTGATGCTCTTGTGCAGTGCGGAGTGCATCTGCTTGCAATCCCGCTGGACGCACGTGCAGTCTGCCTCCCGCCGCGCATGCGTGCAATACATTTTTTCATGGAAAAGTTGGGCCACGCAGTTCACTCCGTCCATGTTTTGCATTTCTTGGAGAATTTTTTCTCAAGTGCACTCACTTTGTGTAAAAGAATATGTTTCATTACCCCCTATGTATGAAGTGCAATTTGTTTTGCGTGTTTCAAAAATCAGACGACTACATCAACAACTACAGTGCGTTTGGTTCTCGGATGTGGTTCACTTTTGAGAGTGATGCTGTTCGCTTGCGTCCAACATGAAAGTGTGAAAAAAATTAGCAAAACGACAAAATAGTAATGCGGTTCACTTCGATATATGTCGTGGTTCACTTGCCCTTATCTCCGCGGTCCATTCTCATTAATAAAAAAAGTTAGAAAAAGAGACAAGAAAAACTCGCCTGAGAAAATTTATCCAACAAAAGAAACATGAAGTTCACTTGACTGTTTGATGTAGTGCGGTTTTCCATCCGAAGCTGTGCAGTTTTCTGTCGGATGAAGTTTACTCGTCGATTTGGGTGTCTCAAAAACAGAGTGTCCGCATTTTGGTAATTTCAAAACTACTCTTAAACTGTAAGGAAATAGCGAGAGTGTTCTACATGAAAAAGTTGCGCCTCATCGACGTCTTTCCAACGACGTATCGTTTGAATCATTCTGATCAACGGTTTGTAAAAATTTCGCGAAAAACGGCCGCTGCCTCCCGTGGTCAGCCGCACGATTTTTAAAATTAACTAAAAACTGTAAGGAATCTCAGAAACGTTTCAACATATGAAAATTGTGCCTCATCCGTAGCTTTCCAATAGCGTATCATACACCTCATTGCGACAAACGGTTAGGAAACTGGAGCGAAAACAGTACCAAAAAATTGAAAAAACTTGAAAACATAATTCTGTGATTTAGTAAATTTGAAACTGCTTTTGAAGCGTAACGATTTAGAGAAAATAATAGATATTAAAAAGATGCGCCTCGACGATATCTTTCCAATGGTGTATCATTTTCTTCATTCTGACAAGCGGTTTAGAAGAGATCACGAAAAACGCTCGCTGCCCCTCATGATGGGACGCATCATTTTCGAAACTGCTCTTAAACCGCGATGAATCTCGAAAAGTGTTCAACATGGCGAAGTTGCGCCTAATCCATAGATTTTCAATGATATATCACACGCCTCATTTCGACAAATGGTTAAAAAACTAGAGCAAAAAAGTACCAAAAATACACAGCGTGCAGTTTTTTGCGACGGGAAGTTCACTCGTGAGAGTACTGCAACACACTTGGTTCAAACAATGACGTGCACTTGCGTTGAGCATGCAGTGCGGAAGTGTTATCAGAATATTTATTCTACTAATACATAAACACTATTCTGATCACGGGATCAGAATAATATTCTGATCACAACATGAACTTCCCGAGTAACGCGCCTGACCTTCCCCGAGTACTAGGTTGAACTTCAGCTAAAAAGTGTCCAAATGGGGATTGCGATATACCATTGGAAAGCTATGGACATCAATATCATGATCCAAGTTATTTTTTTCGCAAAATGTAAGTGGTTTAAGAGCAGTTTTGAAAACCGTTTTTTCTTCATACAAAAAACGTGAATCGTATTTTCGATCGCATTTCTAAACCCTTTATCGGAATGAGGTAAATAATATAGCGTTTGAAAGCTGCTGCAAAACCGCTCGTTCGACATGTCGAAAGTTTTCTCTAATACCCTATGGATAAAGAGTAATTTTGAAAATCGTAAAATTTCGCAAACCGAACAGCTGAGTTCGTATTTTCAATGTAATTTCTAAACGGCTAATCCATTTGAGGCAAATGATATGCATTGGAAATCTTGTGAAAATGCGCTACTTTTTCATGTTAAAAGTTTTTTCTTATTTGGAACGGTTTAAAAGTAATTCAGAAAACGGTACAAGTTCCACCGAGTTCGTATTTTCGAGCTAATTTTTTAACCATATGTCCGAATGCAACAAATGATACGGCGTTGGAAAGCTTGAGCAAAGGCGAAACTTTTTTTACATATTGTTTCTCCTAATTCCTTACAGTTTTAAGTCAAATTGGAAAATGAATAAAAACGTATTTTTGGCATAATTTCTACATACTTTATCAGAATGGGGCAAATAATATACCGCAGAAAAGGTACAAAAAATGCGAAACTTTTTCGTGTTGATGGTTTTCTCTGATTCCTAGCCGTTCTCAAGTAATTGCGAAAATGGCGAGATCATTCGTTATGCCTTTATCGCGAAACTGATTCTTCGAAAATGCACCGCGTGAAGAACCCGAACTTCTCGGCACGTGTACTTGAACCTTACTCTATTTTTCACGTGCTTTTTTTCTCATATATCTCTATCCACTGCTCCTAGCTCTTCATCCACTCACCGGAATTGAGCAAGTGATATACAGATGGAAAGCTGCTGTAAACACGCAACTTTCCCGTGTTGATCATTTTTTCATACTCGCAACGATTTTAAAAGTTTTTCATCTGAAATTCATTCAGCATAGTAGTTGAACTTCATGCTATTTTCATGTTGAACTTCTGTGACGTATTTTTGTTTGTACACGCGCCTGAACTTCCCTCTGTATGATCCGACCTTCGGGCTATCTTTGCAACCGTGGGTTCCCCCGCGAATTATTCTGGTTAGTAGTGTTCGATATGATGTTAGTGTAATCTAGAAAAGTTTTTAGCAACTAAATACCGGTTTTAAATAGAAATCTCGCTCGCTGGCAGATTTTGCTCTCGGGTCGTGATGAAATTGCGTTTTTTGCAATTTTACTGTCTGATTTGTTCGACCTGAACTTCCCATAGTGCTAGGTTGAACTTCCGTCAACATTGCCCAAATGGGGCTTGCGATATACCATTGGAAAGCTATGGACTCCAGTATCATGACCCAACTTCAAATTTGGGCAAAATGTAAGTGGTTTAAGAGCAGTTTTGAAAACTGTTTTTTCTTCATACAAAAAACGTGAATCATATTTTCAATCGCATTTCTAAACCATTTATCGGAATGATGCAAATAGTATGGCGTTGGAAAACTGCTGCAAAACCGCTCCTTCCACATGTTTGAAGTTTTCTCTAATTCCTTATGATTAAAGAGTAATTTGGAAAATCGTAAAATTTTGCAAACCGTACAGCCGAGTTCGTATTTTGGATGGCATTTCTAAACGGCTAATCCAATTGAAGCAAATGATATGGCGTTGGAAAGCTTATGAAAATTCGCTACTTTTTCATGTTGAAAGTTTTTTCTAATTTTGAACGGTTTAAAAGAAATTTAGCAAACATTAAAAGTTCCAGCGAATTTGTATTTTCGAGCTATTTTTTAATTGTTTGTGCGTATGCAGCAAATGATATGGCGTTGGAAAGCTTGAGGAAATGCGAAACTTTTTTTTATCTATTATTTCTCTCAATTGTTTATGGTTTTAAGTCAGTTTCGAAAATGGCTAAAAACGTATTTTTGCCGTATTTTCTACAAACTTTAATGGAATGGCGCAAATAATATACTGTTGAAAAGCTACGAAAAATGCGAAACTTTTTCATGTTGATGGTTTTCTCGGACTCCTAGCCGTTTTTCAAGTAATTTCAAAAACTGCGAGATCATTCATTTTGCCTCTATCGCGAAATAGATTCTTCGAAAATGCACCGCGTGAAGAACTTGAACTTCTCGGCATGCCTACTTGAACTTCACTCTGTTTTTCACGTGGTTTATTTGCCCATAGCTCTCCATCCACTCATTAGAATACTCACCGGAATTGAGCAAGTGATATACCAGTGGAAAGCTGCTGTGAACATGCAACTTTCCCGTGTTGATCGTTTTTTCATACCCGCGATGATTTTAATAGCTTTTCATCTGAATTTCATCCACTATAGTAGTTTAACTTCCTGCTATTTTCAGTTAAACTTCTGTGACGTATTTTTGTTTGTAATTTTCTCATCCATTCGTCAGTGTTACACAAATGATATTCCTTTTGTACAAATCTCTCTCGCAATAATTTTTTTAACTTTATCCCACGAAGGACTTGAACTTATAACAACAAAACTTTTAGCCTTTGCTTTTTTATTCTTTTTAATACCAAATGCACACCGTGTAGTACATGAACTTCTCGCAGTTATAAACCTGATATTCTCTCGCTTACGTGAAAATATTTGTGTTTTTTTATGAATTTTTAATCTGATTTTTGTAATCTTTTTTTATGAATTTTGAAGCGCTCTATTTTTAATAGTTGAACTTCTTGTTATTTTATTTTTGAACTTCTTGTTTCATTCTTTAATAACGAGGAAAATCTGAGTTTTCTATAATCATCGAACTTCTCCGTCTTTTTAATACGGACTTCCTGGTTTTTTTATTAATCTTTTTTTTGAAATTTTGAAGCGCTCTATTTTTAAAAGTTGAACTTCTTGTTATTTCATTTTTGAACTTGTTTGCATTAGTTAATAACGGGGAAAAGCTGAGTTTTCTATAATCATCGAACTTCTCCATTTTTTAATTCGTACTTCGTAGTTTTATTTCTATTAGTAACGGCAAAATCATGAACTTTCTGAGTTACACAACCTGAACTTCTCTCTATAGGAACCCGACCTTCTTGCAACAAAAAATTTAGACTTCGCCTTTTTACTCTTTTTTTCTCATATGAAACACACACCATGCACTACGTGAACTTTTGGCTGTTATCACTTTGAACTTCTCTTTGTTTCACTTTAGTAATGGAAAAAATAAGAGTTTTTTATAGACATCGAACCGCTCTAACTATTTTATTTCAACTTCTTTGTGTGTTTTTTAGAACTGTGAAAAATTGAAGTTCTTGATTTTATTTCTTTTAGTACGAAGAAAATGTGAGTTTTTATAAATAGCAAACTTCTCTATTTTTGTAATCTGGACTTCTTGGTTTATTTCTTTCTGTAACGGGAATATTCTAGTTTTTGTAATAAGTATTGAACCGGTTCGTTATTTAAATATAAACTTCTATATTTTTTATTTAGAAACGATGAAAATCCTTTTTAATGATTTTTGAACTCCTCTATTGTTAGAATTTAAACTTCTTGTTTTCTATGTAGAAACGGTCAAATATCCACTTGAAAGTGCCATGTTATCTTTTTGAACTTCTGAGTTATTTTTGTTTGACCTTCTTATGATGTTCCCATCACCAGATTCAGAATTTCTATTTTTTATACACTGAACTATTTGTGTGATTTAATTTTGAACTTCTTGTTTCCATTCTTTCATAACGACCAAAATTTGAGTTTTCTATAATCATCTAAATGCTCCATCTTTTTAATTTGGACTTCTTGGTTTTATTTCTTTTACTAGCAATATATATATATATATATATATATATATATATATATATATATTTATATTAGACATCGAGCCGCTCCGCTATTTTTAGTTGAACTTCCAGATTTTTCTGAGAAAGGGGGAAATCTATTTCATTATTTTTCTAAAGTGCTCTATTGTTTTAGTTTGACCTTGCTTGTGTTTTTTCAAATGTGAAAATATGTTGTTTGTTACATATTTTAAGCTTCTTAGTTGTTTTTAATTTGATTTTGTTTGTTATCATTTTTCAGTAACGGGAAAATCCATGGGAGAAAAATTTTGTACACCCATAACACTTTCTTTGAACTCTCTAATTTACCAAATTTGAACTTCAACAGTTTACACTGTTCTAGGTGATGCTTGTTTTCTTCTTTGGTGATTCTTGTTTGTCCGTAAAAATTCCACTTTTTTTATGCAAACGTTGACGGAGTGTGAGTGTGGACTTTATTTGTGCTTCTCATTCGAACTTCACTAGTGTATTTTTACTATCTATGTTAATTGTTGATAAAAATTGAACTTCATGTTTTTTCATACGGGAAAATCTGTTTTTTATTCTCGCTTTTATTTTTTAGAAATGAGAAAATTAAATTATGAATATTGAACTGCTATGTTATTTTAATTTGACCTCCTTAGTTTTTTTGAAAATGAAAAAAATGTTTCTTATCAGACGGGCCTTGATTTTTTTTCATTTTTGTTAGTTTGTTTTTGAATGGGCTTCTTTGTGTTGCACTGCTCGGGGACGGTGAAATATGAACTTTCCAAAATCAAGAATATGTATTTCAGTGGACCCTTTTTAAAATGTAATTTGTTATCGCTTGTATACTTTTGTTTTATTGCACATACATAAGATTTTTTGTGAATTTACATGAATCTTTTTTTGCCGCTTGTGAAAAGAAAAAGAATGTTTAACACCAAGACATGAAGACTGAAGAAAATATTATATAGGCTTTTAGAACATACAAACACAAACACAAACGGGAGTATATATGAGAGCACACTCGACACACATAATAGAGCACGCACACATGGGAGCACACGACACACACGAAGTACCCACACAGTGAGCACACACATAGACATATGAGCACCGGACATAGGATAGACGCAGGAGTACATAACACTCTTTTTCTTTTGAATTTTGAACTTTTGTTTACAGAAACTTCTGAATATCCTTTTACAAAATCGAGCCCATCAGGTTCTAGTGGCCCAAAATTCAGTCTGAACTCTGAAGAATAATACTACAGCTCTATAGGAACTTCTGGACGCATGTATTTTTGACCTCGTCAGCTTTGACAGGCAGCATGCTCCTAGCGGTGGTGCTCCTCATGTTTTGGGGATTCGAGCTGGCTCGCATGATGCACCTAACAGCAACAGGCAAGAGCACGCGACACTGTAGTCTACACATGTTGAGCAACACTGCATACTTAACTGAAGATGTCTGCACACGCACGACATGTCGACACGCATACTTAACTGAAGTTGGCCTGCTGAAAATCGACACAGTGGACTGCAGCCATGCTAATTACCACTAAAAATGGTCAGCCATACTAATTACTTCACAAAATGGTGAAGAATAGTTGACCGTGTGCAGCCATACTATTTTTCTTGAGCATATGAATGAACATGTAGACATTCAACTATAGAAAACCATCTCTGTCTACTGGAAATGACATCCAACCAAAAACAAAATTGACTAATTACTCCCAAAAGCACCAAAAATCAATAAAAATTGAGAGGATAAATAAACAGAGTAGTTCAGGACAGCAAGCAATTTCTCCCAAATTGGGGCTTTTCTGTTTTTGGACCAAGTTGACACACGCATGGGAGGAGGAGGCTCACCACCGCCGGGGAGGAGCCTCGATGAAGGAAACTACTATGAGAAAGGTTAGGAAGTAGCGCCAGGCAAGAGACAGGCAGCGACCGGTGCGTGGGGAGAGGAAGATGGCAGACATTGCAGGGTGAAAAAGATGGCAGTTTGGGGTGGCCGGGCACGAAGTCTCGGCCAAACGCCTCTCCGTACCTCGATGGCCGGCGGCGGCTCAAATCCCCTATGCTGCAGTTCAAACACACCTGCAGAGGAAGGTAAAAGCAGTGACCATTGCTGGTAGCGGTGGGTCGAGGCGTGCGCGATGGGCAAAATCAAATCGAACTTCAAGATGGAGAGGAGGTGGACATCACTAGACCAGCTTATGGCATGCAGTAGTTCGCGTTGGAAGCAGAGGAGGCCACCTCCGCCGTGGATCAAGGGGGAGGGAGTTCGCCGATGTGGTTCCAGGAGGAGGAAGGCCACTGCCATCGTGGATCCAGGGGAGGGAGGCGCCGTCCAAGTAATTGTGCGCTAGGCCAGGGCAAAGACGGTGAGAGGCGCGTCGGGGGATGGGGGCCAGCAGTGGGAGGCGCCCCATGGGCGGGGCGACGGCGGCGAGAGGCACGTCGGGCAATGGGGGCCGACGGTGGGAGGCGCGTAGGGAACACGGTGACGGCAGCGAGAAGCACCTCGGGGATCGGGGCCAGTGGCGGGAGGGGCGCCGGGGCCGGGGCGACGGCGGCCAGAGGTGTATATGGCTGGCTGTGATCCAAATAACTATTCTAATCCTGGGATTAGAATAGTGTTGTCCTATATATATATATATATATATATATATATATATATATATATAGACACACATAGTGTATGATACTACCTTCAATTATAGCGCATTGTATAGTACATAGAGTATATATAGTATCATAGATCATGTTTATTGCCATGCATGACATAAATTAGCATCGCATTTAACATGATACACTGTCTACCTATATGTTACTCTAACGGTCTAACCCTCACTATATTTAATTCTTTGCCACATCAGCATACTTGCTATTTTTCTGAGTGCATGGTATCGTCGGCTATTATACCACCACTATATGGCCAGCCTTTGTATAGTGGGGAAGTATCATATACTATAGTATCATGCATATGATACTAGTGTATGATACTACGCACGTACCTTCATATAATGCATATATATATATAGTATCATAGAGCTAGTATATATATACCATAGATGACCATACTTATGGCCATGTGCATGAAACAAAGTATATCATTTATATTATATATGTTACAGTATCTAGGTTACTGATTCTTTGCCACACATCATCATATTTTCTATTCTGAAGTGCATGATACCGGCTATGATACCCCCACTATGTCCACCCTAAGGTTGGTCGTAATGGGAGTATCAAGCGGTATCATGCATGCCAACTAGACTTTTGGGATGATATGGCACACAGTTAAATGAGGAAAGAGAGGGTGTGGGACGGGTATCATATCATGATACACCGTATCACATATTAAATGTTGTACTACTTTGCGTCATGCATGGCAATTAATAAGGCAACCTAAGATACTAACTTATGATACTATGCATGCATTAATAAGCCAACCCAACTATTAACCAAAGACATGATTCGGAGCCGATGCATATAGTGCTATAAGTTCAGGGTGCTGGACTATACTGTAAAAGTGTACGGACTTTATTGCCGTATTGCGGGGCGCTGTGAAGCCCCTGGCGAAGTAATGCGTACTAGAGTGTACGGGTGCAACAAGTAATAAATACAAAGACAAGGAAAGAGTCAAGTAATAAGCTGACGCCAAGAATGTTGAGCCGCAAACTGTTTTCCATTGTAAATTGATTGATACGTCGAGGCGTACTTGTACAAATGATGCGATAACCGAGTAAGGCTATTTAACATGCCATGACCAAGAGCGAGCTGTGTGCGGGTATGTAAAACAGGTATATCGATTGTTAGCAGAGACCACCTGGGTATTCCCTTGTACGTCAAAGCCCGTTGCCTTCTTGGTGTATCCGTCCTGCGATGGGTCCGACGATCAGGTTATCGGAAAAAGCCTTGAGAAGAGAAAAACCTGAAAGAAAGAGAAAAAGTGAAGAAATGCGGATCCAAAAGCGGTTGAGCTGCATTGTGGACTGCGGTCTAGCTGTGCCTCCGTCCCAACCCATAGTACTTTACGTGCATAGTTATGTACGCGCGGCATGATTTTCACTGCTTGATTTGGACTGGGATGGAGGCCGGATTGCTAGTTGAGCTCTGGATGAGCTGGACAGTCCTACTGCAGAGTAGTTCGGACTTGCTTAACGGTGTCTGGGGGCTTTACTACCGAATTGAGGTTCTACCTAAGAAGGCTACTCTGTACTTCTGCTGCAAGGGTCGCGGTGTGTTCATCAGTACGGAGGGAGCGCTCTGTATTTCCATTGATTGTTATAACACCGCGAGGTCCGGGCATCTTGAGCTTGAGGTAAGCATAGTGCGGTACCGCATTGAATAGAGCAAATGCAGTTCGTCCGAGAAGTGCATGATAGCCACTGCGGAAGGGGACGGTATCGAAGATTAACTCTTCGCTTCGGAAATTATCCGGGGATCCGAAGACCACTTCCAGTGTGATTGAGCCCGTACAACAGGCCTCTACACCTTGTATGACACCTTTAAAGGTGGTTTTTATGGGCTTGATCCTTGAGGGATCGATAACCATTTTGCGCATGGTATCCTGATAGAGCAGGTTCAGGCTGCTGCCACCATCCACGAGGACTCGCGTGAGATGGAATCCGTCAATAATTGGGTCAAGGACCAGTGCGGCTGAACCGCCATGACGGATACTGGTCGGATGGTCCCTGCGGTCGAAGGTGGTCGGACAGGAGGACCATGGGTTAAATTTTGAGGCGACTGGCTCCATCGCGTAGACGTCCCTGAGTGCACGCTTGTGCTCCTTCTTGGGGATATGGGTGGCGTATATCATGTTCACCGTTTTAACTTGGGGGGGATTTCTTTTGTCTCCCTGTGTTCGGTGGTCAGGATTCCTCGTCATTGTCCTTGCTTTGCGACCCTTTCTCCTTAATCTCCTGTTTAACTTGCCGGCCAGTTTGAAAACCCAACATTCCTGGTTGGTATGATTGGCTGGTTTATTCGGAGTGCCATGGATTTGGCATGGTCGATCTAGTATGTGGTCCAGATTGGACGGGCCCGTATTGTTCCTTTTAAATGGCTTCTTCCGCTAACCGGACTTAGAGCCGCTGAATCCGGCGTTGACTGTCCTGTCTTCGCCTGCACAGAAGCGGGACATGAATGCCGTAAGGGCTGACATGGACTTCGGTTTTTCATGGCCATGGTGTCTGGCCAGCCATTCGTCGCGGATGTTGTGCTTAAAGGCCGCTAGGGCTTCAACGTCTGGACAGTCGATGATCGGGTTCTTTTTAGTTAGGAACCGGGTCAAGAATTTTCTGGCTGACTCTCCGGGCTGTTGGATTATATGACTTAGGTCATCGACATCCGAAGGTCGGACATATGTGCCTTGGAAGTTGTCGAGGAAGGCGCCCTCCAATTCCTCCCAGCTGCCAATGGAGTTTTCAGGCAGACTATTTAACCAGTATCTAGCTGGTCCCTTGAGCTTGAGTGGGAGGTATTTGATGGCATGAAGATCATCACCACGGGCCATATGAATGTGGAGAAGAAAATCCTCAATCCACACCGCGGGGTCTGTTGTGCCATCTTATGATTCGAAGTTTACAGGTTTAAACCCTTCTGGGAAATCATGTCCCATTACTTCATCAGTGAAGCAGAGGGGGTGTGCGGCGCCTCCATATCGGGCCAAGTCGTGACGTAGTTCGAATGGAGCTCGTCTGCGGTTTTTGGCCCGGGCATGGTTATGCTTCTCACGTTCCGCTAGATGGCCGTCGTCGTACGTCGAGGCGTGCCCCCGTGATCCATAGATTGATCTTGTTTGACCTGCTCTTTTTTCCAAATCGTGTCACAGGTCATGTGTATATCCCCGAGCTGTTGTATTTCTATTTGTTTGGCGAGGTAGTGTGGGCTGGTATTCAGCTTGACATGCCGCTTTGTCATGGCCACGTGGTGGTCGGTCAGTCGTATTGTACCTTGGTAGGACGGGCTCCAGTGCCTAGTCATCGAACTGTGGTAACAGTTTGCGCTTCGGGTAGCTTTTGGTTGGGCGCTCAAGGCCATATTCCTCAGCTGCCAGGACGTCAGTCCATCTTTCATTGAGCAGATCTTGATCAGCTTGAAGCTGGTGCTGCTTCTTTTTTAGGCTTCTTGCAGTGGCAATTAGCTGACGCTTAAAGCGTTCCTGTTCGGCGGGCTCTTCAGGCACGATGAAATCTTCGTCACCGAGGCTAACCTCGTCCTCGGAGAGCAGAAGGTAGTTGCTGTACTCCGAGTCTTCGTTCATGGCCTGATCACCAGGGCTGACTCGCCCATCATCCTGTTCCTCCTGTTCGGAGGTTGGCTCAACGGGGTCTTCATTGTTTTCGGCACCGTCAGGAGTGTTGTCCTCTTCTGTGACGGCATTGCTGTTTTTGCTGCAGCATGGCTTGGAGCGGCGCCGCTGACATTGGCGCTTCGGCTGTATCTCAGGAGGTTTATCCTCGACTAGATTTTCATCGTCGCTGTTGTTTTCTTTGGGTGTATCCACCATGTATATGTCGTACAAGAAGGTGGCTGTCCAACGCCCTATAGGCAGTGGTTCTTGCTCCTCCCCGGCATCGTCGTCCATACCGTCGATGTCTTCGGAGTCGTAATCAAGCATGTCGGTTAGGTCATCGACATTGGCTACAAAGTGGGTGGTGGGTGGGCAACAAAGTTCTTCGTCACCCGCTTCCCATTCGAGCCGGACATAGTTCGGCCAAGAGTCCCCTGACAAGGAGAGGGATCTTAATGAGCTTAACACGTCACCAAAAGGCGAGTGCTGGAAAATGTCCGCGGAGCTGAACTCTAAGACCGGCGCCCAATCAAGTTCGATGGACGCGGATGCACGCGGTCCAGAGTCCATAGCCGGAGACGAGTCTGAGGTTCCGGAGACACAAGCCCAGCTCGATGTTGGGTTTGTGTGTGGCTTGAGCGCCGCTGAGTCTGCAGCCTCTACGGTAGGGTTGAGCTTCCCGTCTTCGGATGATGCAGTCCGCTCCGGCTCTAGGGCCAGGGCGGTCATAGGCGCTAGCTCCTGTGCGCGGCCCGATGACAGATCTAGGTCATGTTCATCATGGTGACGAGGACAGCTGTCGCGGGCTCGAATCCGTCGAAGATCAAATCTCCAGGGATATCGGCCACAAAATTCAGGCTTCCAAATCTGACCTGATGGCCACCGGCGTAGCTATCGATCTGCTCTAGATGGCCAAGCGAGTTGGCCCGCAGTGCGAAGCCGTTGAATACGAAGATCTGTCAGGGGAGGAAAGTCTCCCCTTGGACTGCATTGTTGTAGATGATTGATGGAGCCATCAAACCTATCTTCGACGACATAGAGGAACTCTCAATGAAAGCACCAATGTCGGTGTCAAAACTGGTGGATCTCGGGTAGGGGGTCCTAGACTGTGTGTCTAAGGCTAATGGTAACGGGAGGCGGGGGACACAATCTTTACCCAGGTTCAGGCCCTCTCTATGGAGGTAATACCCTACTTCCTGCTTGATTGATCTTGATGAATATGAGTACTACAAGAGTTGATCTACCACGACATCGTTATGGCTAAAACCCTAGAAGTCTAGCCTATGAGATTATGATTGATGTGACTCTAACCCTAAAGTCTAAACCCTCCGGTTTATATAGACACCGGGAGGGGCTAGGGTTGTACAAAGTCGGTTACAGAGAAAGGAATCTACATATCCGAATGGCCAAGCTTTCCTTCCACGCTAAGGAAAGTCCCATCCGGACATGGGACGAAGTCGTCTATCTTGTATCTTCATAGCCCAACAGTCCTGCCCAAGTATATAGTCCAGCTGTCCGAGGACCCCTTAGTCCAGGACTCCCTCACCAACTAGGATTGGTAATCCTAGTTGGACTCCCCCTATAGGCGCGCCCCTCCTGGCCGCCGACCTCCTCCCTCCCTCCTTTATATACGGGGCAGGGGGCACCCCAAAGCACAACAAACAATCTTTTATCCGTGTGCGGCGCCCTCCTCCACAATTTAACACCTCGGTTATATCTTCATAGTGCTTAGGCAAAGCCCTGTGCCGGTAACATCATCAACACCGTCGTCGCGCTGTCGTATTGACGGAACTCTCCCTCAACCCTCTACTAGATCAAGAGCTCGAGGGACGTCATCATGCTGAACGTGTGCTGAACACGGAGGTGCCGTACATTCGGTACTTAGATCAGTTGGATCGTGAAGACGTTGGACTACATCAACCGCGTTACTAAACGCTTCCGCTTTTGGTCTACGAGGGTACATGGACACACTCTCTCGTCTTGTTGCTATGCATTTCCTAGATAGATCTTGCATGATTGTAGGATTTTTTAATTACTACATTCCCAACAATGGTATCAGAGCCAGGTCTATACATAGATGATATATGCATGAGTAGAACACAAAGAGTTGTGGGCGATAATAGTTTTTTTTGAGCAACCGGCAGGAGCTCTGCCTTTTCATTAAGAAGAAGAGAATTGACCAATTTATAAGGAAACCTGGCCGAAAACCGATACATCTTTGATACACGCACACGCCAGCCCCGAGGCTGCGCACCACTCGAGTCGACGACAATGTCACCCAAGTGACCAGAGACGACACCCTACAACAGAACACTGGGCTCCGGAGCCGCCGCTCTGACATCCACACTGGCCCCGAGGCCACGCACTAGCCTAGTCGATGGCTTTGCCGCCCTAGAGGCCAAAGCCAACACCCTACGCACGCGAGATCTCCGGCGCCACCGCACCGACTTCCACTCCGGCCCCGAAGCCGCGAACCCACCTAGTCGATGACCATGTCGCCCTGGCGACCAAAGCCAACCACCACACGAAGGAGATACCCGGAGCCGCTGCTCCGACTTCCAAGCCGGCCCCGAGACCAGTCACTCGCCTAGCCTATGACGAAGTTGCAAAGCCACAGAGCCACCACCGGTAGATGAAGTACCAGGCCTTCAAAGGCGTTGCCCCCAAGAGGGAAGCGACGAGGAATGCCGCCGACGCCCACTTAGGCCAAGGCCGAAGTTTGGGTTTTCACCCGAAGAGCCTGTGGCTGAGTTGACATGGGCGATAATAGTCATACTGCTTACCACCAATGTCTTACTTTGATTCGGCGATATTGTTGGATGAAGCGGCCCAGATCAACATTACATAACCGCATTCATGAGACTAGTTCTACCGACGTGCTTTTGCACATAGGTGGCTGGAGGGTGTCTGTTTCTCCAACTTTAGTTGAATCGAGTTTGACTACGGCCAGTCCTTGTGGAAGGTTAAAACATCACACTTGACAAGAAATCGTTGTGGTTTTGATGCATAGGTAAGAACAGTTCTTGCTAGAAGCCCATAGCAGCCATGTAAAACTTGCAACAACAAAGTAGAGGACGTCTAACTTGTTTTTGCAGGGCTTGTTGTGATGTGATATGGTCAAGACATGATGAGATATAAATTGTTGTATGAGATGATCATGTTTTGTAACAGAGTTATCGGCAACTGGCAGGAGCCATATGGTTGTCGCTTTATTGTATGAAATGCAATCACCATGTAATTGCTTTACTTTATCACTAAGCGGTAGCAATAGTCGTAGTAGAAATAGTTGGCGAGACGAATTCGATGATACGATGGAGATCAAGGTTTCAAGCCGGTGACGATGGAGATCATGACGATGCTTCGGTGATGGAGATCATGACGATGCTTCAGTGATGGAGATCATGAGCACAAGATGATGATGGCCATATCATGTCACATATTTTGGTTGCATGTGATGTTTATCTTTTATGCATCTTATTTTGCTTAGTATGGGGGTAGCATTATAAGATGATCCTCACTAAATTTCAAGGTATAAGTGTTCTCCCTGAGTATGCACCGTTGCTATAGTTCGTCGTGCCGAGACAACACGTGATGATCGGGTGTGATAAGCTCTACGCTCACATACAATGGGTGCAAGCCAGTTTTGCACATGCAGAATACTAGGTTTAAACTTGACGAGCCTAGCATATGCAGATATGGCCTCAGAACACTGAGACCGAAAGGTCGAACGTGAATCATATATTAGATATGATCAACATAGAGATGTTCACCATTGAAAACTACTCCATCTCACATGATGATCGGACATGGTTTAGTTGATTTGGATCACGTGATCATTTAGATGACTAGAGGGATGTCTATCTAAGTGGGAGTTCTTAAGTAATATGATTAATTGAACTTTAATTTATCATGAACTTAGTCCTGATAGTTTTTGCATGTCTATGTTGTTGTAGATCAATGACCCGTGCTACCGTTCCCTTGGATTTTAATTCATTCCTAGAGAAATCTAACTTGAAAGATGATGGTAGCAATTAGACGGACTGGGTCCATAACTTGAGGATTATCCTCATTGCTGCACGGAAGAATTACGTCCTGGAAGCACCGCTAGGTGCAAGGCCTGCTGCAGGAGCAACCGCGGATGATGAACGTCTGGCAGAGCAAAGCTGCTGACTACTCGATAGTTCAGTGTGCCATGCTTTACGGCTTAGAATCGGGACTTCAAAGACGCTTTGAACGTCATGGAGCATATCAGATGTTCCAAGAGTTGAAGTTAATATTTCAAGCAAATGCCCGAGTTGAGAGATATGAAGTCTCCAACAAGTTCTATAGCTGCAAGATGGAGGAGAATAGTTCTGTCAGTGAACATATACTCAAAATGTCTGGGTACCATAACCACTTGACTCAGCTGGGAGTTAATCTTCTTGATGATAGTGTCATTGACAGAGTTCTTCAATCACTACCACCAAGCTACAAAGGCTTCGTGATGAACTGCAATATGCAAGGGATGATGAAAACGATTCCCGAGCTCTTTGCAATGCTAAAGGCTGCTGAGGTAGAAATCATGAAGGAGCATCAAGTGTTGATGGTTAACAAGACCACTAGTTTCAAGAAAAAGGGTAAAAGGGGAACTTCAAGAAGAATAGCAAGCAAGTTGCTACTCCCGGGGAGAAGCCCAAGTCTGGACCTAAGCCTGAAACTGAGTGCTTCTACTACAAAGGGGCTGGTCACTGGAAGCGGAACTGCCCCAAGTATTTGGTGGATAAGAAGGATGACAAAGTGAAAGGTATATTTGATATACATGTTATTGATGTGTACCTTACTAATGCGTGTAGTAGCGCCTGGGTATTTGATACTAGTTCTGTTGCTCATATTTGCAAATCAAAACAGGGGCTCTGGATTAAACGAAGATTGGCTAAGGACAAGGTGATGATGTGTGTCGGAAATGGTTCCAAGGTCGATGTGATCGCCGTTGGAACACTACCTCTACATCTACCTTCGGAATTAGTTTTAGACCTGAATATTTGTTATTTGGTGCCAGCGTTGAGCATGAACATTATATCTGGATCTTGTTTGATGCGAGATAGTTATTCATTTAAATCAGAGAATAATGGTTGTTCTATTTTATATGAGGAAGATCTTTTATGGTCATGCACCCTTGTTGAGTGGTCTATTTTTGTTGAATCTCGATCATGGTGATACACATGTTCATAATATTGAAGCCAAAAGATGCAAAGTTGATAATGATAGTGCAACTTTTTTGTGGTACAGTCGTTTAGATCATATTGGTGTAAAGCGCATGAAGAAACTCCATGCTGATGGGCATTTGGAATCACTTGATTATGAATCACTTTGTGCTTGCGAACCGTGCCTTATGGGCAAGATAACTAAAACTCCGTTCTCCGAAACAATGGAATGAGCTACTGACTTATTGGAAATAATACATACCGATGTATGCGGTCCAATGAGTGTTGAGGCTCGTGGCGGATATCGCTATTTTCTTACCTTCACAGATGATTTGAGCAGATATGGGTATATCTACTTAATGAAACATAAGTCTGAAACATTTGGAAAGTTCAAAGAATTTCAGAGTGAAGTAGAAAATCATCGTAACAAGAAAATAAAGTTTTTATGATCTGATCGTGGAGGCGAATATTTGAGTTACGAGTTTGGTCTTCATTTGAAACAATGTGGATTAGTTTCGTAACTCACGCCACCTGGAACACAACAGCGTAATGGTGTGTCCGAACGTAGTAACCATACTTTATTGGATATGGTGCAATCTATGATGTCTCTTACTGATTTACCGCTATCGTTTTGGGGTTATGCTTTAGAGACGACTGCATTCACGTTAAATAGGGCACCATCTAAATCCATTGAGACGACACCATATGAACTGTGGTTTGCCAAGAAACCCAAGTTGTCATTTCTTAAAGTTTGGGGATGCTATGCTTATGTGAAAAATCTTCAACCTGATAAGCTTGAACCCAAATCAGAGAAGTGTGTCTTCATAGGATACCCAAAGGAAATTGTTGGGTAAACCTTCTACCACAGATCCGAAGGCAAGATATTCCTTGCTAAGAATGGATCCTTTCTAGAGAAGGAGTTTATCTCGAAAGAAGTGAGTGGGAGGAAAGTAGAACTTGATGAGGTAATTGTACCTTCTCCTGAATTGGAAAGTAGTTCATCACAGAAATTAGTTCTAGTGATTCCTACACCAATTACTGAGGAAGCTAATGATGATGATCATGAAACTTCAGATCAAGTTACTACCGAACCTCGCAGGTCATCCAGAGTATGGTCCACACCAAAGTGGTACAGTAATCATATTCTAGAAGTCATACGAGCCCCAATTCTGCAAAATGGCTTGAGGCCATGAAATCTGAGATGGGGTCCATGTATGAGAACAAAGTGTGGACTTTGGTGGACTTGCTCGATGATTGGCAAGCCATAGAAAATAAATGGATCTTCAAGAAGAAGACTGGCGCTGACAGTAATGTTACTGTCTACAAAGCTCGACTTGTTGTAAAAGGTTTTCGACAAGTTCAAGGAGTTGACTACAATGAGACCTTCTCGTAGCGATGCTTAAGTCTGTTCGAATCATGTTAGCAATTGCCGCATTTTATGATTATGAAATTTGGCAAATGGATGTCAAAACTGCATTCCTTAATGGATTTCTTAAAGAAGAGTTGTATATGATGCAACCAGAAGGTTTTGTCGATCCAAGAGGTGCTAACAAAGTGTGCAAGCTCCAGCGATCCATTTATGGACTGGTGCAAGCCTCTCATAGTTGGGATAAACGCTTTGATAGTGTGATCAAAGCATGTGGTTTTATACAGATGTTTGGAGAAGCTTGTATTTACAAGAAAGTGAGTGGGAGCTCTGTAGCATTTCTAATATTATATGTAGATGACATATTGTTGATTGGAAATAATATGGAACTTCTAGATAGCATAATTGGACTTATTAGGCATCAAGATCTATAGAGATAGATCAAGATGCTTAATTGGACTTTCACAAAGCACATACCTTGATAAAGTTTTGAAGAAGTTCAAAATGGATCAGTCAAAGAAAGGGTTCTTTCCCGTGTTACAAGGTGTGAAGTTGAGCCAGACTCAATGCCCGACCACTGCAGAAGATAGAGAGAAAATGAAAGTCATTCCCTATGCTTCAGCCATAGGTTCTATCATGTATGCAACACTGTTTACCAGACCTGATGTGTTCCTTGCTATAAGTATAGCAGGGAGGTACCAAAGTAATCCAGGAGTGGAGCACTGCTGCACTGGACAACGGTCAAGAACATCCTGAAATACCTGAAAAGGACTAAGGATATGTTTCTCGTTTATGGAGGTGACAAAGAGCTCATCGTAAATGGTTACGTCGATGCGAGCTTTGATGCTGATCCGGATGACTCTAAGTCGCAATCCGGGTACGTATTTATATTGAATGGTGGAGCTGTCAGTTGGTGCAGTTCCAAGCAGAGTGTCATGGCAGGATCTACGTGTGAAGCTGAGTACATAGCTGCTTCGGAAGCAACAAATGAAGGAGTCTGGATGAAGGAGTTCGTATCCGATCTAGGTGTAATACCTAGTGCATTGGGTCCAATGAAAATCTTTTGTGACAATACTGGTGAAATGGCCTTGGCAAAGGAATCCAGATTTCACAAGAGAACCAAACACATCAAGAGACGTTTTAATTCCATCTGGCATCAAGTTGCGGAGGGAGACATAGAGATTTACAAAATACATATGAACCTGAATGTTGCAGGCCCGTTGACTAAGCCTCCTCCACGAGCAAAACATGATCAGCACCAAGACTCCATGGGTGTTAGAATCATTACATTGTAATCTAGATTATTGACTCTAGTGCAAGTGGGAGACTGAAGGAAATATGCCCTAGAGGCAATAATAAAGTTGATATTTATATTTCCTTATATCATGATAAATGTTTATTCTTCATGCTAAAATTGGATTAACCGGAAACTTAGTACATGTGAATACATAGACAATACATAGTGTCCCTAGTATGCCTCTACTTGACTAGCTTGTTAATCAAAGATGGTTATGTTTCCTAACCATAGACACGTGTTGTCATTTGATGAACGGGATCACATCATTAGGAGAATGATGTGATGGACAAGACCCATCTGTTAGCTTAGCATTATGATCGTAACAATTTTATTGCTACTGCTTTCTTCATGACTTATACATGTTCCTCAGACTATGAGATTATGCAACTCCCAAATACCGGAGGAACACCTTGTGTGTTATGAAACGTCACAATGTAACTTGGTGATTATAAAGATGCTCTATAGGTGTCTCCGAAGGTGTTTTTTGGGTTGGCATAGATCGAGATTAGGATTTGTCACTCCGAGTCTCGGAGAGGTATCTCTGGGCCCTCTCGGTAATGGTCATGACTATAAGCCTTGCAAGCAATGTGACTAATGAGTTAGTTACGGGATGAAGCATTACAGAACGAGTAAAGAGACTTGTCGGTAACGAGATTGAACTAGGTATCATGATACCGACGGTCGAATCTCGGGCAAGTAACATACCCGATGACAAAGGGAACAACGTATGTTGTTATGCGGTTTGACTGATAAAGATCTTCGTAGAATATGTAGGAGCCAATATCAGCATCCAGGTTCCGATATTGGTTATTGATCGGAGATGTGTCTCGATCATGTCTACATAGTTCTCGAACCCGTAGGTTCCGCACGCTTAACGTTCGATGACGATTTGTATTAAGAGTTATGTGTTTTTGATGACTTTGTTCGGAGTCCCGGATGAGATCATAGACATGATGAGGAGTCTCGAAATGACCGCGACATAAAGATTGATATATTGGAATGTTATGTTCAGACACCGGAAAGGTTTCGGAAGAGTTCAAACATTTTTCTGGAGTACCGGGAAGTTACCGAAAACCCCCCAGGGAAGTAGTGGGCCTTAATGGGCTTTAGTGGAAAGGAGAGGAGGGCCGCAGGGTGCCCCCCCCCATGGCAGGTCTGAATTGGACTAGGAGGGGCCGGCCCCTTCCTCTTTCCTTCTCCCTCTCCTACTCCTTCCCTCTCTCCCCCTCTTGGAAAAAGGAAGGGGACTCCAACTAGGATTGGGAATCCTAGTTGGACTCCCCCTATAGGCGCGCCCCTCCTGGCCGTCGGCCTCCTCCCTCCCTCGTTTATATACGGGGGCAGGGGGCACCCCAAAGCACAACAGACAATCTCTTAGCCCTGTGCGGTGCCCCCCTCCGCAGTTTAACACCTAGGTCATATCGTCGTAGTGCTTAGGTGAAGCCCTGCGCCGGTAACATCATCAACACTGTCGCCATGCCGTCATGCTGACGGAACTGTCCCTCGACCCTTTACTGGATCAAGAGCTCGAGGGACGTCATCGTGCTGAAGGTGTGCTGAACACGGAGGTGTCGTACGTTCGATACTTGGATCGGTTAGATCATGAAGACGTTCAACTACATCAACTACGTTACTAAACTCTTCCGCTTTTGGTCTACGAGGGTACGTGGACACACTCTCCTGTCTCGTTACTATGCATCTCCTAGATAGATCTCGCGTGACCGTAGGAATTTTTTTAATTACTACGTTCCCCAACAACAAGCAGGGCCATGAGGACCCAAAATACACAACTCATCAAAGCAAATAGTATCTAAGTACAAACATAGTTAGAAAATTTTGCCTTAAGAAGGCCGAGCAAAAGAACGACACTAGATCGTAAGGCAATGCCTCCTGCCTGGAACCTCGGGACTACTCCTCGTCATTGGTCTCCATGTAGTAGGCTCCGTTGGGGTAACCTGCATCCACATTGCTACCAGCTATTGCAGCAATAAATGAAAAGGGTAGCAAAGCAACCGTGACTACTCATCCAAAGTACTCGCAACAGTTCTATACTAGATATGCATTGGTATCAAATGATTGGGGTAGTATCTGTGGACTAAACTACAGAAATGCCAGAATAAGAGGGGGAACCTCATCCTATCAAAGACTACATCTTCTTGCAGCCATCATCTTGCAGTAGTAGAAGAGAGGAGCAATATATGGTATCATCTTGTACATGCATATAGCAATAATCATGCCCAAAGATCCTTTCCTCGTCTTCCTAGGGGAAAGCAATCTCCGGGGGTACATGTCTCTTATCTGGTTGTGTTCTAAGAAGTATCCAGTTTTAGTTGTAAGAGGTCAGGATACAACTCCAAGTCATCCAGTTACCGTGGACACGGATATCCGAATATATTACTTCCTTGCAGGGGTTCACCACATTACTCGATACGCTCGATTACCTCTAGCCGGAGACACTTTTCCGGTAATGCCCGACCTCAGATAACCAATGTGTCGTAGTCCTACCTAGGCTCTCTAGAGAGGTCAGCATGCCAGTCTACATCCTAAGTGGGCAGGGGTCATGGGCCAATCGTCCTAAGCACTCCTACGCGTTGTGCGACTAGCCGGGGACCAATCCTGGCTACCTCCATATACAAAGCAGGAGCTTACAAATAACCCCAACAATCAGCCCTCCTCTTTGAACTGTAACATCTGTAGAGCTTTCGGGAGAAATCATATGACGCCGAGGGTCCCATAAACCATTATCCCACATTATGGTTAGTGTGTATATGCCAATGGCAGTCTCAAATCAAATGCCGAACTTGTTAAGCGTGTTATTAAGAAGTAACCGTGGACACCAACCAGGGACCAGACCCACCTCTCTCCTAGGTGGTCTCTACCTGTCCTGTCGTTCCGCCAACAGTGAATCACTCGCGGGTGCTCTCCAAGCTGACCCGACTTTAATATGAACATGTTTAGTGTAGTAGTATATAATTTTATGTAGTAATAGTCTTTGTTTTCGTCTTTGTGGGCATCTCGTTGCAGTCCTTCTCGCTTCATGTCGCAGGCCACCGAAGTTCGGGGTCCTCCAAAGTAACATATATTATGCAGTATAAGGCATATATGTGATCATCGTATGAAAGTATCACGATCCAGTTGTATAGCATGGCAGTCATACAAGGATGTAGGGCCACTGATGGGACTCTAACATATCTATACTAAGCATATAGGATAACAAGTATGGTATTAACAGTAGTAGTAAAGACAGGCTATGCAGCAGTATAGGATCTACTGACAAAACAGTAACAATGTCACAACTCTAATGCAAGCAATAGAGAGAAGGAATAGGCAATATCAGAATGATCAAGTGCGGATGTCGATGTCAAAACCGGCAGATCTCGGGTAGGGGGGCCCAAGCTGTATGTCTAAGGACCAGTGGGAACTATGGACAAAGGAAAAAGTGTTTACCCAAATTCGGGCCCTCTTAATGGAGGTAAAACCCTACTCCTGCTTGATTATATTCGAGGGTATAAGGGTTACAAGAGCTGATCTACCTCGAGATCGATTCGGCTAACCCTAGATCAGCTAGCCTAGCAATGTTGTGATCCTGCCTCCAATCTACCCTCCGGTTTATATAGACACCGGAGGAGCTTAGGGTTGTACAAAGTCAGTTTTACAGAAAGGAATAAGATATCCCGACACCTATACTTGCCATCCATGCATACGGGAGTCCCCACCGGACACGAGAGATAATCTTCTGTCTTGGATCTTGTCGGCCCATCAGTCCGGCCCACATCAATAGACCGGACACCCGAGGACCCCCTAGTCCAGGACTCCCACAGTAGCCCCTAAACTAGTCTTCAATGATGATATATTCAGCGTTTAGATTGTCTTCGTCATTGCAAGGCGGGTTCCTTGAAGAATACACATCGGCTTTCCTCTGTAAAAGAATTGTATCCGGCTTTTCATAATAAAGACAACCCTTAGACGCGAAGGCAGGATATATATAAAAAATAAGAACAGTGTCTTTTACTGACAACTTTTTCGACGAAGCGTCAGGCTTGACCCTTCGACATTTTGAACCATTTTGCTACGCCGCATTCTATGTTTCGAGACCATGCCTCATTGGCACATCCTGTTGAAATAGAGATCGTGCCCACTTAATGTGGGATTGCACATCAATGATATTTGGGTAATCCAACCATTTGCGGCGCACGCCTTCATTGGGAATAGGCGAGATTCAAGGCACGACCGGGGGGGGGGGGGGTTGGCATTTTTACTGCCTATAATCCTTGCTTTCTCCCCCCTACCTTCACATCTCCTCAGCCTTCCAATCTCCCAAGTTCTCTGCGCCCGCAAAGTCTCCGTCTTTCTCACCACCACCACCACCACCTCTTCCGACCATGGCCGGAGCTATCTCCAAAGGCAAGTGGGAGGCCTCCTTTGTGACGAAGAAGGAGATAAAAGATCTCCGGAGTGCGGGGTACCTCGCTGCCAATATCAAGCACATGCTTCCCCGAAGGTCAAGTCATTCCCACTCCGGAGCCCGTCGAATGGGTCGTCTTCCTTCCCCACTTCCTTAGAGGGTTAGGTTTTCCACTCCACCCGTTCATCCGCGGACTCATGTACTATTACGGGCTAGATTTCCATGATCTGGCCCCAAACTCCTTCCTCCACATATCGGCGTTCATCATCGTGTGTGTGGCTATCCTCCACGTCCACCCACACTTTGGCCTATGGCTCAAGGTCTTCAACATGAAGCCAAAGGTGGTCGACGGGAAGCACGTAGATTGCCGCGGAGCTATGATTAGCAAGCTGCCGAACACCACATGGCCCAAGGGGGCCTTTGTGGAGACCATGAAGATCTGGCAACAGGAATAGTTCTACATCACCGAGCCGCGCTGCACTAAGTGGGCGGCCATTCCGGAGTTCAGATCGGGACCCCCCATGAGGCTCACCTCCTGGAACACGAAGGGCCTCGACTGGGGGCCCCAAACGGAGGTGCAGGCACTGCAAATGCGCATTACCAGCATGCTGGGGAAGAACTTTGGTCTAACCAATGTGGTTCAGATCATGCTCTTCTGCCGCATTCTCCCCTGCCAGCGCCAGGCTTCCCCCAAGTGGAAATTCAAGCTGGAGGAGCCGCGAACGCTACAACACTTCCTCGGCACCATGCATGAGGGAATGTGGAAGCTTCTTTTCAAGGCGCAGAAGAGCAGCTGGCCCATGGAGACTGAAGACATCGGCCTCAACGCCGCGAATCCGGCCTCTCTAGTAAGTATTTGATATTTCCGGATATATCTAGTTCATATATATTCGATCTATGCCAAACTCATCAACCCACCCTTTGTTATAGGGCTGGACCAAAAAGTCGGAGTGGATCAAGAGTCCGGCTCCACTACCTGAAAACCCAGTCACTGCACAACTGGAGGAGATGCGGGTCCCGGCGCCTTATAAGCCATCGGAAAAGAAGGCCAGGAAGAAGAGCAAGGGGCCCAAGGACGGGCCCCGCTGCAAAGGTCCTCCGGAAGTTGTGTCCAGAGAGACCGAGCCCATCTCCTGCCACGAGGAAGACGAGGACGAAGAGGAAGAGGAGGAGGAAAAAGAAGAAGTAGAGAGTGACTCCCCCCTCAAGACGAGGAGGGGGAAGAGGACAACTTCTGAAAACTTGGAGGAGGCGACGCCGAAGAAAGGGCGGGTGGTCCTTTCGGGTAGTTCGGACTCAGAGTCCGAACACAACCTAGAGAGGGTCCGAAGGGAGAAGCCCTTTGACGAAACGTAAGTGTCAGAAACTTACTTGCTTCAATTATCACTTTAATCTGCCTTTATAATGCCCAATCCTTTGATGCTTTTCAGCCCTCCCCGCGAGATCCCGAACCCCTCTTCTTTGGAGGGGAACTCTATAGCCCCTGGAGAGGCAGAGAGTGACGACCCATCTCACGCCCTCTCTCCCCCGCCATGGAGGACACCAAGGTGTCATTCCAAAGGCCATCTCCTAGCTGGGAAGGGGCGGACGAGGCCGTCCAGAAGGTGCCCGAGGACAGCACCTCAGACGCTGTAGAGCGGGGCACGGCGACCCCTATGACCACCGAGGGTGGGGGGCTTCAACAGTCCGGGACCTTGCCGTACACCGCTCCCGAGACCAGTACGGCTCCGGGTTTGGACCAACACCCCCCTTCGAAAGAAGGGGGGGGGGAGCAGAAGCTCCATTGGCGGCCTCTGCCAATCCAGAGGCCGCTAACGCTATGTAGAAGGCACTGCAACGTGCCTCCATCATGGAGGAACACCGCACCCAATTAGGGTGCGGTCATGGAAAAGGTTCGGTCCGCGAAGAGCGGACTGACCGAAGCCTTAAACAACCTATTAACAGGCTTTGAGGTAAGCGATGTAATATTCTGTACTAGCTTTTATTTTTTGTACACATATATGTGTTAGGAGAAACCCATGTGTAGACAGTAGCCCCTGAGACTATGTCCGGATTAGGACAATCCGGACAGAGGATCAAAACAGGTTAATAACATGCCATATATTTTGTTGGACATGCTTCAATGTTGGCGGCTACTGCCCAGGCCGCAGAGATAGCTGAGCTCAATCGGAAGCTTCAGCTATCTGACGAGGAACTCGATCGCATCAACAAACGGTTGAATGAAACCCAAGGTATGTGAAAGTACTTCATACCCGAAAGTGATGTTTGCTTGTAGTCGTGTAAACTGACTAAAAATGTTATAAAATACTCATAGTTGGCGCAGCTGAGGTCAAGTCCCTCAAGCGCGCCCTCGCTGAAGCCAAGAAGGAGGCATATGTGAGCAAGGCAGCCGCGGACAATGCGGCCAAGGATTTACAGGAGGAGCAAACCACCCGCCGACGACATGAGGCGCGGGTGGGGGAGGTCGAATGGGAGCTCGAGGATGCTATTGCTAGGTGCGAGTCCTTGGAGCAGAAGAGTTCGGAGCAGGCCTCTAAGCTCATCAAAGCTCTTGAGAGCCTGAAGGAAGCCCGTGTTGATGCCCAGGGTGCTCACTAGGAGATCCAAGAGGTGAGGTAGATTGCGGCTGGTAAGGCCTTTATCATGCAGAGTAGATTTACTAGTGTCGGTGTCAAAACCGGCGGATCTCAGGTAGGGGTTCTCGAACTGTGCGTCTAGGTGGATGGTAACACGAGACAAGGGACACGATGTTTTTACCCAGGTTCGGGCCCTCTCGATGGAGGTAAAACCCTACTCCTGCTTGATTAATATTGATGATATGGGTAGTACAAGAGTAGATCTACCACGAGATCAAAGAGGCTAAACCCTAGAAGCTAGCCTATGGTATGATTGTTGTTCGTCCTACGGACTAAAACCCTCCGGTTTATATAGACACCGGAGAGGGTTAGGGTTACACAGAGTGTCAGGACCCCGACTCAATGCCACATAGATCTAGCATGTAACACTTCATATCACTTTGCGGCCTCACGCACGGTATTCCCACGGGTGTCTCCTTACCTTTACCCGGGACCGTTTGCGCCTTTTGGCACACGTATATGACAGTGTCGCTAGCATCCATATGATAAGGAGCCCGGGCTGACATGGCTAGTCGTAAACCCAAAGTGGCACAAACTTACAGGGACAGGCATCCATGACCCAGCATCGAACGTGTCGGTCATCAGCGAGTGAATCCAGGCTGTAGCACTGGGCTAGCAGGACTCCGGTGAACCGGGCTGTAGCGGGCTAACAGGACTCCGGTATTCATCGCGTGACATTTCCCCGAAGGGACAGACACAGGAACGAAGAAGGACACATGCCGGCCAGCCTAAGTGTTCCGGAGCAGTAGCAAGCTACCATGGCTCGGTGGAAACACTAGGAGACATTTCCCGGTAAGAGAGGCTACTAAAGATAAACAACTAGATGGTCAGATCCCACACATACCAAGCATTTCAATAACATACACACAATATGCTCGATATGTGCAATACAACATGGCATCACAACATGACTCTACGACTCAAGTAATTTATTCAATAGGCTCCGAGGAGCGAGATATTACAAACATGGGTCTCATGACCCAACAATCAGAGCATACAAGTCAAAGC
Organism: Triticum aestivum; assembly: GCF_018294505.1. NCBI lineage: Eukaryota > Viridiplantae > Streptophyta > Magnoliopsida > Poales > Poaceae > Triticum > Triticum aestivum. The sequence goes on along the minus strand of NC_057795.1, from coordinate 387,223,853 downwards.
ACAAGCGGAAGCTATCATGTCTGAGTACAGACATCTATAAATGAAAAAGGCTGAGAAGCCTGACTATCTATCAGATCCTGCCGAGGGCACAAGATCGTAGCTGAGGTATCAAGCTAAACGTCGAAGTCCACGCGGAACTACTAGTGAGACTGAAGTCTCTCTGCAAAACATAAAATAGGCAAACGTGAGTACAAATGTACCCAGCAAGACTTACATCAGAACTAACTACATATGCATCATTATCAACAAAGGGGATGGTGGGGTTTAACTGCAGCAAGCCAGCTTTGACTCGGTGGCTATCCTAACTACGACTGCAAGTAACTCTTTTGAGGTGGCGCACACGAGTCCACATATTCACCATATCAATACACCACTATGGATCCGCTCCCGTCTCCCTACGAGAACGCCATCCATAGCACTCACGCTTATCTTGCGTATTTTAGAGTATCCACTTTCACTTGTCTATGAACTGATATAAGCAACCCAGAAGTCCTTTTCCGCGGACACGGCTATTCGAATAGATGATGTTAACCCTGCAGGGGTGTACTTCTTCATACATGTTTCCACCACTTAGCGTCTGCACACGACATGTGCTCGGCAGACTTCAAGCGAAAGCCGACGTGGGTGTAGACCACGACCTACCTAAACACTTAAGCCTCTAGTCCAGGTTTATCGCCTATTCAGGTTCCATCCGCAGGGAGTCCGGCCGAGGTTTCCCATACGGCCCCGAACGATGTGAACAGGGTTCCCGAGATACCTAACGGGTATTCGGTACACCGTGCCACGTACCTACCGCATCACAGCCCACCCCTACGGTCAGCGCTGTCCACGGCCTCCAGTAGGCTACAAACACCAGAAACTACTTGCAACTCCTGGACAGAGAGCTAGGGTGAATAAGAAGTCGAGCGGGGTCATATTTCAGGGCCCAATGCATGGTAGTAGCTGTTCTTAAATCACATATACAGATCTCAGTGCTTAAGGTCGGCTTCAATGAAACAACCCACCATGTACTCCTACATGGCCTCTCATCGATACCTTTACCAAATCGTGTTCACCACACCACTCTCATTACCGACATAATCATTTCACCTAGCCATCACCCAGATGAACCAGACCTGACACGACTCTAAGCATAGCAGGCATAGCAAGGTAGGAACAACACATACATATGGCTCAAACAACTCCTACACATGCTAGAGGGTTTCATCTAGTTACTGTGGCAATGACAGGTCATGCAGAGGAAATGGGTTCAACTACCGTAGCACACAGCAGTTTGAAACGCGTTGTCTTAATGCAGTAAAAGAGAGCAGGAGCGAGAACATGGGATTGTATCAATATGATCAAATGGTTGGTTGCTTGCCTGGCACTTCTGAAGATAACATTGAGTCTTCGTCAGTGTCAACGATCGCATCATCGGTGTCACGTCTATCGAGAGGGGACAATTACCGGCAAATACAGAAAAGACACGATCAATGCAATGCACAATATGATGCATGCTATGACATGGCAATATGAATGTGTTTTGGGCTAATGCAACTAGCAACAGATTAAATGAAGTTGGTTTGAATATAAAATTCAAATTCAAACTCCATATGCGATTATTCAAATGCCATTTATATGATTTGTGCTAAACAGCATCTATAAGTTGTTCTAACATGCATGAAAATGGTACAGATGGATTCCTTGAATTTTTCTGATAATTTTTCATATATAAATTATTTAATTTGGAGTTACGGTTAATTTTCTATGATTTATTGAAGTTTTAGGCATTTTCTGGAATTTCCTGAATATAATTAAATCCAGAAAATACTTTATGACATCAGCAGTGCGTCATGCTTGCATCAGCAAGTCAACAGGGCTGCCCCGGGTCAAACCTGACCAGGGGGTCCCATTAGTCAGCGTCACAGGTTAACAGGGGGGTTTATTTTAGTTTAATTAAGGATTAGGGCACTAGGGCCCACATGTCAGTGGCTCTGGGGTTAGATTAGGTGGTGATTAGCTTAGGCTAATCACCTGATAGCGGGGGCCCACCTGTCAGTGTCAGCAGAGGGGGTAGTTAAGATAAAATAATTAAACTAATTAACAGGGGGGGGCTGGCCCCACCTGTCATCGACCCAGAGGGGGGGGGGGTCCCGCCGTGGTCAACGTGGTCAGACCCACCGGCGGCTTGACGCCGGCGAGGCCAGACGCGGTGGTGCGCGTCGGAAACCAGCTACAGGGGCTCTTTTGGCGCGCAGGGAGCAACTACGGGGAGAGGGTGGAGTGGCGCATCCAACGGTGGTGGTGGCGGAGGCTGGGGTGGCCGGAGCTGCCGGCGGCGACCTCTTTTGCGGCTGCCGGAGCTCGGGTGTTCGCGGGACCGGCGCTGCGGTGTGCAAACAAGACGGTGGTCGCGCTAGTTTTACTCTACGGGACGCAACGAGTGCAACGGACGCAGGCGTGGGACCAAATGGTCACCGGAGCTTCACCGGCGACGAGCCCGTGCGGCGGAGCGTCTCGGCTCCGGTAGAGGGGGCGGCTAGAGCTCGAAATCGAACTTGGGGTTAGGGGGAAACGGAGCAGGGACTCACGGGGATCGTGCAGGGAGGGTCAGCGAGCTCGGGGGCGCGCCGGAGTGGCCGAATTCGACGGAGAAGATCCTCGGCGGCCGGCGAGGGGGAAAACGTCGGGGGCGGCGTTCCGGGGCTCTTCTGGTCGCGTGAGACGACGAGGAGGACGAGGGAGGACTTGCGGAGCTCTGGGAGGCGTCGGGGAGGCGAGAGGGGGATGGTGGCCGCGGCGAACGGCGTCGGTGGCGACGGCTGTGTTCGGGTTCGGGCGAGAGAGAAAGAGCAGAGGGGCGGGGCCTCGAGGAAGAGTGAGAGGGGTCCGAGGGGGCTGCGTGGCGTCGCGGGAGGGAACCAGGGGAGGAGGAGGCAGCCAGGCAGGGAGGAGGTGGCCGGGGCGCGTGGCCGCGCGCGCCGGGCGCGTGCCCGCGTCCTTCTGGCGAGGGAAGAAGACGACAGGGGGGGTAGCGGTGGCGGGCTGGGCCAGCGGGAGGAGCTGGGCCGGGCAGGTAAGCAGGTAAGTGGCCCAGGTGGCCGTCTCCCTTTTTATTTTTGCTCTGTTTTATTTTTTAATCATTGTTTTCTATTTGTTTCAATCTGTTTTGATTTAGTTCAAACACTAAATCATTTTTGTTTCTTCCAATAATTTTTGCAGGGACTGAAAGTAATATTCTAGAGCCCCTCACAAAATATCAGAATTATTGAAGCATTAAAAATATATATAACATATATTTGCTCCAACTCAAATACAATATATATTAGTTCAAAGATCCAAAATGACATGGAAAAATGTGCATCATCTCTGGTTACTGTTTCCAGCATTTTTCCAAAGATGATGAACATTTTTGAAAGCCACTTGGATTGACTGAAAATATTTTAGGTGAACCTGGTGAATTCTTAAAATGCTAGGGTTTGGACAATCCCCATTTCAACTTTCTGTAAAAGTAAACATGATGCATCACCAAAGGCTAGTACTAGTGCAATGCCAGAAGCTAGGGATGTGACAACTCACCCCCACTAAACAAGAATCTCGTCTCGAGATTCAAGCGTAGGGTAAGGTGAAAGGTAAACGCAACTAGTATAATCTTCACGATCCAGGTTGCACTTCATAGAAACGTTGATTCGATCACCATCTTTGTCTTGTCGTCTTGCTCTGAGAATTCCAGCTAATCATGACAAGAAGAGGAAAGGAAAACTCTGGAAGGATCGGTCTTCTCGAAGATCGAACAACTCAGGATTATCTCCCGGAATGAGACATAGAACCGTCTCTCGGGTTGAGACACGAGATACACATCAAGAGGGGTGGAAGAAACGGATGACGGAGGTTCACTAGGTAGACCACAATTTCACTCTTAAGAAGGTGGTAAACGATTGTCAACGTAGCGAGGAGTTGAGTTGCCATGATACCACGACGAAACATCCTGGAGGAGGGTGATTCGTAGATTATTATCTTAAGTGGCAAAAAGAATTACTTTTGATATAGAGATCATTGAGACTCTCTATATCAGCCTAAGGCAAATCACATCAATCGTTTGGAGGGGGTCGGTAGAATGGCATACTCGGACTTGGATGATGTGGATTACCTTGTTGAAGACAACGTAATGGATGAATTTTGCTTATCACCGGAAATGGAAGAGACCCATGGTAGAATGGCACATTGGCGGTGCAAGCTGGGAACAAAATGCAAATGCTGGGAATGATTCTGGTAACTGGGGAAGAACCCAACAATAGAGAGTGAATTCACTGTTGGAGTGGTTATAGCATAACCGAGGAAATCTGGGGCAATCCCAGCTAGTGCCGATGATAAGACGTAGCGCTTGTGCGTGCTCTCAAGAACTTGAGCATTTCCACAATCATCAAGGTTTTACCAACATCCGTGTCAAGGGTCCGGTAACACAACTTACTACCATGATGAATGGTGATGGAGGATGCAGATGCAAAGGAAGATAACACCTTCTCAGATTTCACCCTTGGCGAGGCCAAGGAAATAAAATCTGGATGATCGACCGAGAGACATTTAGCACTCCGCTTCTAATGTTCTCCTTGATGTGCTAGTGTAACCCATTCATAGATATGGTTTGATATCTAGAACATCAAGTAAAAAGGTCGGACTTCGGAACACAGAAATCCATAGGGCAACTAGGGAGTAATCCTACGAAATCCTTATGGGGAGGTGGCCAACTTCCTCAATCAAGATATTATAATAACAGGTCTTCCGGCTGGGTGTGTTGGCCACGACATCCACTTTACCGGTTATCGAGGGACCAATATTATAATTCTTGGGAAATGTTCCAACCATCATATCTGCCTGAGATTCAGATCTGGTTGGTGTCAGGATATTCCAGACTCATCGAGTCTAGGAAGAAAAATGAAAGTTTGCAACACAAATCGACGAGATGACGTTGCGAGATTCTCGGGAGATGAACTACGATAGCAAGCTCCAAAACATGAGCTGGTTCTGCTACAAACATGTGAACACGTTGTCCCAGACAAGCATGACCACAAAGTAGTCTTATAATAAAACACTACCGAGTTCTGGTTGGGAACCATCACCGTGGATAACGAAGTCCTTGCATAAGTCATATGATTAGCTCTTATGAAGGAACTTCTTCTCCTTGAACAAATCAATCAGTGGCTTGGTGTGCTCGGGACACATATGGAATGAAGGTGGCAAGTCTCCAGACCACAGAATACTTCGCACGTGTGCATGACTGATTTGGGATGATTCCAAGGAAACAAAACTAGCTTTCTCAAATTCACGGCGGCAACTTTCACCAAATGCACGTGTATAAGAGGAAGTCACTCCTTTCATCAAACAAATACTTCAGGAGCTAGCATGAAGGAAATGCTTCAAAAGTTTCCAACACTAGCTTAATGTTCAGCAAAATTATGGAGATAAGGATGTTGTCAATGGGCTCAACAACAATTCATCTAGGTTTCCTTTTAAAAGGAATTCCATAGTTAAGTGAACACGGTGATAGCATTGGTCAGACCCAAAAGATATAATGGTGTATGCTCGAGGGATCAACCACGAGTAAGGCAACATTACGAATATCGTTGGTTCTGGTCTGATTGGATGATAGCCCATACTCAATCAAAGGTTTGGGTAATATAATAGATCCAACAATTGTTCACGAGGACCAATTGATGAAGATATCATCTTTCTTCAACACACACACACACACACAAAAGATATCCCTTAACATGAACTAAGTCGGACAAGCTTTTATCTTCCAACTCTCCAAGTTGTTGTTTGGCTTATCCAACTAGCTCAGGGTATCCAACGCGGATTCTTGGAGAAGGGGGTGGTTTACAGGAATAAACCAACTTGATCACGAACTCAACATAGCGGTCAGGTGACAACCTGGTAATACTTCTGAGAAGATATTCAGAAAATCACGAACCACCGGTATGTTACTAAGCTCGAGAACAATCTTGCTTTTTGAGGCAAGACGATATGATCAATAAGCAAGGATTGGCACTATCCTAACTCACTGATCGGAGAGTGCACCAGAAATAAGGACTAGGTAGCACAATCAACCTTAGGGTGACGATTCAATAATCAACACGCTAAGAATGAGGTTATCGTCCATTTAACTACCAAGCAACGAGGTTGCTGGGAGTATAGATTTCACACATCACAATTCATTTGTCGGTATTCCGGTTGCATCAACACAGGACCGAGGAATGAACAATGATGGTAAGAAGTATCGCTGTACCAAGAGTTCATAGGATGGTGTGCAATTCCTATAACAATCCCGATATAAAGATGGTAATACTCCAAGGTAGAACAGAACCAAAAGCTGGATTAGCAATTTGATCTGCGGAGCACAACTTCTTTGACCCAATCCTGGATATGGAAGAGGTACTGGAGTTTGTTTCTCCAAGTCATTCAGGACAGAATGGCTTGACGGACCACAAGAGTAATAGACATCGATGAACGAATGCATGCATACTCTTGACTATCAATTGATAGACGAGGGTCAGAATGCAACTAAAGAGAACAACTCAAAGGAACATATAATTTTCTGAGTTGTGGATGCATAGATTAGTATGTCGAACCAAGTTCAACATATTTCTTCTGGATAACCCATGCAGAAAGGTAGAACTGGCAGAGTCACGATTTATGAATGGAGAACTCCTCAAGAATAATCCTGTTGTGATATTTCAGTTCAACGAGGAACTTCTGCCATAAGTAGTTCATGGTATTTGGAAGAAGAAGATACCACGGACTTCAAGGACTATCGCAAAGGTTACTAATATCCTGAAGGCACTAGCAATTACTATCAACATGAAGTAGGTAGAGTGAATCTCGGGTTCAAACCCAGGAGTAGAATACCTACTACTAAGTAGCATCACGGGATGCTTTCGAGAATGATGGCCAGAATCATCACACTGGGAACACAAATCCTGGCTAATTACTAGATGATCCCCTAAGACACCTAGGGTCATAATAGTAACTCCAATATAATGTCAAGGCAATAGAATACCTCAACTCAACAATTAGTGTGATTGAGCTGGCATAAAGGAACATCGAAACCAGAGGGAAAGGATTTTGCAAATGCATCAGACTATTTAGAAACCTGGGATGACTCGGACAGCATAACGGCTGTAAATGCTCAGAAAAGATTTGAGACATTCACAAAATGGTGGCATAACCACTCAGAAGCACAATATCAAGGTTTCGAGATCAACAATTAACATACGGAAGTAGTAGGAACTGAACGAGGCTTAATCCAACAATCTATAAGTCTACGGATTAGTAACACGTGATCCTGATAGAAAGAAGAGATAGCCTAGTTCTTAATCCCCGCAGGAAAGATAAGATGACTCAGATCAGAAGGGCATGAGGTATAAGGAGTAAAAAGAGCCTTACGTTCCATCCCACAATCAATTCCCTTATATAACTAAAGAATTTCTAGACTCAACTTCGACCAGTTTGGCTTGGTAATCCTACAGGCAGTCAAGCTCTGATACCAACGCTGTCAGGACCCCGACTCAATGCCACATCGATCTAGCATGTAACACCTCATATCACTTTGCGGCCTCACGCACGGTATTCCCACGGGTGTCGCCTTACCTTTGCCCGGGACCGTTTGCGCCTTTTGGCACACGTATATGACAGTGTCGCTAGCATCCATATGATAAGGAGCCCGGGCTGACATGGCTAGTCGTAAACCCAAAGTGGCACAGACTTACAGGGACAGGCATCCATGACCCAGCATCGAACGTGTCGGTCATCAGCGAGTGAATCCAGGCTGTAGCACTGGGCTAGCAGGACTCCGGTGAACCGGGCTGTAGCGGGCTAACAGGACTCCGGTATTCATCGCGTGACATTTCCCCGAAGGGACAGACACAGGAACGAAGAAGGACACATGCCGGCCAGCCTAAGTGTTCCGGAGCAGTAGCAAGCTACCATGGCTCGGTGGAAACACTAGGAGACATTTCCCGGTAAGAGAGGCTACTAAAGATAAACAACTAGATGGTCAGATCCCACACATACCAAGCATTTCAATAACATACACACAATATGCTCGATATGTGCAATACAACATGGCATCACAACATGACTCTACGACTCAAGTAATTTATTCAATAGGCTCCGAGGAGCGAGATATTACAAACATGGGTCTCATGACCCAACAATCAGAGCATACAAGTCAAAGCACAAGCGGAAGCTATCATGTCTGAGTACAGACATCTATAAATGAAAAAGGCTGAGAAGCCTGACTATCTATCAGATCCTGCCGAGGGCACAAGATCGTAGCTGAGGTATCAAGCTAAACGTCGAAGTCCACGCGGAACTACTAGTGAGACTGAAGTCTCTCTGCAAAAACATAAAATAGGCAAACGTGAGTACAAATGTACCCAGCAAGACTTACATCAGAACTAACTACATATGCATCATTATCAACAAAGGGGATGGTGGGGTTTAACTGCAGCAAGCCAGCTTTGACTCGGTGGCTATCCTAAACTACGACTGCAAGTAACTCTTTTGAGGTGGCGCACACGAGTCCACATATTCACCATATCAATACACCACTATGGATCCGCTCCCGTCTCCCTACGAGAACGCCATCCATAGCACTCACGCTTATCTTGCGTATTTTAGAGTATCCACTTTCACTTGTCTATGAACTGATATAAGCAACCCAGAAGTCCTTTACCGCGGACGCGGCTATTCGAATAGATCATGTTAACCCTGCAGGGGTGTACTTCTTCATACATGTTTCCACCACTTAGCGTCTGCACACGACATGTGCTCGGCAGACTTCAAGCGAAAGCCGACGTGGGTGTAGACCACGACCTACCTAAACACTTAAGCCTCTAGTCCAGGTTTATCGCCTATTCAGGTTCCATCCGCAGGGAGTCCGGCCGAGGTTTCCCATACGGCCCCGAACGATGTGAACAGGGTTCCCGAGATACCTAACGGGTATTCGGTACACCGTGCCACGTACCTACCGCATCACAGCCCACCCCTACGGTCAGTGCTGTCCACGGCCTCCAGTAGGCTACAAACACCAGAAACTACTTGCAACTCCTGGACAGAGAGCTAGGGTGAATAAGAAGTCGAGCGGGGTCATATTTCAGGGCCCAATGCATGGTAGTAGCTGTTTCTTAAATCACATATACAGATCTCAGTGCTTAAGGTCGGCTTCAATGAAACAACCCACCATGTACTCCTACATGGCCTCTCATCGATACCTTTACCAAATCGTGTTCACCACACCACTCTCATTACCGACATAATCATTTCACTCTAGCCATCACCCAGATGAACCAGACCTGACACGACTCTAAGCATAGCAGGCATAGCAAGGTAGGAACAACACATACATATGGCTCAAACAACTCCTACACATGCTAGAGGGTTTCATCTAGTTACTGTGGCAATGACAGGTCATGCAGAGGAAATGGGTTCAACTACCGTAGCACACAGCAGTTTGAAACGCGTTGTCTTAATGCAGTAAAAGAGAGCAGGAGCGAGAACATGGGATTGTATCGATATGATCAAATGGTTGGTTGCTTGCCTGGCACTTCTGAAGATAACATTGAGTCTTCGTCAGTGTCAACGATCGCATCATCGGTGTCACGTCTATCGAGAGTGGACAATTACCGGCAAATACAGAAAAGACACGATCAATGCAATGCACAATATGATGCATGCTATGACATGGCAATATGAATGTGTTTTGGGCTAATGCAACTAGCAACAGATTAAATGAAGTTGGTTTGAATATAAAATTCAAATTCAAACTCCATATGTGATTATTCAAATGCCATTTATATGATTTGTGCTAAACAGCATCTATAAGTTGTTCTAACATGCATGAAAATGGTACAGATGGATTCCTTGAATTTTTCTGATAATTTTTCATATATAAATTATTTAATTTGGAGTTACGGTTAATTTTCTATGATTTATTGAAGTTTTAGGCATTTTCTGGAATTTCCTGAATATAATTAAATCCAGAAAATACTTTATGACATCAGCAGTGCGTCATGCTTGCATCAGCAAGTCAACAGGGCTGCCCCGGGTCAAACCTGACCAGGGGGTCCCATTAGTCAGCGTCACAGGTTAACAGGGGGGTTTATTTTAGTTTAATTAAGGATTAGGGCACTAGGGCCCACATGTCAGTGGCTCTGGGGTTAGATTAGGTGGTGATTAGCTTAGGCTAATCACCTGATAGCGGGGGCCCACCTGTCAGTGTCAGCAGAGGGGGTAGTTAAGATAAAATAATTAAACTAATTAACAGGGGGGGGCTGGCCCCACCTGTCATCGACCCAGAGAGGGGGGGGGTCCCGCCGTGGTCAACGTGGTCAGACCCACCGGCGGCTTGACGCCGGCGAGGCCAGACGCGGTGGTGCGCGTCGGAAACCAGCTACAGGGGCTCTTTTGGCGCGCAGGGAGCAACTACGGGGAGAGGGTGGAGTGGCGCATCCAACGGTGGTGGTGGCGGAGGCTGGGGTGGCCGGAGCTGCCGGCGGCGACCTCTTTTGCGGCTGCCGGAGCTCGGGTGTTCGCGGGACCGGCGCTGCGGTGTGCAAACAAGACGGTGGTCGCGCTAGTTTTACTCTACGGGACGCAACGAGTGCAACGGACGCAGGCGTGGGACCAAAAGGTCACCGGAGCTTCACCGGCGACGAGCCCGTGCGGCGGAGCGTCTCGGCTCCGGTAGAGGGGGCGGCTAGAGCTCGAAATCGAACTTGGGGTTAGGGGGAAACGGAGCAGGGACTCACGGGGATCGTGCAGGGAGGGTCAGCGAGCTCGGGGGCGCGCCGGAGTGGCCGAATTCGACGGAGAAGATCCTCGGCGGCCGGCGAGGGGGAAAACGTCGGGGGCGGCGTTCCGGGGCTCTTCTGGTCGCGTGAGACGACGAGGAGGACGAGGGAGGACTTGCGGAGCTCTGGGAGGCGTCGGGGAGGCGAGAGGGGGATGGTGGCCGCGGCGAACGGCGTCGGTGGCGACGGCTGTGTTCGGGTTCGGGCGAGAGAGAAAGAGCAGAGGGGCGGGGCCTCGAGGAAGAGTGAGAGGGGTCCGAGGGGGCTGCGTGGCGTCGCGGGAGGGAACCAGGGGAGGAGGAGGCAGCCAGGCAGGGAGGAGGTGGCCGGGGCGCGTGGCCGCGCGCGCCGGGCGCGTGCCCGCGTCCTTCTGGCGAGGGAAGAAGACGACAGGGGGGTAGCGGTGGCGGGCTGGGCCAGCGGGAGGAGCTGGGCCGGGCAGGTAAGCAGGTAAGTGGCCCAGGTGGCCGTCTCCCTTTTTATTTTTGCTCTGTTTTATTTTTTAATCATTGTTTTCTATTTGTTTCAATCTGTTTTGATTTAGTTCAAACACTAAATCATTTTTGTTTCTTCCAATAATTTTTGCAGGGACTGAAAGTAATATTCTAGAGCCCCTCACAAAATATCAGAATTATTGAGGCATTAAAAATATATATAACATATATTTGCTCCAACTCAAATACAATATATATTAGTTCAAAGATCCAAAATGACATGGAAAAATGTGCATCATCTCTGGTTACTGTTTCCAGCATTTTTCCAAAGATGATGAACATTTTTGAAAGCCACTTGGATTGACTGAAAATATTTTAGGTGAACCTGGTGAATTCTTAAAATGCTAGGGTTTGGACAATCCCCATTTCAACTTTCTGTAAAAGTAAACATGATGCATCACCAAAGGCTAGTACTAGTGCAATGCCAGAAGCTAGGGATGTGACACAGAGTCGGTTACAATGGTAGGAGATCTACATATCCGTATCGCCAAGCTTGCCTTCCACGCCAAGGAAAGTCCCATCCGGACATGGGACGAAGTCTTCAATCTTGAATCTTCACAGTCCAGGAGTCCGGCCAACGGTGATAGTTCGGCTATCCAGACACCCCCTAATCCAGGACTCCCTCAGTAGCCCCTGAACCAGGCTTCAATGACGATGAGTCCGGCGCGCATATTGTCTTCGACATTGCAAGGAGGGTTCCTCCTCCGAATACTTCATAGAAGATTTTGAACACAAGGATAGTGTCCGGCTCTGCAAAATAAGTTCCACATACTACCGTAGAGAGAATAATCTTTACACAAATTCAATCTGCTGACGTATTCTGCAGCGTGACGTCACACCACGGCCAAGCCTTTATTGGAATCATTTTTACTGTCCCACCTCAGCGTGTTTAGGAGGCGGTTTCTTTGGCACGTCTTGTCAAAGCAGAGATCGTGTCCCCTTATTCCGGGGTTCTCATTAATACGGGTGTGGGTAACCCAGTCGTGCCCGTTGGCGCGCCTCCTCTATTGAAGGCGAGTCCCGAACCGTCATGGGGAGGGCTCTTGGTATTCAACCTCTTTATAACGAGACCAAGGCCCGCTCCTTTTTTTCAATCTCAATCGAATCCACCCCTCGCCTCGAGTTCCAACACCCAAAGCTCTAGATTCAGGCGCTTCGGACCTCCGAGGATGTCCGGCTCCGACCTGCAAGGCCGGTGGATGCCTTCCTACGTCACGGAAGAAGACGTGTTAAAGCTGAGAGATGCCCGGTATCTAACCGGCAAAATTTCGCAAAGGCTGCCTGCCCAAGGGCAGGTTATTCCCACTCCCAAGCCTAGTGAGAGCGTGGTGTTCATGTCTCAGTTCCTTCGGGGGTTAGGCTTCCCGACGGACCCCTTCGTGAGAGGGCTCATGTTTTATTATGGGCTGGAATTTCATGACTTGGATCCGGAGTCCATCCTCCACATCTCATCGTTCATTGTTGTATGTGAAGCCTTCCTCCGCATTACCCCTCACTTCGGGTTGTGGCTCAAAACCTTCAAAGTGGAATCGAAGATGATCAAGGGGCAGCAGGCAGAGTGCGGAGGGGCTGTTATAAGCAAGAATGTTGACGCTCCATGGCCCGAGGGCTCTTTTCAAGAGGAGCTCAGTCTGTGGAAACAAGAGTGGTTTTATATCACCGCTCCCAGGGGCACCAAATGGGTGGCGCCACCTGCCTTTCGCTCGGGTCCTCCACCACGGCTGGCGTCATGGGTCAATAAAGAGCTCGACTGGGGGCCGTCCAAGGACGTGCCCTTGTTGCAGGGCCGTATTCGAGACCTCCTAGAGAGAGACATCAATCAGGTCGTAGTAGCGCAGGTCATGTTGATTCATCGCACCCTGCCCTGCAAACGTCGCCCCTTTCGCCTGTGGGAGTTCAATCCGGAGGGACCACGAGCTCTCCAACATTTTATGGGCGTAACGCCCGTGGAGATGTACAACTGTTCTTCGGATCACGAGCAATGTGTCCGGACTTGACCGAGGACGCAGGTCTGAGCTGCAATCGCACGGATACTCAAGTAAGTAGTCCTGTACCCGGACATGCTATCCGTATATCTATCATAAACTTGCCTTTTAAAAGACTTGTGCCTTGAACAGGAGTGGATAGCGAAAGCAAAGCTGATCCGGTGTCCGGCCCCCCTCCCTGAGACCACGCCGGATCCTGTGTTAACCAGGATGCTAGAGGCTGCACCTTTTGAAGAAGGCAAAGGGGGGAACAAGGGAGCTACTGCCTCCGCGAAGGAGTTTATCAAGAAAGGAGGGATCGAGAATCCCTCCCTCCAAGGGGAGAAGAGGACCGCTTCTGAAGATCCGGAGATCAAGGCCTCGAAGCGGGGGAAGAAATCCTCGCTAGAGGGTCCTGCGCCGGGAGATGCCCCGGCCGCACTATTTCCCCAAGGAGATCAGCCCTCTAGCGAGCCGTAAGTAAAGAGGGGCGTTTTCTTAAAATGAGAGACATCCCTGTTTTATTTCTGAAGATAACCAAAATTTTTCCTTGTAGTTCGGATCTCAGCCCTTCTCAGCAGAGCTCGTCTTCAGGGGATCTCGATCCGGAGATGATGGCGAGTGAAACGCCTCCGCCTGCCGTACCGTCATGCGAGGCGGACGACCCTGAGATGTCGTCACGAAGGGTTTCTCCGAATCCGGCAGGGCTCGAAGGCAGTCGTAAGTCCCCTCAAAGCTCTCCGCGTCCGGCCTTCGAAAAAGGCCATCGGACGAGTCCGGCACTGACTGGTGTACGGCTGGAGGAGCTGAAAGATCTGCTCGGGCGAGCATCTATCTCGGAAGATCACCGTGTGCTAATGGGTATGGTGATTGAAAGGATTTCATCCGCTGAAAGCAGATTGCATGAAGCCGTCATAAGTTTACTGATGGGTTTTGAGGTACGCAAAATGGTGTACCTTCTGACAGTTTGGCATATAGAATGCGCCTTTTATAGATAGTAGCCCCTGAGACTCGATGCATTGTCAAAAATGATAGCCCGCCAAGGATCATAATCCCAGGTATAATATGCGCTCTTCCTATGTAGGTGGCAAAGCGTCCGGTGGCAAGCCGGACTGATGAATTTGCCGAACTAAAGCGGCAACTTGACGTGGCGGATTCTGACATCGCGCTTGTCAATAAGCGGCTTGACGAGTCACAACCTTCCTGACCATAGTCCGGCCAGGGCTCTCCTGATAAAGAGAGAGACTTTAGTGAATTCAGGATGTCGCCAAAGGGCGAGTGCTGAAAGATATCCGTGGCAGTGAACTCCATAACCGGCGCCCAATCGGATTTGATTGGCAGGGGCGCGGGAGGTTCGGAGTCCGGAGAGGAGTCCGGCACCTTGGAGTCACGGGCTTTGCAAAGGACAGGGATGGTGTTCGTCTTAATCGTCGTAGAGATCGTAGCCCCCGAGGCGGTGTCCAGCCACTCGTCCTCGATCGGCGAAGTCGGCTCCGAGCTAAGGGTCGGAGCGGACGCTGGTGCGGCCTCCAGGGCACTGTTCGGCGCTAGAGCTAGATCATACCCATCGAGACAGTGCAGCGCGCTTGGCTGTGGCTCGAATCCGTCGAAGATCAAGTCTCCGCGGATGTCAGCCGTGTAGTTCAAACTCCCAAATCTGACCTGATGGACAGGGGCGTAGCTTTCGATCTGCTCCAGATGGCCAAGTGAATTGGCCCCCAGTGTAAAGCCGCCGAATACAAAGATCTGTCCGGGGAGAAAAGTCTCACCCTGGACCACGTCTTTGTTGATGATCGAAGGAGCCATCGGGCCTAAAGGTGACGACACAGAGGAACTCTCAATGAAAGCACCAATGTCGGTGTCAAAACCGGCAGATCTCGGGTAGGGGTTCCCGAACTGTGCATCTAGGCAGATGGTAACAGGAGACAAGGGACACGATGTTTTTACCCAGGTTCGGGCCCTCTCCATGGAGGTAAAACCCTAATCCTTCTTGATTAATATTGATGATATGGGTAGTACAAGAGTAGATCTACCACGAGATCAAAGAGGCTAAACCCTAGAAGCTAGCCTATGGTATGATTGTTGTTCGTCCTACAGACTAAAACCCTCCGGTTTAAATAGACAACGAAGAGGGTTAGGGTTACACAGAGTCGGTTACACTGGTAGGAGATCTACATATCCGTATCGCCAAGCTTGCCTTCCACACCAAGGAAAGTCCCATCCGGACACGGGACGAAGTCTTCAATCTTGTATCTTCACAGTCCAGGACTCCGGCCAACGGTGATAGTTCGGCTATCCGGACACCCCCTAATCCAGGACTCCCTCAACTAGTAAAGATATATTTTTCTGACCCAAGTTTGGAGTTCTCCAGGCACCTTTGCCGATATTCCAAGGAGTATTGTGGATGCCACCGCATTCTTCCGAGCCGAAGAGGGGACCTCAACAGAGAAGTTGTTCTGGTTGCAGTACCTTGCGCCAGAACTTCCAATGCCCCTGAGTGACCAGCTGAAGCAGTTGTCCGAGCTGCACAGGGTGGCCGGCCTAGCCATGAAGGATGTTATAGTCCGTTTGTGGCCGGCCGAAGCCATCCCTAGCAGTCACTTCGGACTCGTGAAGAGGCTGGTGGAGGCGCTTCCTCGGATCGATGCCCTTAAGCGGTCATCTTGCATAGAAGGTGCTCAGATGGCCTTCGCCCGTGTCAAGGTGCAGTGGAAGAAGATGAAGGCCACCGAGATTGCCACTGTAGGGCCACCTGAAGGCAAGGAGCACCGGCGGCCGGAGAAGTACTTCGACGAGGTCCTCGAGGGAGCCCATAGTGCTCCAAGGACACCATATTTGAGTAGTTGTGTCCGGTTTGTAGGAGTCATATAATGAACTCATGATGTAAAAATGGTTATGCTTTTTATAATTAGTTTATCCTCCTATTTGGCCGTTTATATGTCTGAAAATTACCAGTCATCGGCTTCAGCCCCCATGTAAATATCACAGGGGTGTTCGGGAACGCATGGTCGCACTTTGTCCAACGTCTTGGTCCGGTGTACGAGGCGGCCTGCGAGGTGAACTAGGCAATCAGACTACGCGGTTTTATTACTTTCACTTAGCCATAAGAGTCCATTGGTGGCTCTAAGTACTAGCCCCTTGTTGCATGAACGGCAATCCGGAGTACGGCGCCCTTGCAACGTGGCTGATCGAAAGCTCAACCCCTCGTATAACACGGCATAAATCGCGAACGATTTGTAGTATGACACTAAGTCACTTGATTGCTGACCTGCTCTCGCCTATCATGACAGTCAGTTTTCGGCTTTCTGTACTGAGGTACTTAACCGGACGAGCTAGAAATACTACCGCAGTAGTTCTCCCTTTACTACCTTAGCCAAACTTGCGGAACGTAAGGTGGCAAACACAGGAGACGGGCAACCCAACTATAGACCAAAGACATGATTCGGAACCGATGCATATAATGCAATATCCGGGACGCCTAAGAGTTCCCTATAGGTATCGGACTTAAGAATTTTGCGGGGCCAAATACAGCCCCCGGTATGAAGACAGTGTCGAGCCACGCGTGTCAGTCGAACGTAAGGGGGAGCACAGATGACAAGGAAAAACCAAGACCCAACGAAGAAGGTGATAATCATCTGCGTCGTTCAATATTATGGTCATATTACATGCCCAAAGAGAAAAATAACTGATTTTACATAAGGGAAAGTCTAACACAAGGCCTAAAAATCATAGTTCGGAAAAGAAACTCCAATGTTGCCCTGTCGCCCGTCTGCGCCTTTTCTCCTTAGCAGTAAGTCCTTTGAGAGGAGTATTTGATGGTTAGGACGCGCCGGCCTTAAAAGGATCTCCTGCAATGACCATCTTGCAATTAGGGCTCTTGGTGAACCTGCATTTAGAGGAAAAAAAGATATATGCGGTCCAAATAGGGTCAAGCCGTACAATGGACCTTTTCGGCAGCGTGCCTCCAGCGCCGCCCAAGGTATTTTTAGTGTGTAATTATGTACGCGTGGTATACAAGTTGCAACCTGGTAGGGCGATCGACGGAGGCCGAACTACTAATCGATGTCCGGATCCATTGATTTATCGCTATTATGCATGGACCGGACTCGTTTGGATACGTCGTTGGCTTTATTGGCCGGTGAACTGTTCGGCTTGATAAGGCTGCCATATACTTTGGCTGCAAGGGCTGCAGTGTGCTCTTCAGTACGGAGTGAGCACTCCATATTACCATTGACTGTAATAATGCCATGAGGTCCAAACATGTTAAGCTTCAATTAAGCGTAGTGTGGGACTGCAGTGAAGTGGGCGAAAGCAGTTCGTCCGAGCAGTGCATGGTAGCCACTGCGGAAAGGGACAATGTCGAAGATTAACTCTTCACTGTGAAAGTTATCCGGGGATCCGAATACTACCTCTTGTGTAATTGAGCCTATACAACGGGCCTCCACTCCTAGTATCACACCTTTAAAGGTAGTGTTACTAGGCTTCATTCGATATGGGTCGATCCCCATCTTACGGACAGTATCTTGATAAATCAAGTTGAGACTACTTCCTCTGTCCATAAGGACTCTAGTGGGGTGGTATCCGTCAATGATTGGATCAAGAACCAGGCCAGCCGAACTCCCGTGACGGATACTGGTTGGGTGATCCCTGCGATAAAAAGTGATCGGATAGGCTGACCATGGGTTAAACTTGGGGGCAACATGCTCTACAGCATAAAACGTCTCGTAGTGCGTGCTTGCGCTCCCTTTTGGGGATGTGAGTGACATATATCATGTTCACTGTCTTTACCTCGGGGGGGGTGTCGGTGTCAAAACTGGCGGATCTCGGGTAGGGGGTCCCGATTTGTGCGTCTAGGCTGATGGTAACAGGAAGCAAGGGACACAGATGTTTACCCAGGTTCGGGCCCTCTCGATGGAGGTAAAACCCTACTTCCTGCTTGATTAATATTGAAGATATGGGTAGTACAAGAGTGGATCTACGACGAGATCGTAGAGGCTAAACCTAAGAGCTATCCTATGATGGTATGATTGTAATTGTGATCGGCCTTCTAAGGACCAACCTCTCCGGTTCATATAGACACCGGAGAGGGCTAGGGTTTACATGGATTTGGTTACAAGGAAGGAAACACAATATCCGGATCGCCAAGCTTGCCTTCCACGCCAAGGAGAGTCCCATCCGGACACGGGCCGAAGTCTCGAGTCTTGTATCTTCACGCTTCAATAGTCCGGACGTTGTATACAGTCCGGCTGTCTGGATACCCCCTTATCCAGGACTCCCTTAGTAGCCCCTAAACCAGGCTTCAATGACAATGAGTCCGGCACGCAGTCTTGTCTTTGGCATTGCAAGGTGGGTTCCATCTTCGAATACTCCAAACTACCTGTTACGATGAATAGTGTCCGGCATCCCATCAATGTTGTACTCCTTGGCTTCAGTGTCTCAATAATGACCATCTCCACGTGTCGAGTGAATGCGAAGAGTCGAGGCATTTTCGCATTTGCCACCCTCAATCCTCCGGGCTGACCGTCTATTTGTAGGGACGGGGATTCTCAGATCCAAACCTCACTCTCCCTCCCTGAGCTAGAATCCAACAGAGCGCTCCATGAAAAACCATTCCAGCATGGCCGGCCGTCGCAACTCTTCTGCTCTCCCTCCTTGTTCCAAGTCGGGGGATTGGGGAGAGTGTTCAGTTCCTCATAGCCATTTGATAGAGTTACAAACCCAAGGGTTTCTCCCACCGGCGTTCATGGTCCCTGTCCGAGCCGGAATAGCCACTTATGATGGAGGGGAACAAGCGGAGGGATCTCCAAATCCATCTCCAGAGGAGCGTATATGCTTCATCCCGCATCTGCTGAGGGGTGTCGGGTTTCCCATCCACCCGTTTCTTCACGGACTCCTGGAGTTCTACAGTCTCCAATTGCACAACCTCACCCCTGCCTCCATTCTGCATATAGAGGGGTTTGTCACCCTTTGCGAGCTGTTTTTAGGCTGCGAACCACACTTTGGATTATGGAGGAAGCTGTTCTGCCTTGTCCCCCGCACCCAGGGAGAATCCCTATATCAAGTGGGCGGGGCGGAAGTATGGCTCATTGCCGAGACCGGATACCTGTCCGGCACTCCTAAGAAGGCACCAGAAAACTGGCCTTCAGAGTGGTTTTATATTGATGACGTTCCCCTTCCGGATCCAGTCCGGACGGGTCTCCCCAAGTTTAGTAACGCCCCGCCGAGGGCACGCCTAAGTTGGCGCCCCCGGGACCCTCAAGAAGAGGATACGAGGGAAATACACTTCCTGATGAGCAAGATAAAGTTACTAGCCAAATCCAGACTGACGATAGTCGAGGTCATGGCAATATGCATAAGGCGGGGAGTGCAACCGCTTCAATATCGGGGGAAGCCCATGTGGCACTTCAACGGGGAAGACGACGCCGCCCGCTGCGGCCATAAGGGTCCGGACTCCGCCACTGCTTTGGCAAGGATATTGTCCGATTTATACAAAGGGGAAGAGGAGGAATTCCTTTGCATTAAAACGCAGGACGGATTCTCCATGTAAGTCGTCATTCGTCATAAGGAGGACCCCGGGTAAGTCGTCATTCGTTTCCCTGTTTTACTTGCTTTAGCGTTCTTCTGCTAAGATTGCCTGCATTGATGTTTCCGAGCAGGAACTGAGGAGGGCCGTAGAAGGAATCTTCAGCCCCTCCCCGCAGCCAGAGGACCCCGGAAGGGCCCTAGATCCAGGACTCAAAGGAGATCCGGATATTACCGTGGAGCTTGTCAACGGGGTATTTTATCAAGCGAGCTGGGATGGTGCCTCAGTGGCCATTATGGCCGACTATCCCGGACTGCTCCTTGTGTCGCGTGTAAGCCGAACTAAAAACCCTATCCTCCGAAGATGACTCCCCTCAGGTATTATGATTTACCCTTGAGGTGTCGTGCTGTTTGCAGAGACGACGGCCGGAGCGCGGGGCCGAGCCCCTAGGGACTCGTCGACCACAGGCGTCCGGATCGGGCAGGCTCAAGAGGAAGGCGGTGAGGGTTGACACACCGCTGCAGAGGTAAAGTAATAACCTGTCTTGCGATTATAGTATTTGAAATATGACAGCGCCCTTTGTGCCTGGCAGGAAGAGGAGCAGCCGGACTATAACCGGGGATCCCGCCAATCACACCTCCACCAGCCGGGTTCCAGAACCGGCTTCGAGGGCAGAGGCGGACACGGGGCCAGTACCGCATAGTTCTTCGACAGAGGATGCGGATATGTGTTCGGCCATGAAGTCCAAAGTTGAGAGCGCCATGAATCACCGTTGCCGGAGGGCCGTGCTTCGGAACAACATCTTTTCCGAAGAGGCTTTTAATGCCTTCAATTCGGCAGACGCATACGTCCGAGCTGCTCAAGGCGGGCTAGCCCAAGCGACGAACCAGTATACCAAAGATATATGGGTAAGAAATTTTCATAAGTATGTATAGCAGTAGCCCCTGAGACTTGAAATAGTTGGAACAACTATTTGAAGGATCAATTTATGCACATGTTCTTGTGGATAAGAATGAACAATTGGCTCGGGAGCTGGAGGAATGTAAGTCCCAGCTGAGGGACGCGGTTGCCAAGTTAGAGGAATCCCAGAAGGCCTCCTCTGGTAACATTTGTCTCAATTGTGCGAAGATGCACCAATTAGTAAATGGCTGGTATGACTAGTCTAACAGAAAATTCTGCAGACAATCCCGGGGTGAATCCGAAGGGCGTAACGGATGATGACTCGCATCTTAAAAGTCAGCTAAAGGCTGGCGAGCGCATCCTTACGCAAGTGAAGCAAGAGAAGAATAATCTTCAAGTTGCCAATATTCGACTGGACATGGAATTAAAAGACATCCACGCTCCACTGGCGGACTCCGTGAAGGAGAACAAAAGGCTTCGACGCGGCATTTATGGTGAGTGCCCTGACGAACTATACGATAGTTCGGCGAGGAAGTATATTGCTTGCAGGAATGTTAACGGGTCACCCTGAAGAGGAGATGCCCTCATCTGCAAGTGATTTACTGCAAGAACTTTCACAGTTGCATGAGCGAGCTCGGCGGGTGATGCACGGCGTTGCTCAGGCCTTGTGGCCATCAAGCCTCCTACCGAATGGCATGGGGGAGCTTGTGGACCTGCTTCAAGGAGCCCGGTAGTGCTTCTGACTGTGGAAGATATCAGCGTGCCGGCAAGGTGCAAGAGAAGCCTGGGCAATGGTGAAGACGCGCTACACCATGCTGGACCCGAACCATATGGCCGAAGTAGGACCGCCGGGGCCCGATGGGCAAGAAATTCCGGTAAGTCTGGTATATGACCAGGTAGCATTAGCCACTAAGTATTCTCAACAGGATTGTAAGCTAGATAGTCTGTTGGATGGTATAGAGGAAGAATATAGTCAGTCCAAGTGACTATGTAATTTAATGGGCATAAGTAGCCCCTAGCCGGATTAAAATCATTTGTCCTTTTCGCTTCAGCCCTCGGATCCTACAGTCCGGGGTGTGTCCGAATACCCGCTCAGTTATACAAAACCGGGGTATGCGTGGAGACCAGGCGTAGGGGTCATAAGTGCTTGAACAGACAAGTACCCAACTAGTTATGTTATATTACATGGATAGTAAGAAACATCTTCCAGGGAGAATAGTTCCGTTAGGGGTTCCTTTCCCTGGGTACGCATGCGGCAATGCACATGTCCGAGCTGCAAACGATGGTGCAGGATACAAGACTTCTCGGGATTTACGTTGTAATAAACGAATACATCTTTTGTTCACCGATCGAATATTCTCTTAAGGAAACTAGCTTTCGGCTTCACCCAGTCTGAGGTACACATCCGGCTGAACCGGCAGTAACAATCGCAGAGGTGCTCCCCTTATGCCCTAGCCGAATTAATGGGAACGTAGGGCATAAACACAAGAGCCAGGCAACCCAGCTTGGCCACATCTTAAGTCATATCGATGCATATAATGGTGAAGAAAAGTCACATATGAAAAAGAAGCTCATATGTGATGGGAAAAAAGCCATTTGAGTAATTATTTTTAGCTTCCGTATAGGAAGCCCCCAGGTATTGCTTACACACATAGTGCGGCCGGAGTAATCCGGGAGTCCGCACTGTATTAAGTACTTTGTGTGAAGAGAAAAAAGGTCGAGAAAGGAAAAGTGGGGTGGAGCATAAGTAAAAGGGAGGGAGTAAGGAGACGAACGCTGAGTTCGGCGTTAGGCGTAGAATCTCCGGAGTCTGGCTGCGTTCCATGGGTTCGGCTCGAGTCTGTTATCGGACGCATTGCGTAAGCAGTACGCTCCTCCAGTGAGAACTTTGTCAATGATGAAGGGACCTTCCCACTTGGGTTTGAGTTTGTCCTTCTTCTTCTTCGGTAGGCGTAAAACGAGCTCGCCAATATTGTAAGTTTTGGCCCGCACTTCTTTGCTTTGGTATCGTCGAGCCTGCTGCTGATAGAATGCGGAATGGGATTTTGCGACATCGCGCTCCTCCTCCAGGGCATCCAAGTTGTCCTGCCGATCTAACTCGGCTTCCTTCTCTTCTTACATGTGTATGCGTGGCGAATCATGTATTATGTCGCAGGGTAGTACTGCTTCCGCACCGTACACCATAAAAATGGTGTATATCCGGTGGTGAGATTCGGTGTGGTCCGCAGCCCCCAGAGTACGGAGTCGAGCTCCTCCACCCAGTGCGTATCCGATTCTGTTAAAGATCGCACTAGTCTGGGTTTGATGCTGCTCATGATGAGACCGTTTGCCCGTTCGACCTGGCCATTTGTTTGGGGATGGTAGATGGAAGCATAGTCGAGCTTAATGCCCATTTTGCCGCACCAAGTTTTCACTCCATCAGCTGTGAAGTTTGAGCCATTATCAGTGATGATGCTGTGGAGGACACCGTATCGGTGTACGACCCCGGATATGAAGTCTATTACTGGTCCGGATTCGGCCGTTTTGACTGGTTTGGCTTCTATCCATTTGGTGAACTTGTCCACCATGACCAATAAGTATTTTTTCTTATGGCTTCCCCCTTTAAGAGGTCCGGCCATATCCACCCCCCAGATCGCGAAGGGCCAAGTTACGGGGATTGTTTGGAGAGCGGTAGGGGGCATATGACTCTGATTGGCGAAGAGCTGGCAACCGACGAATGTTGGACAAGGTCTTGTGCGTCTGCTCGGGCCGTCGTCCAATAGAAGCCTGTACGGAAGGCCTTGCTGACTAGCGCTCGAGCCGCGGCGTGGTGTCTGCCCAATCCGGCATGGATTTCAGCCAAGAGTTGCCGCCCTTCCTCTTCGGAGATGCACCTTTGGAGCACTCCGGTCACGCTTTTCTTATAGAGTTCCCCTTCATGGACTTTGTAAGCTTTAGAACGCCGGACAATGCAGCGTGCTTCATTTTGGTCTTTGGGGAGCTCCTGCCTATTTAGGTAGGCCAAGAAAGGCTCAGTCCACGGGGCGATTACGGCCATGATTTCGTGGGCCGAAGATGTTATTTCGGTGGAAGAGCCTCTGATTGAGTCTGATGGTTCAGAATCTGGGGGTGTGTTCGTATCCGTGCTAGTATTGCCAGACTCCCCTTCCCATACTACGGATGGCTTGAACAACCTTTCCAAGAATATGTTAGGTGGGACAGGGTCGCGTTTAGCACCCATGCGGGCGAGGACGTCCACCGCTTGATTGTTTTCTCGATCCACATGGTGGAAATCGAGCCCCTCGAACCGAGCTGACATTTTAAGGACAACATTACGGTAGGCCACCATTTTCATACCTTGGCATCAAAGTCTCCGTTTATTTGTGATATTGCGAGGTTCGAATCCCCGCGCACTTCCAGGCGTTGGATGCCCATAGAGACTGCCATCCGAAGACCATGCAACAGAGCCTCGTATTCGGCTGCGTTGTTGGAGTCTGTGTATAATAATTGGAGGACGTGATGGACCGTGTCTCCGGTGGGAGACGTCAGGACTACACCTGCTCCCAATCTGGCCAACATTTTAGAGCCGTCAAAGTGCATGATCCAGTTCGAGTACGCGCCGTACTCTTTAGGGAGTTCGGCTTCCGTCCATTCGGCGACAAAGTCAGCCAGTACTTGCGACTTGAAGGCCCGCCGTGGTTTGTATATTATGTCGAACGGAAGGAGATCGATAGCCCATTTAGCAATCCGGCCCGTAGCTTCGCGGTTATTTATTATGTCATTGAGTGGTACTTCGGAGGCTACTGTAATCAAACACTCTTGAAAGTAGTGCCGTAGCTTCCGAGATGCCATGAAGACCATGTATGCTATTTTTTGATAGTGTGGGTATCGGGATTTGCATGGAGTGAGGACCGTGGATACGTAATAAACTGGCTTTTGGAGCGGGAATTTGTATCCGTCAACCTCTCGTTCGACGACGAGCACTGCGCTTACAACTTGATGTGTTGCAGCTATGTAGAGTAGCATAGGCTCGCCGATATTCAGCGCTGTTAGGACTGGATTACTGGTCAGTAAGGTCTTTATTTCATCAAGTCCGGCCGCGGCTGCATCCATCCACACGAAGTGTTCGGTTCACCGAAGGAGGCGGTAAAGAGGTAATGCATTTTCTCCTAACCTGGAGATAAAGCGACTCAAAGCAGCCACACATCCGGCTAGTTTCTGGATGCGCTTGAGGTCTGTTGGTATAGCCAACGGCGACAGAGCTCAGATTTTCGCCGGATTCGCTTCAATTCCTCTATTGGAAACAATGAAGCCCAGCAGTTTCCCAGAGGGGACGCCGAAAACGCATTTTTCCGGATTCAAATGTAAGCCTCAAGTCATCTATTAGGATTTCGACATGTCTTGTTTTTATGACCACGTCGTCTACGTATGCCTCCACTGTTTTGCCAATTTGTTTTCCCAGGCATGTTTGAATCATGCGTTTATAGGTTGCGCTGGCATTCTTAAGCCCGAAAGGCATAGTGTTGAAGCAAAAAGTTCCATATGGCGTTATGAAAGCTGTTGCAGCTTGGTCAGACTCTGCCATCTTTATTTGATGGTATCCAGAGTATGCCTCGAGAAAACACAGCGAGTCGTGTCCAGCTATGGCATCGATGATTTGATCGATACGAGGGAGGGGAAAGGGATCCTTGGGGCAAGCCTTGTTGAGGTCTTTGAAGTCGACGCATAGGCGCCAGGATTTGTCCTTCTTTGGTACCATTACCAAATTTTCCAGCCAATCCGGATGTTTAATATTTTTGATGAATCCGGCCTTAAGTAGCTTGGCTAGCTCTTCCCCCATTGCTTGTCGTTTGGGCTCTGAGAATCGCCTTAGGGTCTGTTTGACAGGTTTATATACCTTTAGTATATTAAGGCTATGCTCGGCCAATCGACGCGGGATGCCCGGCATGTCCGATGGGTGCCAGGCGAAAATGTCCCAATTCTCGCGTAAAAAGTCTCGTAGTGCGGCGTCCATTACGGGGCTCAACTGTGTCTCGACGGAAGCTGTCTTCGTGAGGTCCGTCGGATGGACTTGGAATTTGACTATCTCGTCTGCGGGTTTAAATGAGGTGGATGATACGTCTCCAACGTATCTACTTTTCCAAACACTTTTTCCCTTGTTTTGGACTCTAACTTGCATGATTTGAATGAAACTAACCCGGACTGACACTGTTTTTAGCAGAACTTCCATGATGTTGTTTTATGTGTAGAAAAGAAAAGTTCTCGGAATGTCCTGGAAATCCATGGAGGCACTTTTTGGAATTAATAAGAATTTTTGGCGAAAGAATTAATGCCAGGGGGGCCACGGCCTGTCCACAAGATAGGGGGGCGCCCCCCTAGGGCTTGGCCCCCTATCTCGTGGGCCCCTGGGACCTCCTCCGACCTCAAATCCAACGCCATATATTCTGTCTCGGGGAGAAAAAAATCAGAGAGAAAGTTTCATCGTGTTTTACGACACGGAGCCGCCGCCAAGCCCTAATCTCTCTCAGGAGGGCTGATCTGGAGTCCGTTCGGGGCTCCGGAGAGGGGGATTCGTCGCCGTCGTCATCATCAACCATCCTCCATCACCAATTTCATGATGCTCACCGTCGTGCGTGAGTAATTCCATCGTAGGCTTGCTGGACGGTGATGGGTTGGATGAGATTTACCATGTAATCAAGTTAGTTTTGTTAGGGTTTGATCCCTAGTATCCCCTATGTTCTGAGATTGATGTTGCTATGACTTTGCTATGCTTAATGCTTGTCACTAGGGCCTGAGTGCCATGATTTCAGATTTGAACCTATTATGTTTTCATGAATATATGTGTGTTCTTGATCCTATCTTGCAAGTCTATAGTCACCTATTATGTGTTATGATCCGACAACCCTGAAGTGACAATAATCGGGATACTTCTCGGTGATGACCATAGTTTGATGAGTTCATGTATTCACTATGTGTTAATGCTTTGGTCCGGTTCTCTATTAAAAGGAGGCCTTAATATCCCTTAGTTTCCACTAGGACCCCGCTTCAACGGGAGGGTAGGACAAAAGATGGCATGCAAGTTCTTTTCCATAAGCACGTATGACTATTTACGGAATACATGCCTAGATTACATTGATGAATTGGAGCTTGTTCTATATCACCCTATGTTATAACTATTGCAAGAGGAATCACATCCGGCATAATTATCCATCACTGATCCATTGCCTATGAGCTTTTCATATATTGTTCTTCATTTATTTACCTTTCCGTTGCTACTGTTACAACTACTACAAAAACCCAAAAACATTTATCTTTACTTTTGCTACCGTTACCTTTATCATCATACCACTTTTTCTACTAAACACTTTTCTGTAGATACTAAGTTATCCAGGTGTGGTTGAATTGACAACTCAACTGCTAATACTCAAGAATATTCTTTGGCTCCCCTTGTGTCGAATCAATAAATTTGGGTTGAATACTCTACCCTCGAAAGTTGTTGCGATCCCCTATACTTGTGGGTTATCAAGACTAATTTCTGGCACCGTTGCCGGGGAGCATAGCTCTATTCTCTGAGTCACTTGGGATTTATATCTGTTGATCACTATGAAGAACTTGAAAGACGCTAAAACCAAGATTTTGCCCTCAACTACGAGGGGAGGTAAGGAACTGCCATCCAGCTCTGCACTAGATTCTCCTTCTGTTATTAGTAGGCTTGCGACACCTAAACCTGCTACTGCTATGAATTCTGATATGACGCATGTTATTGATGATGCCACTTCTGCTATGAATGATGAAACTACTTCTGTGCGTGATACTACTATGCCATTAGGTGAATTTTTAGATGAGCAACTTGCTAGAGTTAGGGGGAATGAAAATATTGAAGAACCTATTATTGATGATAGTGATGATGAAGGTTCCCCCAATGATTATGTATTACTTGTTGTTCCTAAGGGTTATGTTATGAATGAAAAAGCTGCTATAGAAATTCTTGCTTGCAATGATAGAAATGATCTTAAGAAATTATTAGCTAAATGGAAGCAACAGTCTCTTAATGCTAGAATGAAACCCGATCCTGCTTTTGCTACTTCACCTATCTGTGTTACTAATAAGGATTATGAATTCTCTGTTGATCATGATATTATTACTTTAGTTGAATCTGATCCTTTTTATGGCCTTGAATCTGAAACTGTTGTGGCACATCTTACCAAGTTGAATGATATAGCCACCTTATTTACTAATGATGAGAAGTCTTGCTATTTATATATCCTTAAGATATTTCCATTCTCATTAAAGAGTGATGCTAAGACTTGGCATAATTCTCTTGCTCCTGGTTGTGTGCATAGTCCCCAGGATATGATTTATTACTTCTCTACTAAATATTTCCCTGCTCATAAGAAACAAGCTGCCCTGCGAGAATATATAATTTTGTGCAAATCAAAGAATAGAGTCTCCCACAAGGTTGGGGGAGGCTTATCCGGTTACTTAATGCTTTGCTTGATCATCCTCTTAAGAAAAATGAAATACTTGATATCTTTTATAAAGGACTAACCGATGCTTCCAAGGACTACTTGGATAGTTGTGCTGGTTGTGTTTTCAGGGAAAGAACAGTCGACGAAGCTGAAATACTATTGAATAATATGTTGACTAATGAAAATAATTGTACTCTTCCCGAGCCAGTTCCTGAAGTAATTCCTGAACCAATTGAGCCAACTCCTGAGCGTATTCCTAAACCCACTCCGAAGAAGAGAGGTGTTCTATTTCTCGGTCCCGAAGATATGCAAGAGGCAAAGAAATCAATGAAAGAAAAAGGTATTAAAGCTGAAGATGTTAAGAATTTACCACCTATTGAAGAAATACATGGTCTTAATTTACCGCGTGAAGAACCACATTGTCTTGATAACCCGACATAGGTAGTAAAGGTAAATTCTCTCTATAGATATGATAAAGTTGAAATACCCTCTACTTAATTTCATAGCCCATTATTAGATGAATTTGATGACTTTATGGCTAGAAAAGAAAGTTTTAATGCTTATGTTGGTAGAGAGTTAAATAATAATGCTTTTGAGATAGGACACGTAGGTGATAATCTGGCTAGAGTTAAAGATGAACTTCACCGCGTTAGCAAATATGCTTCTATGGTTGCTACTCAAGCTAAGCAAGTACTTGAAGCTCAAAGTGATTTGCTTGATGAACTGAATAATAAAAATGACTTTGCGGTTAGAGTGGCTACTAGAACTGGTAGAATGACTCAGGAACCTTTGTATCCTGAAGGCCACCTTAAGAGAATCGAGCAAGATTCTCAAAGAAATAATTTAGAGGCACCTAGTTCTTCTAAAAAGAAGAAGAAGAAAAATGATAGAACTTTGCATGCTTCTAGTGAACCTATTGTAGACACACCTGAGAATCCCAATGACATTTCTATTTCTGATGCTGAAACACAATTAGGTGATGAACATAAACCTAGTGATAATGTTAATGATAATGTTCATGTTGATGCTCAACCTAGCAAAGACAATGATGTAGAGATTGAACCTGCTGTTGATCTTGATAACCCACAATCAAAGAATCAACGTTATGATATGAGAGATTTTGTTGCTAGGAAGCACGATAAAGAAAGAGAACCATGGGTTCAAAAACCCATGCCCTTTCCTCCTAAACCATCCAAGTCAAAGGATGATGAGGATTTTGAGCGCTTTGCTGAAATGATTAGACCTATTTTCTTACGTATGTGCTTAACTGATATGCTTAAAGTAAATCCTTATGCTAAGTATATGAAGGATATCATCACAAATAAAAGAAAGATACCGGAAGCTGAAATTTCCACCATGCTTGCTAATTACACTTTTAAGGGTGGAATACCAAAGAAACTTGGAGATCCGGGTGTTCCAACTATACCATGTTCTATTAAAAGAAATTATGTTAGAACTGCTTTATGTGATCTTGGAGCCGGTGTTAGTGTTATGCCTCTCTCTTTATATCATAGACTTGAATTTAATAAGTTGACACCTATTGAAATATCTTTGCAAATGGTCGATAAATCAACTGCTATACATGTCGGTATTTGTGAGGATGTGCCTGTTGTGGTTGCAAATGTCACTATCTTAACGGACTTTGTTATTCTTGATATTCCCGAGGACGATAGTATGTCTATTATCCTTGGTAGACCTTTTTCTTAATACTGCAGGGGCTGTTATTGATTGCAACAAAGGCAATGTCACTTTTCATGTTAATGGTAATGAGCATATGGTACACTTTCCGAGGAAACAATCTCAAGTTCATAGCATCAATTCTATTGAAAAAGTTCCAACTATCATTTTTGGAGGTTTTGTATTTCCTCTCCCTACTGTCAAGAAAAAGTATGATATTCTTATTGTTGGGGATTTTCATATCCCCGTTGAGGTAACTTAGTGTTATTCGAAATTTCTCCGGTTCCGTGTTATTCGGAATGAGCTTGTTAACAAGACTTGATCAACCTTGTTAGTGGATTCATTTTGATGATCACGAGATGGATGAAACTAGAAGGCACAACCTTCTGTACCCTCTTTTTACTTTCTGTTATTTAGAATAAATAAAGCAAAAATATTATTTTCCATTAGTTTTTTGAATTATCCGTGCGTTAAAAAATAGTCCGAAAATAAAAGTGCTCCAAATGCCCTACAAATTCACTATGATTTTTTCTGGAATATTTGAGGATTTTAGGCACTGAAAACACTGCAGAAGGGGCAAGCACCAGACCACGAGAGAGGAGGGTGCGCCCCCCTGTAGGGCGCGCCCCCTATCTCGTAGGCCCCTGGTGGCTCCCCTCCACTTATGCGAGCACCCACACACTTCATCTTCTACCCAAAAAAATCCCCATCCAGCTCAAGCACGAGTTCTTGCTAGTTTTGCTGCGATTTTCGATCTCCTTCCTCAAAGCTCCATTCACAAAACTGCTTTGGGAGATTGTTGCTTGAAAAAGAAATATGCTTAGAAGAATGTACCAAGGTGGTTCCTCGGCAAAGAGAGGACCAATGATTGCTATACGTGAACAAGATGTTAATTTGCCAAGGGACGCAAATGTACGGGCTTGTGAGTGGCCATCCAATGATTTTATTATCGAAGCAGGCTTCAAGGAGGAATTTGATGCGTATGTGTGTAATGCCGAGCTGGAGGACTTCTTACAAGATATGTGTCCTCAATATTATCAATCGACTGATTCCTTTGTGCGGAGGTTCGAATATTTTCTGCGCATAATTCTCCTAGTGTCATGTTATATTTATGATACATCTTATACCATGGAATCAGAGGATTTCACAACTGCTTGCAAACTCCCGCAGTGGGGTAATGTTAATGATCCTGCCAAATCTGAATTTAGAGATTTTCTTGCTAGTATTACTGTGGGAGAATCTAGGGACATAGCACAAGCTACCATAGGGAGCATTCATTTTCCTGCTATACATTACTTTGCTCTCTTTATTGGTAGATGCATTAACGATAAGGACGAAGTATGTCACATGTGTGCTCCTGATCTATGTGTCCTCAAGAGTGTTGTGTCAGGTTATAAAGGTTATAACTTGGGGGAAATAGTTGCACATAGGTTGCAGAATAATAGTAGAAGGGGAGATTTCTTTGGAGGAATTTATGCAACCCGTGTGGCTAATTTTCTTAATATAGCTCCACGAGAGGGGGGTATGATTGTACCTCCTATTTATTTGGATAAAGAAGCTATGTTTGATAATCATTTTCTTGAGAGGAATGAACAATTCCTCCATTATCGACTAATCTATGACAGGCGCAACATCGTCCCTGTTACTCTTCCTGCTCCCTACCTTTTTGATTATCAGGCAAAAGGAAGATATGTTGTCACCAGGGAGGAAGCAACTGAATATGAGAGGGGAATGGAGGTAGCTCGCCAACACGCTGCTGCTCAGGAGGCGGTCGCCTCTGCATCTCAGTACTACCCCAGTTTCACTTATGAATATCAGCCAGGCGGTCATTGGTATTAGACCAACTTAGGCCAAAAGCCTAAGCTTGGGGGAGTACGTATTTCTCACCGACTTTACATTCATGTTCACACACTAGTCGTCGGTGCTCATACTCTTTCATTGTATTATCCATGTTAGTTTAAATTTCTTTTTCTAGCTTTCTTCTTGTGTGTTTAATAAACCTTAAAAAACCAAAAAAATAGTTATTTTAATTTCTATGCTTGTATTAAAATGAAAACCCAAAAAGATTTTTCGTTCTTCTTCTTACTTGTTGGGAGCTTTCCCGTGTAAATAGTTTTATTTTCTTTTCTTTCTTTTGGGGGTCGAGAAGACTATATTGAAAATGCTTAGTGGCTCTTATATGCATGATTGTTTATTTAATTTAGAGCCCATATTACTTGTCTTCTCTCTTGAGGTGAATGCTTGCAGATTCCACCTTAGTCCAATGCACGTGCACTCTTATTATTATACACATCGTTCGGTCGTGCGAGTGAAAGGCAATAATGACGATATATGATGGACTTATTGGGATGAGAAAAGATGGTATGAACTCGACCTCTCTTATTTTTGTAAATATGATGAGTTCATCGTTCTTGAGTCAGCTATTATGAAGTAACGTATTTGCACTGACATTTAGAGATTATAGTTACTTGTGCCATGCTTGATTAGCTATGAGTTATAATGGTTTACCTTGCGTGCCAACATGCTATTAGAATGATTATGATGTGATATGATGGGATGGTATCCTCCTTTGAATGAATTGAGTGACTCGACTTGGCACATGTTCACGCATGTAGTTTAATCAAATCAACATAGCCTTCATGATATTTATGTTCATGGTGGATTATATCCTACTCATGCTTGTATTCGGTGTGAATTAATTTTAATGCATGTTTACGACTGTTGTCGCTCTCTCAGTTGGTCGCTTCCCAGTCTTTTGCTAGCCTTCACCTGTACTAAGCGGGAATACTACTTGTGCATCCAAACTCCTTAAACCCCAGAGTTGTTCCATATGAGTCCACTATACCTTCCTATATGCGGTATTTACATGCCGTTCCAAGTAAATTTGTCTGTGCCAAACTCTAAACCTTCAAATGAAATTCTATTTTGTATGCTCGAGCAGCTCATGTTACAACTAGGGCTGCCTATATCTTCCATGCTAGGTGAGTTATTCTCACGAGGAGTGGACTCCGCTCTTCATTCATGAGAAAGGGCCGGTAACCGGGATGCCCAGTCCCATGATCCAAAAAGATCAAAGCAAATCAAAATAATTAAACAAAACTCCCCCAGGGCTGTTGTATGTTGGAGGCACTTGTTGTTTCGAGCAAGCCATGGATTGATGCTTGTTGGTGGTTGGGGGAGTATAAACCTTTACCATTCTGTTTGGGAACTGCCTAAAATGCATGTAGTATGGAAGATACAACCATCTCTTAGTTGTTGCGTTGACAGCGAAAGTATGCCACTCAAAATGTTATTCAATCTCTATTTTAAAATTGAGATCTGGCACCTCTACAAATCCCTGCTTCCCTCTATGAAGGGCCTATCTATTTACTTTATGTTGAGTCATCATCCCTTCTTATTAAAAGCACCCGCTGGAGAGCACACTGTCATTTGCATTCATTATTATTAGTTTATATTGGGTATGACTTGACTGGATCTCTTTTACCATGAATTACAATGTTTAGTCAGTCCTTGATCTTTAAAGGTGCTCTGCATTTATGTTTTGCGGTCTCAGAAAGGGCTAGCGAGATACCATTTTGTTATATCATGTTATAACTATTTCGATAAAGTTTTGTCATCCGAGTTTTATTATTATGGCTCGCTAGCTGATTATGCTATTGATGTGAGTAATTGTGAGACCTATGTGTCATTGTGAGTATGGTTAGTTCATAATATTTGCTGAAACTTGAATGCTGGCTTTTCATGTTACAACAACAAGAGCAGACAGAGTTTGTAAAAGTTTTTCTTTATCACTTTCAGTTTATCAACTGAATTGCTTGAGGACAAGCAAAGGTTTAAGCTTGGGGAAGTTGATACGTCTCCAACGTATCTACTTTTCCAAACACTTTTGCCCTTGTTTTGGACTCTAACTTGCATGATTTGAATGAAACTAACCCGGACTGACGTTGTTTTCAGCAGAACTACCATGATGTTGTATTATGTGTAGAAAAGAAAAGTTCTCGGAATGTCCTAGAAATCCACGGAGGCACCTTTTGGAATTAATAAGAATTTTTGGCGAAAGAATTAATGCCAAGGGGCCCACGGCCTGTCCACGAGACAGGGGGGCGCGCCCCCCCTAGGGTGCATCCCCCTATCTCGTGGGCCCCCTGGACCTCCTCCGACCTCAACTCCAACTCCATATATTCCGTCTTGGGGAGAAAAAAGTCAGAGAGAAAGTTTCATCGTGTTTTACGACACGGAGCCACCACCAAGCCCTAATCTCTCTCGGGAGGGCTGATCTGGAGTCCGTTCGGGGCCCCGGAGAGGGGGATTCGTCGCCGTCGTCATCATCAACCATCCTCCATCACCAATTTCATGATGCTCACCGCCGTGCGTGAGTAATTCCATCATAGGCTTGCTGGACGGTGATGGGTTGGATGAG
This sequence comes from Triticum aestivum, assembly GCF_018294505.1. NCBI lineage: Eukaryota > Viridiplantae > Streptophyta > Magnoliopsida > Poales > Poaceae > Triticum > Triticum aestivum. The sequence goes on along the minus strand of NC_057795.1, from coordinate 387,189,598 downwards.
ATTTACCATGTAATCAAGTTAGTTTTGTTAGGGTTTGATCCCTAGTATCCACTATGTTCTGAGATTGATGTTGCTATGACTTTGCTATGCTTAATGCTTGTCACTAGGGCCCGAGTGCCATGATTTCAGATCTAAACCTATTATGTTTTCATGAATATATGTGTGTTCTTGATCCTATCTTGCAAGTCTATAGTCACCTATTATGTGTTATGATCCGACAACCCCAAAGTGACAATAATCGGGATACTTCTCGGTGATGACCGTAGTTTGAGGAGTTCATGTATTCACTATGTGTTAATGCTTTGGTCCGGTTCTCTATTAAAAGGAGGCCTTAATATCCCTTAGTTTCCACTAGGACCCCGCTTCAACGGGAGGGTAGGACAAAAGATGTCATGCAAGTTCTTTTCCATAAGCATGTATGACTATTTACGGAATACATGCCTACATTACATTGATGAATTGGATCTAGTTCTATATCACCCTATGTTATAACTATTGCATGAGGAATCGCATCCGGCATAATTATCCATCACTGATCCATTGCCTACGAGCTTTTCAGTTCTTCGCTTATTTACCTTTTCGTTGCTACTGTTACAACTACTACAAAAACCCGAAAACATTTATCTTTATTTTGCTACCGTTACCTTTATTATCATACCACTTTTGCTATAAACACTTTGCTGCAGATACTAAGTTATCCAGGTGTGGTTGAATTGACAACTCAACTGCTAATACTCAAGAATATTCTTTGGTTCCCCTTGTGTCGAATCAATAAATTTGGGTTGAATACTCTATCCTCGAAAGCTGTTGCGATCCCCTATACTTGTGGGTTATCAGTGGACTTGGGTCGCTTGTCGAGTATCACGTCGTCCCTGTCCATGGTGGCCCGTAGCGTTGTTATTTCTTCGGTTGCTAGGGCTTCGGATAATGCTTCCAGGGCCAGTGCTGGGGTTTTGTTTTCGGCGCGAAGTGCAACGTACGGATCACTAGCTAGAGTGATGATTCCATTGGGCCTGGGCATTTTAAGCTTCATGTACCCGTAATGGGGTATGGCTTGAAAGCTCGTAAACGCGTCGCGCCCTAAAAGGACGTGGTATCCGCTGCTAAAGGGAGCCACTTGGAATGTGATTTCTTCGGACCTGTAATTTTCTGGGGTGCCGAATACCACATCGAGTGTGATTTTTCCCGCACACCGCGCTTCCCGACTAGGGATGATTCCCCTGAAGGTGGTGCCGCTTTGCTCAATGCGGCCTTTATCAATTTCCATCTTGTTGAGCGTTTCTTCATAGATCAAGTTTAATCCGCTTCCGCCGTCCATGAGTACTTTAGTGAGCCGGAAGCCATCCACGATTGGGCTAAGGACCAGAGCGGCCGGTGCCCGGACAGTCTGGAATCGAGGTTCATCACTGGCATTGAAAGTTATAGCAGTGCCGTTCCAGGGGTTTATCTTTGCAACATGGAAAATTTCAGCGGAGCTTCGATGAGCTCGCTCGCGCCTATTGTTTGAGGCGAAAGTCTCGAAGACTGTTAATACCGCATTGTGTTCATTGGCGGGATGTTGTTCTGCTTTATGGCTTGCAAGAAGGTCCTCGCCACTTTTTGCAACCTGCCGGAGTATCCAACATGCTCTAAGGCTATGAGTTGGTGTCATGTCCGGAGTGCTGTGGAGCTTACATGGTCCATTGAGCCATTCTTCCAATACGGTTCCCCGCCCCGGGGTGTGTTTTGGTTTCTTGGGGACAGGATCAGCCGACTTACGAGAGTTCGCCCATTTAGTTTGGACAAAGGTCTTGGTGAGAGCCGTACTGTCCCAAAATTCTGTTTGGGTTTTCCAGGCGCTTTCTGTCGCATAGTACTTCTCTACTATGATTGCCAAATGTGCGAAGTGTACTATGTCACGGCGGCTTATAGCATTAAGGAGTCCTTTGTCCATGTAGTTTTTGCAGAAGAGTAAGACTACGTCCTCCTCGCGGCAGTCCTTGACCTTGTTAAACGCAAGGAGGAATCTGGCCCAGTAGCGATGTACAGTCTCCTGGGGCTCTTGCGTGATGCGGGAGAGACGGTTTAGGTCTTGGTGGGTGTTGTTAGCTGAATCCAGATTCTGATCCGATCTAACACCCAGGGGCGTGGGAGGTTCCGAGCCTGACAGCTCGGGATCCGGAGTGCCGCCCAATTTCTTCGGCCCAATGCCCGGTTCTAAGTCTGGGACTTGGGTTATGTCTTCTTTTGAGCAGGTATTCGGCTCAAGGAGTTCGGTGATCCGAACATAGTTCGTCCTCAAAGTAGAGGGGTGGTCTGTGTGTGGTTCCTCCACCACCGCTATCTCATGGGTAGCCGGCGGGGATCTGATGTCCCTTTGGTTGGATTTAAGCCCGATCCAGTGATAGTCCGTAGCGACTCCCAGAGCGGCGGTGCGATCCAAGAGCTCATTAAGGGATGAGAGCTCCATCGGATCTATCTATTCGGCAAGTTCCGAACTGACACGAAGGTTACGATTGATGACTCGAGAGGCCATCGTCGGTGCTACTGCCGATGGGGCGGCCATGATAAAGCCGCTAAGTCGGAGAGTTCGGCCTACAACCAGAGCCCCCCCCTGAGGTAATGTTGTCCCTGACGACGAGACGAGCCATCGAGCCTTGCGGCGACGACATAGAGGAACTCTCAATGAAAGTACCAATGTCGGTGTCAAAACTGGCAGATCTCGGGTAGGGGGTCCCGATCTATGCGTCTAGGCTGATGGTAACAGGAAGCAAGGGACACAGATGTTTACCCAGGTCCGGGCCCTCTCGATGGAGGTAAAACCCTACTTCCTGCTTGAATAATATTGAAGATATGGGTAGTACAAGAGTGGATCTACCATGAGATCGTAGAGGCTAAACCCTAAGAGCTAGCCTATGATGGTATGATTGTAATTGTGATCGGCCTTCTAAGGACCAACCTCTCCGGTTTATATAGACACCGGAGAGGGCTAGGGTTTACATGGAGTCGGTTACAAGGAAGGAAACACAATATCCGGATCCCAAGCTTGCCTTCCACGCCAAGGAGAGTCCCATCCGTACACGGGCCAAAGTCTCGAGTCTTGTATCTTCACGCTTCAATAGTCCGGACGTTGTATACAGTCCGGCTGTCCGGATACCCCCTTATCCAGGACTCCCTCAGGGGGGGGGGGACTACTTCTGACCCCTGGTGTTTGGCTGGCGGGGCCTATCATCATCTTCGCTTGGAGGCCCTTTTTCCCTTATGTTCGGTATTTATCTTACCGACCTGTTTGAAAACCCAACAATTCCTTTTTGTGTGGTTTGGGTGTGCCATGAATCTGACAGGGCCTCTCAAGGATTTTATCTAAGCTGGCTTGTCCGTCTTTGTTGCCTTTGAAAGGTTTCTTTCGCTGACCATACTTAGGACCATTGCATCCGGCATTGACTACCGTATCGTCTGCATTGTTGTTGTTCTTGTTTTGACGTTTGTTTTTATTGCGGCGAGGTTTACCATTGCGGTCCCGCACCTCAGAAGTGCCAGGGTCACCTGAGTTGTTGCTTCTACGAGCCAACCAGCTGTCTTTGCCCGCACAGAAGCGGGTCATGAGTGTCGTTAAGGCTGCCATGGTCTTCGGCTTTTCCTGCCCAAGGTGTCGGGAGAGCCATTCATCATGAATGTTGTGTTTAAAGGCCACTAAGGCTTCAGCGTCTGGACAGTCTATGATCTGGTTCTTTTTAGTTAAGAACTGATTCCAAAGTTTGCGGGCTGATTCCCTTGGCTGCTGAATAATGTGACTCAAGTCGTCAGCATCCGGTGGTTGGACATAAGTGCCCTAAAAGGTGGCCCGAAAATCATCCTCCAAGTCTTCCCAGGTTCCAATGGAGTTTTCTGGGAGGTTGTTTAGCCAGTGTCATGCTGGTCCTTTCAGCTTTAGAGGAAGATATTTAATGGCATGGAGATCGTCTGCTCGAGCCATGTGAATGTGGAGAAGAAAATCTTCAATCCAGATGGCCGGATCCGTTGTTCCATCATACTGTTCGATGTTTACGGGTTTAAACCCTTTCGGAAATTGATGTTCCATGACCTCATCGGTGAAGCATAGGGGGTGTGCGGACCCTCTATATCACACAATGTCATGGTGGAGATTGGCTAACATCTAAGTTCGGTTCTGATCCCGAACATAGTAACGGTTGAGGGAGTCCCGGATTAGGGGGTCCTCGGACAGCTGGACTATATACTTTAGCCGGACTGTTGGACTATGAAGATACAAGATTGAAGACTTCATCCCGTGTCCGGGTGGGACTCTCCTTTGCGTGGAAGGCAAGCTTGGAAATTCAGATATGTAGATCTCCTTCTCTGTAACTGACTCTGTGTAACCCTAGCCCCCTCCGGCGTCTATATAAACCGGAGGGTTTAGTTCGTAGGATAACAACAATCAGAATCATAGGCTAGCTTCTAGGGTTTAGGCTCTACGATCTCGTGGTAGATCAACTCTTGTAATACTCAGCATTAGGATCAATCAAGTAGGAAGTAGGGTATTACCTCCATCGAGAGGGCCCGAACCTAGGTAAACATCGTGTCCCCTGCCTCCTGTTACCATTAGCCTTAGACGCACAGTTCGGGACCCCCTACCCGAGATCCGCCGGTTTTGACACCGACATTGGTGCTTTCATTGAGAGTTCCACCGTGTCGTCATGATAAGGCTTGATGGCTCCTTCAATCATCTTCAATGATGCGGTCCAGGGTGAGGTTTTCCTCCCCGGATAGATCTTCATATTCTGCGGCTTCGTACTGCGGGCCAACTCGCTTGGCCATCTAGAGCAAATCGATAGCTACGCCCCTGGCCATCAGGTCAGGTTTGGAAACTTGAACTACACTGCCGACATCCGCGGAGACTTGATCTTCGACGGATTCTAGCCCATGTCAGGTGCGCCGAACAGCCATGACGAGCATGACTTAGATCTGCCCACGGACGGTGCTCTGGATATCACACCTGCGGCTGCCCCGACCCTTAATCTGGAGCGGATCATGCCATCCGAGATGGGTGGATAGACCCCGCCCCGGAAACCGCACACTCATCGGCGATAGAGCTGAACACAGTCTTCACCTCCAAAGAGATCTGTGTCATCGGACCCTCGGACTCGTCTCCGGCCATAGGATCCGGACCGCGTGGGTCCGTGCCTATCGAATCTAATTGGGCACCAATCATGGAGTTTACCTCCACGGATATAATTCAGCACTCGCCCTTGGGCGACGTGCTAAATTCATTGAAATCTCTCTCTCTCTCTCTATCAAGAGACTCTTGGCCGAACTATTTCCGGCTTGAGTGGGAAGCGGACGATGAAGGAATTCGTTCCCCACCCACTACCCACTTAATAACCACTATCGATGACTTAACCGACACGCTTGACTTCGACTCCGAAGACATTGATGGTATGTACGACGATGCAGGAGAAGAACAGGAACCATCGCCTAAAGGGCGCTGGACAGCCACCTCATCATATGACATATACATGGTGGATACAACCAAGGAAAACAACAGCGAGGATGTAACGAAGGATAATCCCCTCGAGAAGCCACCAAAGCGACGACGTAGGCACCGCTCTAAATCCTGCCACAATAAAAATAGTGATAACAGCGCAAGAAAGAATAATACCCCGGTCGACTCCAAAGGAAAGATGACCCCATGGACCTAGTGATGAGTAGGATGAGCCAGAGGACGGTGAACATAGTCCGGAGCCGACGTCCCATGACGCCGATCCCGAGGGTAAAATTCATCAACCTCTCCGGAGAGGAGAACAGTCCGGACGATGATGCACTCATCATCCCCGAAAAACACTTGGAACAAGAGAACCTCCATAGAAGGCTAATTGCCACTGTGAGGAGCTTGAAGAAGCAGAAGCAAAGGCTTAAGGCTGCGCAGGACACGCTCAACCGTAGATGGAACAAAGTGCTCGACACCGAAGAAAAATACGATGGTGATCACCACACAAAGAGCTATCCAAAGCGCAAGCTGCTGCCCGAATTCGACGACGAGGCTATAGAGCCCATCTAGCCAAAAAATAGAACGATTGATCGGCCGGACCAACCACCCTGTGGCCGCGACAAGGCGGCTAATAATGCCGCACACAAGTCAGCACACGATTTACGTGAGCTCACGGACAAAAAAGCTGGTATGGCCAGGTCCATCTATGGATCTAGGAAGCGTGCTCCGGTGCAGGATCACAGCCACCAAAATGATCATATTGATCAAATACCAGCTCGGAATCAACACCGAACACAACAACCGTTGAGAGCATGCCATGACACATCCAAATACAGGGGTGCTGCACACCCCCTGTGCTTCACTGATGAGGTGCTGGATCATGAATTTCTAGAGGGATTTAAACCCGTGAATATAGAGGCATACGACGGAACGACAGACCCTGGGGTTTGGATTGAGGACTTTATCATTCACATCCACATGGCTCGCGGAGATGATCTCCACGCCATTAAATACCTACCCCTCAAGTTGAAAGGACCAGCTCGACATTGGTTGAAAAGCCTCCCCGAAAACTCAATTGGAAGCTGGGAGGAACTTAAGGATGCTCTTAGGGCCAATTTTCAAGGGACCTATATCCGACCTTCGAACGCAGACGATTTAAGTCACATAATCTAACAACCCGGAGAGTCAGCTCGTAAGCTTTGGAACAGATTTCTCACTAAGAAGAATCAAATCGTCGACTGCCCGGATGCCGAAGCCTTAGTGGCTTTCAAGCACAGTATCCGAGATGAATGGCTCACCAGACACCTTGGCCAAGAAAAGCCAAGGACAATGGCAGCCCTAACAAGCCTTATGACCCGCTTCTGCGTGGGCGAGGACAGCTGGTTGGCCCGTAGCGGCACCAGCGACCCAGGCACATCCAAAGTCAGGGATGGCAACGGGAAGCCGTGACGCAATAAAAACAAGCGTTGAAACAATGAAGACAGCCCAGATAACACGACGGTCAACGCCGGATTCAGGGGCTCTCGACCCGGTCAACAGAAAAAGCCATTTAAAGGCAGCAGAGATGGACCGTCCAGCCTAAATAGGATTCTGGACAGATTATGTCAGGTTCATGGCACCCCCGAAAAACCTGCAAATCACACCCACAGAGAATGCTGGGTTTTCAAGCAGGCTGGCAAGCTAAACGCCGAGCACAAAGGGAGGGAGACGCCAAGTGAAGATGAGGATGAGCCTCACCAGCCGAACACCGGGGGACAGAAAAAATTCCCACCAGAAGTCAAAACAGTGAATATGATTTACGCAACTCACATACCAAAAAGAAGGCGCAAACACGCACTCCGAGACGTATACGTTGTAGAGCCCGTCGCCCCCAAATTCAATCCTTGGCCGGCCTACCCGATCACTTTGGATCGCAGGGATCATCCGACTAGTATCCGGCACGGAGGATCGACTGCCTTGGTGCTCGACCCGCTAATTGACGGATACCATCTCACCCGAGTCCTTATGGATGGCGGCAGTAGTCTTAATCTGATATATCAGGACACTGTCCGCAAAATGGGGATAGACCCGTCAAGAATCAGCCGAAGTAATACTACCTTTAAAGGAGTAATACCAGGCGTAGAGGCCCACTGCACAGGCTCTCTAGTACTAGAGGTTGTATTCGGTTCTCCCGACAACTTCAGAAGCGAAGAATTAATCTTCGACATCGCTCCATTCTGAAGCGGCTATCATGCACTACTGGGAAGAACGGCCTTCGCTCGTTTTAATGCAGTACCGCACTACGCCTATCTTAAACTTAAGATGCCTGGTCCACGTGGCGTCATCACAGTTAGCGGAAACATAGAGCGTTCCCTATGTGCAGAAGGATATGCGGCGGGTCTAGCAGCCGAACACTGAACGGCCTCTCCAACCAGAATAAATGATCGGTCGTCAAGACCACGGACACGGTTGGACGAGTCCGGCGGACCACCGGTTGTAACAGCCCAGATAAACCTGAGCTTGGGTCTATGGATATAACTCCATAGGTGGTGCTAGGGGCTGCCCGCATGTAAACAAGCCCATAGTTCGGCTTGACCCTATTAATACAATAACAGATTGCATTTTCATGGTTCGTTAAGAATAACCAACTTTTCACACGAAATCTTTCACCTGGGTTTTTCCTTTTTACAGATGATCATCGTGCTACACCCTTCCAGGATACGGCACAACGGAGACAAAGGCACAGACGTGCAGCAGGGCCCCGCTCAAAGGTTTCTTTTTAGATTAAGACCCTGCGTAAACCTTTTCTTAATGTCTCTTGTTGCTTCATACCCTCTGGACACTTAACACTACCAGGAGGGATACTGGCGTTATTGGCATTTTGTCACGCCAGACTAATGCATGTACCTGGAAACTCAGGGCTCATTATTGAGGGTGTTACTCAACCCAGTATATGTTGTAAAGTCCGAATACCTTAGGGAGTGTTCGGCGTCGCGAGTTTGGCCTTATATGCATCAGCTCCGAATCATGTCTTTGGTCAATAGTTGGGTTTTCCCAGCACGCATGTTTTGCTACCTTACGTTCCTCTCTATCGGCTAAGGTGGCACCGGGAGAACTACTGTGATTGTGCCCTGGTTCATCTAGATGAGCACCTCAGTAGAGAAAGCCGAAAACTGACTGTCATGATATAGCGCGAGACTGGTCAACCACTCGATGACTCAGCAAAATCTTCGTGATTCCTCCACATTAACGAAGGAATGTTTTCCCGGTCATGTACGTACGCGCATCATATTCGGATAAACGCAGAAGTACCAGGGGCTATATAGTAGCCCCATCGTCAAACTCCTATGGCTAAGTGAAAGTGTTAAAGCTATATAGTCCGATTGCCTGGTTCGCCGCACTATCACCTCCTTAACGGACCAAGACGTTGGATCAAGTGTGATTACGCGCTTTTTCGAACACGCCCACATTATATGAGTGGGGGCTGAAGCCGACGACTGCAAACTTTCAGGTTATATACATACATAAACGGCCGCATAGGAGGCACTATAATACTTTCGGGCAAAAGTATAAACACAGCCTTTATAATCAAAATAGCATTGTTTTTACATTTCAGATACATGTCACTCGAGCATGGTACTCTTCGAGCACCGAGCCTCTATTAAACGGGCGCCTTCTAGGACTTCTTCAAAATAGTTCTCGGTCGGGTCCTGGCCTCCCGCCGGACCCCGGGTTGCAGTAGCGGTGGCCTCCATCCCTGCCCAATATGTTTTAACACGGGCAAGAGCCATCCGCGCACCCTCTATGCACGCCGGCCTCTTAACAGCGTCAATATGCGACACAACACCAAGGAATTGTTGCACTAAACCAAAATAACTGTCCGGTCTTGGTCCCTTCGGCCAAAGGTGATCCACGACAGACCTCATAGCAAGCCCGGACAACCTATGGAGCTCGGCCCATGCGGCCGTTTTTTCATTCAACGGCAGCGGACGCGTCGGGGCACTGAACTGCGACCAGAACAACCTTTCCACCTCATGATCTTTATGATCATTGAAAAACGCAGTCGCATCAGCAGCAATCTTTGCCAAGTCCAGAAACACGTCTGTAGCCCTCCATAACTGATCCAGAGGGGCATACTTTGGATCGCTGAACTTCATCCGCAACAAAAAGGGCCTCCCAGCCGTGATATCTCCGGCTTCACGAAGCTCCTCACTTATCCCTCTAATTTTAGAGCGAGTTTCCTTGGCCGCTTCCAAGGCCTTCTTTAGGTCGGTCGCTTTCGCTTGGCTTTCCCTTTCAAGGAGCTCATATCGGCCGGCGGCATCTTTCAGCTCAACAGCCATCTCGGGTATTTTATCTTCGCTCTGGTGATGAGCAGCCTGTTTGGCTTTTAACTCTTCGGCCGCCTTTAGGGCAGCCGCATCGCTTCTCCTGGCTTGTTCCTTGGCTCGGGCAAGCTCCGCCCGAAGGGTCTCCACAGCAGCAGCTCCATCTGCAGTCACAGCATATTATAGATACTAGCATCATGCTCCTCTTAATATCTGCTGACAAGCCGAAAATACATACCCTGGGCCTCGTCAAGCCGCTTGTTCACAAGCACGATGTCGGCATTCGCCACGTCAAGCTGTCGCTTCAGTTCAGCAAAATCAGCAGTCCGATCAGCCGCCGGGCCCTCAGCCGCCTGCACATAAAAGCAGCGCGATCATTACCTGGGACTACGATCCTCTATTTGCTGCCTCTGGACGGCAACCAGAGTCTCAGGGGCTACTACCTATATAGAGCACACCTAGCATGTGCGGTACTATCCAAAATACACATATATTACTTGGCGTACCTCAAAGCCTCTTAACAGGCTCGTAAAAGCTTCATTCAACCCGCTTTTGGCAGATGAAATCCTCTCAACCACCGTACCCATTTGGGTACGATGTGCCTCTGAGATAGCCGCTTGCTCCAGAAGACCCATCAGTGTATCCTACTGTGCACCGGACGGTCACGGACTCTTTCTATTGCTCTCCCTTGGAGCCAAATACTCCGGACTTCGGGCGACCGAAGAGTTAACTTCTGGCCTTGGCGGATCAGGAGAAATCCTCCATGACGACACCTCGGCGTCGTCCGCTCCATGAGGCCGGGAGGCAGGAGGAGGCGTCTCGCTCTCCATCATCTCCAGAAGAAGATCCCCCGAAGACGAACTCTGTTGAGAAGGGTTGCGAGCCGGACTGCAAGATGTACGTCTCGGTTATTATTCTCAGAGATGAAGCAAGATATACTTACCAAATTACTTTTTGACCCACTTACAACTCGGTTGAGGGCTGGCCCCCTTGCGGGCACTATGCGGTAAGGACGCCCTCCGGGGCAGGGCCGCCTGGCGAAGACCGTTTCCCTCGTTTGGAAGCCTCCATTTCTAAGTCTTCAAGGGCGGCCCTTTTCTTTCCTTGAGGAGAGGGGATTCTAGACTCACCTCTCCGATTATCCTCCTTCGTGGAAACACTAATTCCCCTGGTTTGGATGTGTAATATGTGAAGCCCTCTCTCGGCTTCTTGATTCCTCCCTTCATCTTCTCCTGATGGCACTTGATAAGGTGCGCCCTCGAGCATCCTGGTTAGAACAGGATCCGGCGATCCTTCAGGAAGGGGGGCCAAACACCTGATCCTCTCCGCCTTTCTTATCCAGCCCTGGCCGAGCGATGTTTCAGAATGATGTTGTAACAAATATAAAAGACGACATGTTCGGTCGCGGAATTACTTACCTGGGTATCTGGACCGTTGCAGTTAAGACCCGCATCCTCGATGGTGTCCGGACACTTTATTCGTGATCCAAAGAACAATCCATACATCCCTACGAGCGTCACGCCGAAGAATTGTTGAATAGTCCGCGGTCTTTCCGGGTTGAACTCCCACATACGGAGAGATCGACGTTGGCATGGCAGGACCCGACGAACTAGCATTACTTGCATTACCTTGACGAGACTGACATCCCTCTCGAGGAAATCTCGGATGCGGCTTTGCAATGTCAGCACGTCATCAACTGGCCCCCAGTCCAGCCCCTTGTTGACCCATGACGCCAGTTGAGGCGGAGGGCCCGGGCGAAAGACAGGGGGCCGCCCTCTTTGTACCTCCTGGAGCTGTGATGTAATACCAGTCCCGTTGCCATATGTTGGACACCTCTGGGAAGGAACCCTTTGGCCACAGGGCATCGGCGCCTTTCCTTATTACAGCGCCTCCGCACTTCGTGTGTCGCCCGTCGATCATCTTCGGCTTCACACTGAAGGTCTTGAGCCATAAGCCGTAGTGGGGGTGATGCGGAGGAAGGCCTCACACACGACGATAAACGACAAGATGTGAAGGATGGAATCTGGAGCTAGATCATGGAAATCTAGCCCATAATAGAACATGAGCCCTTTCACAAAGGCATCAAGACTAAAACCTAGCCCTCGGAGGAAGTGGGAAACAAATACGACACTCCCATTGGGATCGGGAGTGGGGATGACCTTCCCTTGAGCAGGCAGCCTGTGCGGGATTTCGGCGGTGAGATACCTGGCCTCCCTAAGCTTCTTGATGTCCTCCTCTGTGATAGAGGAGGCCATCCACCGGCCTTGAAGGTTGGATCCGAACATGGTTGAAGGTCCAAAGCGCTTAGCCTGAGCCTTGGGTGTTGGAACTCGAGGTGGAGGAAGGGAAGGATCGAGCGTGGAGAGAAAAGGATAGGCCTTGGCCCCTTTATAAAAGGGTTAATATCAAGTGTCCTCCGCGTGGCATTTGGAACTTGCCTAAAATCGAGGAGTCATACTAACAAGCGCGGTTGGATTACCCACACCCATATTGATGAGAATCACGTGATAAGGGGAACACGATCTCTGCTTCGACAAGATGTGCCAATAAAACCGCCTCGCAACACGTGCAATGGCAGGCTGGGAAAAATGGTTCGTGATTACCGGGCCGTGGCGTGATGTCACGCTATTAAAAGTTGTCAACAGATTACATTTGTGGAATATTGTGCTCTCTACGGTGGTATGTGGAATTTGTTTTGTAGAGCCAGACACGATCCTCATATTCAAGATCTTCTATGGAGTATTCGGAGAAGGAACCCGCCTTGCAATACCGAAGACAATCTGCACACCGGACTCATCGTCGTTGAAGCTTGGTTCAGGGGCTACTGAGGGAGTCCCGGATTAGGGGGTCCTCGGACAGCCGGACTATATACT